>NC_142698.1:16331945-16931945 GCF_029339155.1 Prunus mume
AAGGATGCTTCCGACAGCATGCGGGATGGTATTCATCGGTTCTTTGGATGTCTTTGGCTTGGGACTGGTTTCCAGCAGCTTTGCTTAAGGAGCCTGCCATCTACTCCTTCACGTGTTCTCTGTTTTTCAAAAGGCTGAAGCTCTTGTGGGCTATTTTGGTTTTTTTCTAAGGGCCAAGATGGCTTTCTAAGCAAATGGGCTTGTTGGGCTTCTTGATTTGGGCTTATTATTTTTTTGGTTGCGTTATCTCTTGGCTAGGTTATTTTGCTTGGGCTTTTGGGCTATTTTTTCTCTCTTGTGCTTACCCTACATGTTTGGGCCTAAGAAATGGGCTTGAGTCTCGAGGCTCCCAACAACCCGAGACTTTCCATTTCTTGGTCCATCAATGGGCCTCATGTTGATTTATCACCATCCATGCCACAACCCACTCAAGCAAGCCCCGGGTCTTTTTGAGTGGCTTGGGCCCACCTAGGCTTGTAGCGTGGTTGGGTGCGAGATAACGGCATGGCATGTTGCTCGGCATATTTTGCCTTATTCGCCCTTGGGAAGGATTGTTTTTTTTTTTTTAGCATGAGTTAATTATATTTTATCGCGAATCATAGCATGATAATTTGTTTGTTTAGCGTGGCATGTGGATTATAACTCGCATGCGATAGATCCTTTTTTCCTTTTCCCTCGTGGAAATATTGTATTGGGCTGATAGTTGCTTGGGCCCGATCCATGGATTTTTTGGACCTCAACAAATGACTATATGTCTGTAACTTATATGCTTTGAATTGTTGTCATTACTTCATAATGTGTCCCTAAAATTTTAAAAAAGAAAAAAGATTTGTTCATAGAATCATAATGGATACTACATATGACGAGGTGACAACATATAATGTTGTTTATAATCAATCTTAATAACAAATCTATGTAAAAAAAGAATACCGCAAATTAATCTAGTCAGGATGGACATGCAGATGAATATTGGTGTTTTAAGTGTTGACCACAAAGAGATGACAAACGGAACATGAGGCGAATGGAGCGAATGTAAGAATATTCTTTAATGTACCCTCATATGGAGCGAATGTAATAGCATTCTTAAAGGTACCCTCATATGGAATCGTTGATGCTCAAAACGGTTAGGCCAAGATTGAGTCCAACTTAGTGATGAGGTGTGATGGATGATGAATGAAGGTGAGGACCTTAAACATGTGTGTAAAGACTTGGGCAAGCGATAAATGTAAAGAAGACAAGATATACGTGGTTCACCCTTAATGAATGGGCTACGTCCACGGAGAATTATGTTCTCATTATAATAGTGTATGATTACATTTGTACATGAGGTTGGACCCGAATATAAAGATGACAAGTGAGATGCCCAGGCTAGGGATCTAGAAGAGAGTCCCCGGACCTAGGGTCTAGCTCTGAGACCCGAATCCCCTAAGTGGAGAGAGGAAGTCCTCTTTTATAGATGAGAGGGAGTCTTCACTTCTTGTAGTTTTCCGATGTGGGACTCTTCTTGTTTTGCTTAGAGTTGTGACTTGTGGTAATGCTTCTTTAGCTAAAGTGATGACCTCTCAAAGCATGGCATGTGGATGATCTAGGCAAGCTAGTTGCTCGGCCAGTTACGGTACCAACATGAATCAATGTAAAATTCTTTAAAGTTCTAGGATGAATGTTGTACCTGAATAAGTGTTGACACAATTCTAGATACAAGACCCTTGCACCGTAATATTACATTGCCAATAGCTATCCCATTCAATGATTAGTCGATTTCTCAAAACCATTTGGTCGGTGTAAAATTTGTCCACCAAACATCATTCACCGTCGACCTCAAGATCATTGTCTTCGGGCACGGATCAATGATTGAAAAATAACTAGGGCTAACTTTTTGGCCAATTTTTCTAATTGGAAAGTTTCCATAGAAAAATCAGAAGAGTTCATAATTATGCATAAAACAAAATTCAACGATACGAGTGATAAAATATTAGTACCAGAATTAAGAAAAACATAAATATAGGGGAGCATGTACCCAAATAAATCACAACAAGCATATAAACCACAATTTCCTTAGATGGTAACACTATCTAACCCTACCATGCATGTAATCAAACAAATCATATATCCACCAACAAATTAGGTACTAATAACTTAATAACACAACTTCCATGAAAAAGAGAGAGTACAAACTAGAGAGTAAAATTCATAAATTCTTAGATCACACATCAATTGAAAAAAAAAAAATCTAATTTCTAAATCTCTAAATCAAAATATTATAACAATCTTATAATAAATCACAAGAAAAAGAAGTACAAAAATAAGAGAAAGTAATGATAATGAAAAAGAAGTGAATTGGGTGGGCCCTCACATATGAATGGTCGGAGTCTTTGAGATGGAGCACACCGGTTGACTTCTCTATTTTGTTTTTAAAACTAGATTGGGTGAAGTAGCTGGGCTTGCTTTTATTTTCTTAAAGACTGGGCTGGGCTATAGAGGTAGGGACAATTTCAGAACATTTGGGTTGGCAAAGTGGATGTCAGGGGGAGTCGTCAAAGAATTTCAAACAATACAAGGTCTTGCAGGTCACTAATATTCATGAATTTTGATGATGATCTTGGCAATTATTTTGAAATTGAATCACCACCACTCATAAACACGGTGGCAGAAAAAACGAAGAAAAATCAAAGAGTGTTAGAACATCTCTGAGCATTGTAACAAAAGAAATTTTTTAAATTGAAATTTGTTGATCTACGTAGCAATTTGAAAAACTTGATTTGCTACTTTAATATTTTATGCCCCAAATTAATTCCATATTTGACTTCAAACAATAATAATTAATAGCACTTGAATTAACCTTTTTGTTGATTCAAGCCATTTTGATGCCTATTTTCGATTTGGGAAAGATATTCACAAAACTTATTTGTTAGTCTTTGAGTCTTTGGCCAACGTAATTAACAACCATGCATTAATTTTTGTGATTAACACAATCTGATCATGTTATATACTGGACAAAAAAAAGAGCAAGTAGCAAGCAGCGATGCCCCTAATGAATCATTGATCTTGAAACAAAAAGTTTGCTTTACAAGAACTTGCAAGTAAACGTGATTCTACAAGCAACCAATATGAATTTATCCAAAATGATAAAATAAAAATAAAAATAAATGTTTATCCAATGTTTATCCATCATTACATCAAACTCAGCTAATGTCAACTTAGTAGTCTTGAAAAGGGAGAAAGAGGTTGCAAATTTGATAACTAAGGGTGAAGAGGTTGATGGAGAGATTTTTGATGATGTAGCTCACCAATTTTAGGATTTCAAAGTTGTTGAAGAGACTGTTGGAGATGCTCTTACAAACGTAGAACGATACAAATGCATAATAAATAGCCCATTTAACTGATATATAAATAATAAAAAATAGAGTGACACAATATAACCATTTAAATTTTGTCATGTGTCCTTTTCAAAAGAAAATACTTTGACCTCTAATTTTATCCTTTAGAATAAAATTAGGAAAGAAAAAAAAGGAAATACCCTTCATTTTCCTCATTAAAGTTGTTTTTCTCGAGAAATTATAGAATAAGACTGAGTACGACCATGTGGATAGAAGAAGAAGAAGAAAATTGTCCAGCTTTCCATAAGTCTCTCCAATAGAAATTGTCGAATATGGATTCTCCCCAATAGAAATTTTGATGTACATGTCCATTACCTTCAAGAAACAGAGACAAAATATGTAAGAGAGAGAAATAGAGAGAAATCAAGAACCAATACCATTTAAACCATTTTATGTAGATGAAACAAAGAGAAGGAATCAATACATTGTTCATTTATATGCTTCCAAGTTTGCTACTCTTTGTTGCGATGCTTTCATTTCACGCTCTCTTTCTTCCATGTCACGCTCTCTTTTACACTCATCCCAAACAATATCGTAGGAGATAATCAAACACAAGACTTTGAATGCATGAATAAATATTTTTAATTAATTTGAGCTAAAATCTCTTTAGATTTAATTTATATCGGTTACGTGTGCTAGCTCTACATGTCCAATTAATAGAAATTCATTAAGTAATGGTACACTAGTGCTTTGAAATCTGCTTACAACATGCGTTACGTTACGTTCCACAAAATATGTACCTTGGTCTTAAAATAAAAAAAGAAAAGAAAAATAAATATATAAATAAAAGTCTTTTGTTCTGTTCGTATGTGTTTATTCTTCTCTATTGGATTGCACACACACTGTGGTTGGTCGGTGCATTGTGGAAGTGGTATATATACGTACTCAATTACCAATTGAGACTGTCTCTTACAAATTTGGTCATTTCCCAACTCAATGATCCAATACAAATGCAATATCAATTGTGTTCAGTTGTGGGCTATGACTATATTCCCACTTTGGGGTTTAGCCTTCCTCACAAACCTCCACGGTTCACCTATGTTTATTATAACATAGGACCTTAATTTAGGTGGTGGTCCACTAGGGCCCTCCTTACACGTGTCAATAATCCTGATGACAATCCACCATATCTCACAATTGTTCATGGTTTGTGACACCAACCCACTCAACATTTTTGCTACTTAAGGGTCTATGCCAATGCTTTCATTCATTGTATGTCTAAATCCATCTTCATCATTCTTGATGTCATTTCTCACCTTCAAACACCTATTGGTAGTAGTTTGTAGGCTTCTCTAAACATTACCATTGCTTCTATTCCATCCAGCAAAATTGCAATTCTTTACAACATTGAGATTGTTTTTGTTATACATAACTATGGTACTAATTTCAGGTTAGAATCACATGAAATGCATATTTGCCTATTTTTTGTGGTTAATTATATAATTTCCATGCATCTTTCTCATTCTTAGTGTTAGTGCATGTGGTCATCTTTCTCCAACTTCTATGAAGATATGAGATTTTACCGAGTTCTGCTTTCATTTAGTTGTCAGTCGTTGATGTAATTGAGTTTCGTCATATATACATACGTAGCATTGTGACATATTCTTCTATGCATTGGTCCTCCATGACATTCATCTTGAATTTTTAAAAGTAATTAAATGCGGAATAGATAACGATTGTACATCTACAAATCAATCATAAAATCTATATGTAGATTCGAACCCATCCCACAATTTGTTGACAATTGATTGTGGGGGGTTGCATTGCGTAGTCCTGCATACGTACACCAATATGATGCTACAAGTGCTTGACACAAACATGACACAACAAGTTGTCCACCGACGACCCAAGTCAATTTTCTTTTCAACATAATAATGTTGAAAAGAAATTTCAATTCCATTCATAATGAGAAGTGAGAAAGTTCCTTCCTTTGAAATCACAACAGCAGATATCTAAAGTCATATATTATTTTTGTGCTGAATAAGTTCCCACCATCTTTTCATTCCTAGATTTGTTTAAATAATAATTTTTTACTCCCCATTAAGTATAACTTTTTCTTCAACCCTAGGCTCTATCCTGTTTTTGGTGATTCGATCAAAACATTTATTCCCATCTTCCTTATCAATGTGGACATGGATATATTCCTTCAAATTTTGTTTATTTATTTAAATTGCTTGGGTTTTTCACTTGGAAATTGCCTAGCAGTTCAGCCGTAGAACTTATATTATATATAGAGTCTTCGGTCATCGCCAAGTTCATGACTTGAAAGTTCATGTGCGATTACTTCACAACTCACAAGTATTTAAGTTGTATTCAACAACTAGAAACAAAAAATTGGTTTAGTTGAGCCCCTTATAAAAGCCTCTTCTTACGTGTGCCATTTGCCCACAAAAATTCCGTCAACTCTTAGCTAGCCTCTTTTCAAGCTTTATTTTTTGGTTAATTAATTTCTCCAAACCCATTATTTTGGATTTGAACACTTTCTGTATTGTTCCCTCCGTCTACCACACGCCATTCGTTGCCTCAGTCTTTGTTTAAAAAAAGGTTTAATCTCGTGATTATTTTGCCTAATTCCTCTTGTAGATAGAGGTAACTGCACATATGAATATTAGAGCAATGGTGCAACGGACCCAGGAGGTGTTTGTACTTGTGTATCTGACCTTATTCTCCAAGGCAACTGGTTTGAAGCCCTACCCTAAGCCAAGCCTGCCACAAGTTGAGGGTGCTGCGTTTTGTTTGAGTTGGAGACTGGCTGTGGAGGCCGACAATGTGCGTGCATGGCGCACGGTGCCAACTCAGTGCCTGCGCTACGTTGAAACCTACATGATCGGAGGGCAGTACGACCGGGACGTTGATTTCCTCGTTGGCCAGATTCTGAGTTATGTAAATGGCATAGCGCTCTCCGGTGATGGCAAGGACGCTTGGATTTTGGACGTGGATGACACTTGCATCTCCAATGTCTTCTACTACAAGAGCAAGAGATACGGGTAATATAACTAGGATAATATTCTCTTGTCATACTTATGTTGCGAGATATTGATACTTATATTATCTGTGAATTTAAACTACGCGTTTAAATAAGAATCATCTTATATTTACTTAATTGATTTTGGGCACTTGGTGATATATATGTAGGTGTGATCCCTATGACCCATCTGGGTTCAAGGCATGGGCAATGACTGGAGGGTGTCCGGCAATTCCTGGTATGCTAGGACTGTTTAGCAAGCTGGTGAGTAGTGGGTTTAAGGTGTTCATGGTCACAGGAAGAGATGAAGAAACCCTTGGACAAGTCACTACTGAGAACCTGCATAATCAGGGATTTGTGGGTTATGAACGGCTGATTTTGAGGTAAGAATTAACATGTGTATATGATGGTTGATGCATGCATAGATGCATGTATGCGTCTGCTCATTGGCCAATGTCGAATTTGGTTTAATGATTATGCCAAATTTAGTCTAATGATTGGAATTATCCGAGTCAATCACCATGCAAGAAAAGTGTTCTACTTTTTGAGGTGAAAAACCCACCAATTAATCTTGGCCTAGTGAAATCCCCATTGCTTTATATTAAGTTATCCAATGCGTGTCAACAAACTATTCGATTTAGTGTTATTTCTAGTTTCTACGTAACTAGAGGATATCTCAAATTCAAATCTTATGGGCGACAACTAATTATCAAAGAAAAAGTCTTATGAATGTCAACACCTACCAATCTTGACTTGGTTTAATTTTCTTATCAAGAAGATAAAAAAAATCGTGATTATATATTATTGCGCATGGACCTAATTTAGTTAGGCGTGTGTGTGGGTTTTCAGGTCTGCAGCTTACAAGGGGCAAGGTGCAGTTGCGTACAAATCAAACATTCGGAAGCAATTGGCAGAAGAAGGTTACAAGATTTGGGGAAATGTAGGAGACCAGTGGAGTGATCTACAGGGAGATTTTGTGGGGAACCGCACCTTTAAGCTTCCAAACCCCATGTATTTTGTTCCTTGATTTACAATACATCCAAATGATCATAATTGTATCATAAATATTTGCATGCCTTCGGAGTTAATCGGTGGAGGCCTTGTTACTTTTACATGTTCAACAATCACAAATAAAATCATTGTTGAGTTGAGAGATTCCAAATCCCATGCATTTTGTTCCTTAATCACACTCTCAAAATTATCAAAATTATTTATGATTACAAAAAAAACAAGTTTTTGGTGTAAAAAATAGGTCTAGTTTCTGGGCAGGTGCAGGAGCTCACCTTTTTGGACTTGTTTCCTAATTTTGGAAAATACCTCCGTCATGAGGAGAAATTTTGGACTTTCCTTGTTCAACTCACCTGGCAGAGGTCATGAGTGTGTCTGATTTCATGAAGAGTTTAATCTTCAAAGTGCGGACTTGAACACTGGGAACCATGACCTCTCCCGGGTGAGTTGTTCCTCATCCCTTCAATTTCTCCTATGAATAGGTTTTGCGGAGGGAAACTTGCCCCTTTTTTCTTTACTGGAATTTCACCAATTCACAAGGTGAGAAATGAAGGCACCGAATAGAGGGAAAGGGGTGGAGTGCATTTATTAGGGTGGAGAGACGAAATGACCTTTTGAACAGTGACAATTTGATGGACTATTGGATGACAAAAAGTTGATTTAGACGGTAGGGGGGGAATTGACAATAAAAATTAGTTCGTGTACTTAATTTTTCAAAAAAAAAATTGAGGGTGCAAATTGAAAGTAAAGTACAAGTTTATTGGGTAAATCGACAGTTAACCTTTGAAAATAATAATAATTTATTCGTCAAAAATATTTAATACAATTTTTTTTAAAATAAAAAAACGTTGGTTTATAACTTAGAACTTAGAGAAGATTCGGGAAATGAGGAACTTTGGAAGCATTCAACGTACAAGAAGTTCGGACGAAATTTCGCACTAAAACAACAGACACACATAGGTCATGTGTCTCAATCAAATTCTTGTTCAAAGAGTATTATTGTGTTCTTTTGGTTTTCAACTTTTTTTTTTCTGAGTCTAATAACACACTTCAGGCACATATTCAATCTCTAATTTATCAGAGAAACCGAACAAATATTCTTGACAAGATGAACGATGCAGAGGTCTCGAAGCAGATTCAGCAGATGGTCAGATTCATCCGCCAAGAGGCCGAAGAGAAAGCCAATGAGATTTCTGTCTCTGCTGAGGAGGTCCTCCCTCCTCCCTCCCCACCAATTTTAATTTGCATGCATCATGCATGGCAAGCAATTCGAACATTGGCATTGCTTTAACCTTTTATATTAATTAATCATGGGTTTTTTTTTGTTGTATTGATTTTATATGTTGACAGGAATTTAACATTGAGAAGCTGCAAATATTTGAAGCTGACAAGAAAAAGATCAAGCAAGAGTATGACCGCAAGGCAAAGCAGGTGGATGTGCGCAAGAAAATGTGAGTTCTATTAGAATTTAGATCCTCCTCCTCACAAAGAAAATTAATCTGAAAATTAATGACTATTTGAGGATTTAATTTTGGGTGTGCATAGCGAATACTCAATGCAGCTGAATGCATCTCGTATAAAAGTTCTTCAAGCACAGGATGACATTGTAAACTCCATGAAAGAAGCTGCTGGCAAGGATCTTCTGCGTGTTTCGGATGACAAGAAGGCATACAAGAAGCTCATCAAAGACTTGATTGTTCAGGTACTTTATAGTTTATATTTAGCCATCATACATGCATGTTTTAATCAATTAATATAATTTATTTGACAAAAGTAGTGTTGAATTATTCATACGTGTAGAGTTTGATGAGGCTCAAGGAGCCAGCAGTGTTGCTACGGTGCAGAGAGGTTGACAAGAAAGTTGTTGAGTCTGTGTTGGAGGAAGCAAAGAAAGCTTATGCTGATAAAGCCAGTGCTTCCGTCCCCAAAGTCACCATCGACGATCGTGTGTTCCTCCCACCTCCTCCGAAAGGTGGTGACTCTCATGAGCCCTTTTGGTAAATCTTTTCTGTTCATCAACTCTGTTTTCTTCTTACATCAGTCTGTGCACAGCACATACATATATGTGCATTGTGTAACTTATAGGACATTTTGGTCAGCTTGCCTTAAGCTGCTTGTCACCAGTTTCATTTGTTTTTTGTTGGTTTGATTGTTTGAAAGTTCTGGTGGAGTGGTGTTGGCCTCCCAAGATGGAAAGATAGTGTGTGAAAACACCCTCGACGCACGATTGGATGTTGTGTTCAGACAGAAGCTGCCCGAGGTTGGTATTCATGGATCAACTCCATTTGGACATTCATTCAGCAAAACAGAATTGAAAAGAAAAAAGAAACTATGAACACAAAACTTCACTATGCATGATTAGTTCACTGTTTTCTTCTTTGTTTCTTCTCTGCAGATTCGGAAGCGCCTTTTAGGACAAACCAGTGCATCTTGAATTCTCTTTACTTGTAGCTGGAGATGTACTAGAGCAGGGGCCTTGACTGAGTTTCTTGGACAGTACTTGTTCTTATTTGGTTTGGCAGTTTACTTCTGAGATCATGAAATTTGCTTCCAAAACAATACAGCATAGTTTTAGCTGCCTCTGAAATTATTGTTATTAGGGGCAAGCTAATTCATAATATGTCACATTATTGAGCTAATTTTTGCTTCACTTTAGTCTTTTGCTTATAAATTGAAAACTATAAACTCCTAATCATAAGTATCAGAAAAGACTAGCATATATTGAGAGAAAGAAAAGAAGGTAATTCCTAATTGATATTTCAAAGATCAATAAACTACTTGTACAACATTTAGACCACATGAGGTGGGATACATCTAAGCCCCAATCTTTGTAAATGTGGTACAAACTACAGGCTCCCTTAGAATTCAGACATTGTGTATATCAACCACCCGGGTCACCTGGACTTTATGCTCATAAGGATAGTGTCATGGCCCCCATTATAGGTGCCTGTGCCACAATGATGATGAACATGAACTCCTAAACCTTCTATGCTACCTAGGAAACGGAATATCTCCTACTCCTACCGGTTTTCCCCTCGGAGCCCCGGGACTTCCTACCCGATTTCTTTGGTTTACCTCCTGCTTGGCCACTAAAAATTCCAATCCTTCCAATCCCTTTAGAGAGTGAGGTCAAGAAAGTTTTTCCATTTCCTGTTTTATCCATCATTCCTTGTTTCATGAACAACTGCTCTTTCTCCAACTCACTCAGCCTCACTCTCATTCTTGAAATCTCCAGTTTCAGCTCTCGGTTTTCTCTCCTTAGTGAAGCATAATTATCTCGAGGGGACATGGCTGCACTAGGTACACCGCTGCTTATTCTCTGCGAGAGCAGCCCATCTCCTGAGCTTCCGGACAATGCATTTTTCAGACGGAGCTGCTCAAAATACAGAACTCGAACTGTCATCTGTACTGGAAGTCGATCATTTTGTGCAGCATGATTGCAGGCTTCTTGAGAGAGCTTTTGGCAGTCAATGAACTTGCAGAGCTTCTTGCATTCTTGTTCAGTTAGCATTGAATGAACCTAAACAAGAAGCAAAGAAATAGAGTCAATCAACTATAAAAGGAACTCAGTCTTAATCCTTTGTAAAACATGTCAGCTCTTGCATTTCATTTATACCATCTGGCAATGCTGAGGCTAATATAATAAAAGTTCATAACTTACCTTCAAATATATGTCAACCGCCCTGTAAAGCCCGTCATCGATGACACGAGCATAGTCAGGCAGTATTTCGATCATAGCAATGAATTTTTGTGAACTCAGGTATGGATCAGGAGCAATTTCAGCTAGATATGTGTCAATAAGCCTACCAACTTTTAACAATGAATCATGACTTGGAGAACCGAGGCCTTCAGACTCATATCCACAATCTTCACTTTCTTCTTCTTCAATTCGCTGCAGAAAATTCACCAGTATTCGATGAACAGTATCAACATCATACAATGATCCCCCTGCTTGGATTGATGGTATAAGGAGATCATCGAGTGAAACCATTTCCAGCCTAAAAGCAATCCTCCTTTCAAGCTCAAGCCTGCAGGCTATTGTAGCATCTACCATGATTGCCATTCTCAGCATTCCAAACATAAAACTCAGTGGCACCGAACAATTTTTCTCTGTTGGCATTAAGCTTACAAGGGCTTCCACAACAGTCTTCTGGTCGTGTTCTGCCATGCCAGTATTTGACTTCAACTTTCCTGGATTCCAAGTTTGACATTTCGCAATACCCTTTAAGGATGCCTGAGCAAAATGCATCAAAGATGCAAAAATGCTATCGGGTCGAACACCTAGTCTTGTCATGGCACATATAACCCTTTGATAATAATCAATCCCTAGGAGTGATAGATCTTCAACCCACCACTCAAGACAACCACTTTTAAGCTCTGTGGACTCACCATCACAATTCAACATAGACAACCCTGATACTAGTTGCTCCTTGCAAGCATTCATGGCAATAGCCTCCACACATCTGCTTGGAATCCCGACCTCCTCTGCAATAGAAGGTAGTGTCTCGCAGGTGGAAAGGACTTCCACTGACTTTTCAAGACTCTGAACTACAACCTCATCCAGATAAGTCTCCGTTCGTGCAATAAGGTTTTCATCCCTGTAGTCTTCAGTCATTTCCAAGTATTCTGCAGCACAGCGCAGATGGGCAACATTTGCAGTTGTGATCTCAAAGTTGATTCCGTAACAGAATTTCATTGCAAGTTCAAATGCCAGGGGACCTCCTGGTATGTTGAGTAACTCCAGTTTTGCAGTTGAATCCTTGGCATCTGCAACCATTTTCCGAATCTTTCCACTTCGAGACACCAGTGGAAACTTCAGAAAAATAGAACAATGTGATCAGCAAAATAGAAAAATGCAAGGCTACAATGCTTATAGCATAAGATGTCAAAGCTGCGTGTAGAAAACAAACATTTTTCATCTTGGACAAAGAGGAAATTACCTTATGTAGCAAAAAGGACTCTCCATCGACAACAATTGTAATGTCCCCGGCAACATCTGAAAAGATACTACATGCACATAAAACCTCTAATATCAGTAATGAGTAATCAGCATGGTTGAAACATCACATAAATTATCCTAGAATATGACTAGCAAATAAGGGAAAATTTTGTCAACTGAAAACATCCAATCCAAATTGCAGGAGGAACAAGCAATCCACAAGTTGGGCAAAAATCCAAGTTTTCATGCAGAAACTATAGCACAGCTTCAATACCTCATGTCCTAACAGTGCACTCTTTGACTAAGAATCAACACTATGGTTGAAAAATCCAGTGGAAGCATACCAGGCGTAGCTAAAGTCATAATCCGACCGTGACTAAAGACATTCAGCCTCAAGTAACAATGTGATGGAGTAAAGAGTAGATCCTAGATTCAACTCTTCTTCTAAACAAAAGCAAAAATGTTTGGAGAAACGATTTATTGAAAAAGGGGATCAATTTTAAAATGTTGTATAGTTTGTATATTCTGTTAACTAATTAATTTAAAATTGTTCTGTTCTGTCAGATATGGTAATGAATTGACTAAATCTGTGAGCCCCCGCGTTCAAGAATCAAAAAAAGAAGTTGAAGCATGCCAAAGACAGAACTATCAAGTACAAAAGGGGGCAGTGGATCTATATATTATATATGCATACACATTATATAGAACACCAGACAAATGATTAAAACATCTAGAAATCAAAATAAGCAAGCACATAGCAGGAGCTGGCAGAACCAAAAGAAAGAAACAAAAAGACTGAACAAAACTGAAGTTGAAAGCTTGAGAAGATGATGAGCTAAATTAATGCAAATGCACAAGAGAGAGGGAAGAAGAAGAAGAAGAAGAGTTAAGGGTACCGAGTGGTGAAGGAGCTGCAGAGCTTGGGAGTTGGAGAGCGGCTTGAAAAAGAGAAAGGGTTCTCAGAAACCATCCCCATTCATTCGAATTCACACTCTAAAATGTCCAGCAGCTGAATCTCAAACAGTGTTCTTGTGGATCATCGTAATCATCACAATGACTCAGAGAATAATATGATCTTTTTCCTTCTTATTTTTTTCCCTTTACGTAAATAACCTGTTGGTTTTGAGCAATTCACAATTGGAACCTCCCCTTCTTTTTATGGGGACAGAGACAGGCTCGCTGGTCACCTTTTGCTTTTGCGTCTTCATCATTCCTTTGTCTTGTATTGCGTTCTTCTTTGGTTCTTTTTTTATTTTATCTCTGAAGATAAACAGAAAAAGAAATGCTTTGTCTGATTTTGAGACTAAATCTGCAGTGTCAGACAGACTCACTCACGCCATTCTGGCAAAGAAAGAATAATATGAAACATGAATTAGGAAGAGAAAAAAAACACAAAAACATGATCTCTTTGAATTTTGAAGTTGGGGGGGGCGTAGGACGTAACGCATTGCAAAACCTTTGCGTCCGTTATCATATAGATTATTGCATGGTTTTATTATTCATTGAAACGTGTATTAAATAACATTGAATTTTTAAGATAAATTACATGAAAGTAAATTTGTTCACACTCTTTTTTTCTTACACCACATCAGAATCCCGTTGATGTTATGAAATGTCTTTTTCTTCTTCTTTTTCCTTATATTTTTTATAAAATTCCTTTATGAAATGTCTTTGTTAAATGAGAAAAGTAATAAAATTAGACACAGAAAAAATTCATGCTTAAAAAGGGTGATAATGTACTAGGCATGGACTGATGGGACGCAAGTGACGCGGAACTCAATAAAGATAATATAATTGGAGAGAGAGAGAGAGAGAGAGAGAGATGTTGCAAGTACATGCTCCATCCTCTTTTTCTTCCAAATCAATTATTTGTTTATTATCAATGAAAGACTCAAATTATAATACTTCAAAGCATATTCTTTTCTTTGCTCTGGTCTCTGTTGACCGCACCAAAGGTAACATGGTCTATTGACCAAACAAAGGTAACATGGTCTCCTTTTAATTTGATCAAGCCCAATACCTCTGGTTAGGCAATTCGAGCCGGATACAATTTACAAACCCAATAAAAGCCCTATTCCTAATACTGTTTCTTTTTTAATTTTTTAATTTTTTAATTTTTTTAATTTTTTAATTTTATATAATTACAATTGTGATATTCTTAACTACCCTAATGTACGAAGGATTTCGAACACGGATGCAACGCGGAGAGGAGGCCATATTACCTCAACTGGCTGGCCTAAACCACTGCCCCTATCCCTAGTACTTATTTAAAGGAAAAGAACAAGAAAATAATTATATAAATAAATTAAAGGAAGAAAAGAAAAGGCCATAATTTGACAATTTTGTATTTTTAGCGCATAAAATGGCATTTATGTGATATACCGGGGGAGGCAGGGCATTAAGGGAAGATAAAAAGTTGTGTGCGCCATAGCCGATCGATATATCAGGTCAGAAATTTTGATAGCAAAGCAAGTAGCTTTGCCCTGTATAGTTTTCTAAAGAGCATACCTAAGCCAACAGAGTCACAGTCACTCACATCACACAAGCCATAGCTTCAGCTCCACAGCAAAAACAACAAGGATGATGCGTACGCTCACTCCCGTCGCTTCCTATCCTGTGTAAGTTCTTCTTATCCATCAGTCTTTATGGTTTCATTTCAACCCATTTCAGTTCAGCAAACTATCTGTCGGGACATTTGGTAGTTTTCAACTTATAGGTTGATTTCAGTATCAAGCTACGATATTCTAATGAGCATTCTTAGTTTGAAAAGCGTTTAATTACAAAAAGAATGCGTTTTGGAAGCTGTTTAGAGTAACCATTTGGTTCTAGTTACTTGATGATGGTGGATTGAAGAAAATAATGTCCTTTTTCGTTTAAATTCGTGGCAGATGCCCAATTGTTTCATTTGAATTGTGTCGTCAAGCATCAAACAAGTTATTCTTTCCTTGCAATATAAGCGAGAAGCTTGCTAAAGGTATGCACACTTGCACATTGTCTGCATAGTGAGTGTTGAAGTTTAGTAATTCCTCATTATTGGGTGAACTATGGATGGAAAAGTTTTACCCTTTTGCTGTATTTTTTGCAGCAAGCAGGGTGCATAAGACATATCAACTCAAGGCTGGATTTTGGGAATCCATTAAATCTGGGTAATTGGAGATACTCATTTTCACTGATCATACACTTACAAAATGACAGACATGCACACAAATCACACACTGAATGTGGAAGAACTTCTGTCGGGTATGTTAAATTGGAACGTTGCATTTGTTATGTTGCTGCAAAGAAGGATGCCTTGCTGAAGCGAGAAACACAATTTGAGTTTTAAAGAACTTATAGTTACATAGTGCTTTAATGTTAAATTGATCAAATATGAAGGCATTGGTTTGGTTTGAGCACTTCATCAGTGAACTTGCTTAGAAAGAATGTTACTTTATGGATGAATGACACTTTTAAATGGCAATGTGCTTGTACCACTATGTCGTTTTTAAATTAATACTAATTGAAGTCTAGAAGAGCAAGAAATTAGATTTTATCACAGATACAGACAAAAAAAGTATGGTCCTTAACGCACTTCTTATTGCAGTATTTTAAACAACAACTCAACACAAGTAGTAGAACCCCTCACAACGCTTCCAGAAGAGGAAGAAGAACCTTTGCCTCAAGAATTTGTTCTCATTGAAAAGACTGAACCAGATGGAACAGTTGAAGAAATAATATTTTCTTCTGGTGGAGATATTGATGTGTATGATCTTCAAGCCCTTTGTGATAAGGTAAATAAACTGCCATTGCTACTTGTTTTGCACATGCATCGAAAAGTTAATGCCTTTTGAATTCGCAATTGTGTCTAAGTCACTCTTCATAGGTCAGGAGTCCACTTATTGTGGATGTATCTTACCTGATTGACCTTTCAGTAAAGTTTTGATATGTTATTCTTTAGCTGTATATGAAGTAGTGAATTTTGATAATGTTATCTTATACCCACTGGCTAAAGTTAAATAACTTTAATATAAATTTAATAGGTAGGCTGGCCTCGGAGGCCGCTGTCGAAACTAGCTGCAGCTTTGAAAAATAGCTACATGGTAGCCACGTTGCATTCAGTTCGGAAATCACCTGGATCAGGTACATAGTGGATACGACATTGTTGCAGTATCCTTTTTTTTCACTCAATTTGTATTACAATCTAATATCCATGCTTGTTACTACATCTAAAACTATTTGATGAACACTTAGTGTACTTGGAGAAGTTATTTGACAGAGGGGAATGACCAAAAGAAGTTAATTGGCATGGCTCGAGCTACATCAGATCATGCCTTCAATGCTACAATTTGGGATGTCCTTGTTGATCCTGGTTATCAGGTATGATGGTGCTTGAAGATTGTTCGTTGGACTTATGCACTAATTACATGAGATGTTTTCTTGATTGTTTCTAATGATATCTTTATCATTCAGGGCCAAGGCCTCGGAAAGGCCCTTGTTGAAAAGCTTATAAGGGCTCTTCTGCAGAGGGACATCGGAAATATTTCACTGTTTGCAGATAGTCAAGGTAAAACAGCAGTTATTTATAGCATTTAGTCTATGTGCATCTGCATGTGCATGCATATGGGATTGGTAGTCTGTTTCTTAAGTAATTATCAGCGTGGCAACATAAATATTTTGCCACCAATCCTACTCTATATCGGCGTTCCTTCCTATGACAAGTCCGGCTTTGGGTGTTGCCTGCTTTAGCATATTCAACTTGTATTAAAAAAATTCATACTCATTGTCATACTCTGTTTTCTTACTTTGTCATTGCAGTTGTGGAGTTCTATCAAAATTTGGGTTTTGAACCTGACCCAGAGGGCATTAAAGGGATGTTTTGGTACCCAAAGTATTAGTCATCACTTAGAAATAAGTTCAAGTATGCATGTTCTTTTATCATTGGTTTAGCGCTGCAATTTGTGTACATGACATGCGAACACTTACATTCTTGAGAGACCTGTTACAGGGAAAGTATGTCTGGAAGTGTAGGGTTTACTTTTAAGCAGAGTCTATCTGGAAGTATAGTTGCTTCAGAATTCTAAAGTTGAAAGTAAATAAGCTGTGATTGGTTTGCTCTTTATCGGATGCCTGGATGGGCAGTTTCAGAATGTCAAGTCAGTTTCTAAAGAAATTCAATATTTATGATTGCATTTTCACAAAATTATAGAAACAGATGCAAGGAAAATAGGTGATGCAGATGTGCTCTAATAAGAGATATGTCAGATTTAAACTTCAAATTTCTATATATAGGTCATATTCCAGATGTGGGCCAAGACCTATCTGTAAGTATAAAGTTAAGATGGTTGTCATGTATTAATGCACAATTTGGAGTCTTCATATCAACATGACTGACATTAGGCCACCTCCAGCGCAGGCCCTTTTGCCAGGGCAAGAGGCCCCTTTTCAGGGGTTTGGACCTCCAGCGCGCGCCAAGCAGTCCTGGGTCCCACCAGCCCGGGCAAGCCCAAAGGCTAATTCTGTCTAGGCTTCAGCCCGAAGGCGCTAATATAAGCGAGCAAAAAAAAAAAAATCAAAAAAATTGAAAAAAAAAAAAATCAATAAAAAAAAAAAAAACTAAAAAATTATGGATGTTTTCCCTATAAATACATAACAATTTTATTCACTTTCCACACCAAATTCTCATACAAACTCTTCTCCTTCAATATTTGTAAATTGTAATAATTTTTTTTTCTTGCATTTGTAAATTGTTTATATTTTCTTCCATATTTATTTTTTTCTTGCATAATCATTTTAAGAAAGGCCTTTTGGGGTGGAACAAAAAAAGACAAGGGGCCATTATTCACGTGAATAGTAGCAGTCATTACCTTGCCTTTGTCTTAGCCTTAGCATTTTGGAATGGATATGCTCTTACAATACCAATTTTGTCGTCCTTGAGGGAAAGACAATGCCAGTTTTCAAGATATTTTTGGAGGGCGGCTGCCCCTGTGAGTTAGTGAGTCCTTGTCAAGTAGAGATGTATTTCATTCATAAATTCTACAAAATGTCAAAATTATATTTGGAGACGCTACTGACTGGAACTTGTGGCTTGTAAGCAATAATTGCAAGTCTCCAGAGCAATTGGGTTTAATATTAAACTGGAAATACTAATAGGATGAATATTATAATGGAATTTGAAATTGACAATTTATGCCCTCCAATAAAAGCAGCAAATTAGTACTTGCATTCTTACTTTGGCACGTCTTGCCAATGAACTCGAATCTTTTTGCTGATATAATTTTTTTATGGATTAAAAACCTTTGTGAAATAAAGATTTAGTAGCTACAGTTAATATTAGAAATCCAGTTAAATAGAAGTTCTAAACAAGGTAATCTCAGACACGAGTACGATATCAACTTAACTCAACCCAAAACCAATATGGTTTTTAATGTTTATGACCACTAACCAAATATGTTCACTTACTTAACATAAATGTGATTTATGATTGATTGCTTATGAAAATGCTAAAAGCTTACTTAACACAAATTCTTTATACAGTCCCAAAACTAGCATAAAAACTTTCTTATAACCAAAATAAAGCACATTATTCCCGATCAATAATACAATACTAGAAAAAAAAATTATTTCACATATTATTATGTTATTCGTGGGGTATGAACCTCGCATGAAATTCTCTCTCAAAACTAAATCACGGAAACAAAGATATGTTGGATTTGTGGTCCACCAGTAGAGCACTTAAAGAGTGGTTCGTGGAAATCCGCGCAAAGGATTTTGTAGTGGTCTTTAGGTAACAGGTACAGAAAAGTCAACGTCTCTCGAAGCGAAAAATGTCATTGCCTTCACATTCACTTTCTCAAGGCGAGAAAAATTTGGAAAGAAGACGCCATTTGTCATTAATCTCCTCTTATCTCTTTCCACTAAAACTTAAAAAAACATTAAACAAAAGAAAACAAAGACCGACCTTACTCAATAAACTATGAAAAAAATTGGAAAGAAGACGTCATAATTAATGTTACAACTTATGTTAATGTTCATGATGACATTTATCTCATTCTTTCTCTGCGCACAGACTTCACCATCCTTAGCCTTCACATTGACTCGGCCGTGGTGTTTGTGTTGGGAACTGTGTGTGCTTCCTGAGCAGTATCTTCCTCTCACAACAGAGTCTCACAACAGAGTCTCAAAGTCCACCACTTATAGTGTCAAGTATGATTTTGCTTTTGAAAATTGAGAGAAAACTTTCCAACTGTTTCCTTATATCTTTCTTTTGTGTTTTGTTGCATGTTCTAGTTTTACTTCTTATGACAAAGAAAGTCAAGATTTTGAATTTAGTGTTTGCAAGTTTTATAGAAATTGCTCGTTGGGTTGTTTCCATAGGGTATTGGAATGCTGAGAATGAGAGTCTGTGGATGTGTCATTGCTCTGTGGTGTTCTTGCTTCGTCCTCCTTGCGGTTGCACAAGTTACAAATCCTTCTGAAGGTGATTTTGCTGCACATATGCTATATTTCTTACTTTTTATATCCAGCTTTAATTCAATGCAATTTCTATATGATTCTTATATGATTCAATTGAAAAGTATGAATTATGTTTTGTGCCCTTTTGCAGTCAATGCATTGAGAGCAGTTAAGAACAGGTTAAGTGATCCTCGGAAGCATCTCAAGAACTGGAACAATGGGGATCCTTGTGAATCTCATTGGACTGGAGTTTTTTGTTCTAATACTGTTGGGGCTGATGGGTACTTGCACCTTGAGGAACTGTATGCATTCTTTTTTCATACTGCTCTTACCTTTTCCATTCCAGATTACATTACCCGCACAGTGAGTGATAATGTTTTTTTCTCAATTATGATTGTTGCAGCCAACTGCTGAACATGAATCTCTCAGGAAGTTTAGTACCTGAGCTTGGCCAACTATCTCACCTTCTAATATTGTGAGTCTGGCCTCTCAAAAATTGATCTGTGATTCCACTTTTTTGGAGGTTTATTTTCCTGATTATCCTTTTAGTTGTTTTCTAATGTTTTGTATTTTGTTTTCTTCTCTTCCGGAAGAGATTTCATGTGGAATGAATTAAGTGGCACTATACCAAAGGAGATAGGAAACATGACATCCTTGAAACTCTTGTAAGTTGAGTTCAACCAATCAATAGTTCTAGGTACACTTGTCTTTGGAATATCAACATAATTTACTGTTTTACAGTACACAATTTTCATTAAAAAAAAATTTGTGATGCATTTGTATGCAGGCTTTTGAGTGGAAACAAATTATCCGGTTCTTTACCTGATGAGCTCGGTTACCTTTCAAAATTAAATAGGCTACAAGTTGACCAAAACTATATGTCAGGTCCAATACCAAAATCATTTGTTAACTTGGTCAATGTAAAACATCTGTAAGTACATGTTCAAGCTAAATGCTACTTGAAGTTGGCTAGCATTTTATATTTCTCATGTTTGACAGCTGCATGTACATTAATTGCTTTGCAGCCACATGAACAACAACTCCTTCAGTGGTCAAATTCCATCTGAGCTTTCTAAAATACCCACTCTTCTTCATTTGTGAGTTCTTAAAGCGTTATTTCCTTGTGTTTTTTGGGAAATTGTTCTGTATTGATACTTGTTGACTGATTCCTGATGGTGTATACTTGACGCAAACTTTTTACAGGCTTTTTGATAATAATAACTTATCTGGATATCTTCCACCAGAATTGTCCAACTTACCAAACTTGCGCATAATGTACGTCCTAATTCAACACTGTCTGGATTTTTAGTTTGGAGTAACTTGTTTCCTTTTGTGTGATCTCAGTAGGTAATCTGTTTTTTCTTGACGAGATTTTCTTCTTGGTTGATGGAAATTATTGTTTTCTCTTCCATTTGCAGTCAATTTGATAACAACAACTTCAGGGGGACTGAGATTCCAGCTTCTTATGGAAACCTTTCCCAATTAGCAAAAATGTAAGTTTTAGTATTCATATCTTTCTCTTGTTGAATTGATGGTTCATGTTTGTACTGCTTTACATTAGGACTATAAGCAAGTTGCATTAATTTGGTGATCAAGGTCGTATGCAAGGTAATTCCAATAGGAATTTTAGAATTTCACTGATATCCAAATGACCTCTGAAATCCAGTATTTCCACTTCTCGAGATGTTTTAAGTGCTTTAATTTTTTGTTTATTACATGTTGCATAAATTTGCTTGAAAGGGTTGCTAATAGTTTTTCTTTTTCCTCTTTCTGATTTGGCAGAAGTCTTAGGAATTGTAGCTTGCGGGGAGAAATTCCTGATTTTAGCAGGATACCTAGCCTTAGTTATCTGTAAGTATTAAGATGGCTCAACAACCTTGAATTAATGGACACTATAATGCATTTATTTACTCTTCTATTTATACCTCTATTATCTAACCTTTTGCTGGGTTCATTTCACAGAGATCTAAGCTGGAATCAACTGAGTGGATCCATACCTTCACATAGACTCTCTCACAATATGACAACAATGTATGCAAATGGCCCAAGTAAACTTGTAACTTGTCTGTCCAAAAAAAAAACTTGTAACTTGTTCTATTTATACTTCTTGCTGCATCAGCATGTTAACTTTAAATGAATGTTACACAAAAAAATTATTACATATCACTGTCTGTGTTTAATCTGAGTAATTTATAAACTTTTCCTGTTTAATTTTCATTATTTATGGCAGCGATCTGTCAGATAACCAGCTTAATGGATCTATTCCTGAGAGTTTCTCTGATCTTCCTTCACTTCAGAAATTGTGAGAATCTCCTAACTTCCCTAAATCTGTATTTCGTATAATATTGCACTTCTATGCAGACTGGCTCTGATTTCTGTAATGACTTGTGGTACAGGTCACTTGAGAATAATTTGTTGACTGGTTCTGTTCCTGCTATATGGTGGAACATATCTTTTAGTACAAAAGCGAGACTTAAACTGTAAATTCCTTTACCAAAAAAGTAGCATTAACATTTAAAGTTCGAGGACCTTAATGATTTAGTGTAAATTTTTAGATTGAGCTTATTTAGAAGTTTGATGAATTTTGCAGTGATCTCCGGAACAACTCACTGTCGAACATATCGGGAGAGCTAAATCCTCCAGCAAATGTCACCTTGAGGTATGTTTCCAATGCAATGGCTTCAATCAGATCCCTATTTTCAGAGATGTTTCTTGTTTATTGTTCTGGATTTATTAGAGAAGATAGAATAAAAAAGAACTCTGCATTGTTAAGGATGTTATTGTAGCTGGACATCTTATTTTTCTCAGTGCAGTTAAAAATGGAGACTTTTACAGATACACAAATTGATTAAATATTTTCATGGAAATGAGGAAATGCACAAAATAATTGCATGCAAATTAAGAGTGGCATGAATGGTACAATTTCAATTAGGAGAGACATGATACCAAATTTTAAAAAGCAACACACATTGTTCTATAGTTGTATTCTCAACCCAGGTGGATATAGCTAGGATTCCTTGGAGCTTTTTTCTTTTCTCGTCTTTCATTTCCCATATCCAATGGCATATGTTGGGAATTTTATGCTTGCTTTCAGGTTATGCAGTGGTTCACTTGCCCATAAATTATGTCTTGTATTTAAAATTATTAGCAAAAAGTACACCTTGTTTTACTTCTAGAACTTCAAATTCTCACTTTAGCAGCTTTTCTCAGGCTTGAAGGAAATCCTATTTGCAAGAATGCAAGCATACAAAATGTAGGCCAGTTCTGTCAATCCGAAGCTGGAGGAGATGGAATCCCTGATAGTTCAACGAATTCAACTGACACAATGACCTGCCCTAGTCAAGCATGCCCAATAGATAATTTCTACGAATATGTCCCATCTTCCCCAGTGCCATGCTTTTGTGCATCACCTATAATAGTTGACTATCGTTTGAAAAGCCCCAGTTTTTCTTATTTTCCTCCATATATTCAGAAGTTTGAAATATACTTAACTAGGTCTCTCGACTTGAGCCTTTATCAATTATCAATTGATTCATTTGTCTGGCAAGAAGGACCTCGTCTACGGATGCATTTGAAGCTTTTCCCTATGTTCATTAATCCCCACTCAAATACATTCAACTTTAGTGAGGTTAATCGAATTAGAAGAATTTTAACATCGTGGGAACTTCCTCTAACTGATTTCTTTGGACCTTACGAGCTTCTCAACCTCACTCTGCTGGGACCTTATTCAAATAGTATGTACTTTAGCATGGACAGCGTCGTTTCAAGTCATTTTGGTCTAATTTCATAAATTATGCTGCATTTTTCTATTTGCTCATCTACCAGCACCAGCCTATGAGTATATTGGTCAATGTTCCTCCTGCATGTCATAACTCTTCTGTTTCTTAATTTTATTTTAGAATCAGGTTTAGTGCAGGGTTCTTGTTCTTAATTTCATTCTGCATCATGGTAATTTCACTTATATTGTTGTTATAGTGATCATTGGGCCACGAAGGATGGGCATTAGGAAGGGAATTTTGGCAGCTATTATAACAGGGGCAGTTGCATCGTTTGTCATTCTATCTGCAACTGTCACGCTTCTGATCACAAGATGCTTGAGACACCGGGACAGACCACCTTCTAGGAGACATTCATGTAAGTCCTGAATACTTGGAGATACTATCAGGTTGTTTATCATCCTAGAAAGTGGTATAAGTTCTTATCACTCTTTGCAGCCTCAAAGATTACAATGAAAATTGATGGCGTAAAGGAGTTCACTTTCAAAGAAATGACACTAGCTACCGGGAATTTTGATAGTTCAACTCAACTTGGACGAGGAGGTTATGGGAAAGTTTACAGAGGTATTTTATCTGATGACACAATTGTAGCCATAAAGCGTGCAGAAGAAGGATCCTTGCAGGGTGAAAAAGAATTCTTGACCGAGATAGAACTGTTATCGAGATTACATCACCGAAATTTGGTCTCTTTGGTGGGATATTGTGATGAAGAAGGGGAGCAGGTATGAGGTTTGCAGTCTTGGGAAATTAGTCATTGCTTCCAAGTTGCAACTGGTATTTTTGTGCAGATGCTGGTTGAGTGCTTCGATGTATTAGAATCACATGAATGTAAATATCATTAGTCAAATTATGTTCTTGGTGCTTGTGCAGATGCTGGTTTATGAGTTCATGCCAAATGGTACCTTGAGGGACTGGCTTTGTGGTATGAAATTTCCAACATTCCCAGTTTCTTAAATGGCTTCTTCTATTCATCCATGCCTCTTTGGTTATTTCCATTGTTCTTCTCATCATTCCCCATTTTGGGACAAGATTTCATTCTGCAGCTTGAGTTTCATCTAGCTAATTCTGCATTGAAATTTCTTCTTAAGTTCTGTACTTGCTGTGATATGACAGTTAAGGCCAAGGGAAGCCTGAGCTTTGGTATGAGGTTACAGATTGCATTGGGTTCAGCTAAAGGCATTCTTTATCTCCATAATGAGGCAAATCCTCCCATATTCCACCGAGACATTAAAGCCACCAACATACTTCTGGACTCCAACCTTATGGCTAAAGTAGCTGATTTCGGACTCTCACGGCTTGCTCCTCTACAGGATGATGCAGGTACCGGACCTTCATATGTATCTACAGCTGTGAGAGGAACACCGGTATGTTTAGATTCTCCAAAGCTTGAAATGAATCAAGAATAATATAATATCTGCTACTTTCAAATCCGTTGTGAGAAATTGAGAACCAAGAAGTATGCTTTGTTCCATAACTCTTTTGTTTTGGAACCAATCATACGTGCAGGGTTACCTGGATCCAGAGTACTTTTTGACAAGTAAGTTGACAGACAAAAGCGATGTCTATAGCCTTGGGATTGTGTTTCTGGAGCTCTTGACTGGTGTGCTGCCAATATCACATGGCAAAAACATTGTTCGTGAGGTAACACATTAAAACACCACTACTCTTTCTGTGATTCATGTGCATATACCAAAAAAAAATTCATGAAAAAAATATATTTATTTGTCAGGTGAATCTAGCTCATCAGGCCGGGTTGATGTTCTCCATTATAGACAGCAGAATGGGATCCTATCCGTCGGAATGTGTAGAGAGGTTCCTAGCTTTGGCCCTTAGATGTTGTTATGAGAAGCAAGATAAGCGGCCAGCAATGCTGGAAGTGGTGAGGGAGCTTGAAAACATAATCAAAATCATACCGGCAGCTGACACCATATTTTCACCATCTGCTGCCTCATACAGTGACCAATCACCAACCTCATCATCCTACTTGACTAGAGACACATCCTATGTGTCCTCCAGTGTTATAGGAAGTGATCTTTCCAGTGGTGTTGTCCCAACCATCGCGCCTCGATGATGAAAAATATCCTCACATGTTAGTCACGTGACGCTGTATATATTCGTGTCGTATGAAAAGAAGTTATCCTTGATGAGAATCTGGGGGTTTTCTTTGAACCCTTTTCTCCGTTTTCCAGATTACAGACAGAAAAATAACATCTTGTAGCTGAGTTTCGGATCTAAAATGTAGTTTTGTCTCTGTTTTTTGGCTATCTAGAGAACAAAAATGTGAGTAATAATGAGTAGTGTAGTGTATGTACATAAATTTGCATTTGTGATGTTGTTGTAGTGTAACAAAAGAATGATGGTCATTTTACTGCATACTGAATTTTGAGTTGTTAACTGAGGCAAAACTGCACTCTCTTCTTCATTTTTTCTCAGTTTTGGTTAGTGAATTAGACCGAACCAAACCAAACCGGGTGCAAAAAATCCTTAACCCAAAATCTTCCCAGCCAAGCATGTTTTGTGATGGAAGTGCGAAAAATGTCTTATGAGCTCTTTTTCCGTCTCGAATTAAACAACCACTATCAGGCAAAACAACGTTGCTTATTTTTGGAAAGCGAAAACAACATATAAGGCAAAAGAAAAGCACAAAACAAGCCCAAAAAGTACTAATCAGATGAGTTAACCCTCCAATCAACAGGCCGCCATGCCTTTTCTTTTGTTGTCATTTAAAAACATTGGAAATTTGGGTAGTTGAGATTGCCTTGAAAAAATTACGAACAATTTAGCAATCACATTCTGCAGCAGTTGATGCAAATGGGATAATGGTTGATGCAAAAAGAGATTATTCCACTTGCCCAGATTACTCTTATTAACTCATTGATGTTCCGAGTGAGGTGCATGATCACAAGCATGATCAGTTTGCAACAGAAACACAGATGCTGATGCAAGAACAAATATAAAAGCTTAAATGAATTAGATTTTTCACTTGAGGTGGTGAAATATTTCAATTTTTTTTTCTGTTCTTTGGTGGGTTGGTTTTGTGTTCCTATGCAAGACGAGGAGGAGATAAATCTTTAATATATATATATATATATTTTCTCCCAGCAAACAAGAGGGCATGATCAAATGTCAAAATCTATAACAGAAATGCAATATCCAAAGAATGAAAAGCAGTCCGATCAAGAAGAACCATCAATGGGTGAATATTAATTGCATAAAGATTTATCTAGTTTCAAGAAGAAGAACCATCAATGAAGAACCAAACCAATCAATCTATTGCTTAACCAAACCAGAAATAAATAGTCAGAATTTGAGATTGGGGCCTAAAAACCGAACCTTGTTATTGGCAAGACCGTAGAAACTCCATGATGCTAAAGTATGAAAACTATGAGAGAATATTTGTTTGTGGGAATTTTCTATTTATTCTTCTCCTTGTAAGAAGTCATATTTATAACACAACAAAACCTGAATGGGCAAGTAAATAATAAATTCCTAAATCTATTTACAGTAGGAAATCAGGAATTAAAGTAAATCAATTACAAATAAAATAGGAATCCTTGGTGTGTAAGGAAAGTAAGTCAATATCCACAAGTCACGCCAACACTCCCCCTCACGTTGGTGCATAGATGTCGCCAATGCCCAACCGATCCAGTGAATTGTGGAATGCTTTACTGGAAATCGCTTTGTCAAAATATCCGCCAATTGATCCTCGGATTTCACAAAAGGAAACTGAAACACTTTAGCCTCAAGCTTCTGTTTGATGAAGTGTCGATCCACCTCAACATGTTCAGATCGATCATGCTGAACCATTCTATGCAATGGCTATAGCAGCCTTGTTGTCACAAAAGAGATTCATTGTAGATATAGGTTTATACCCAAGTTCAGTAAGCAACTTTCTTAACCAAAAAGTTCACAAATCCTTTAGTCATGCCTCTGAACTGCTGCACCGATAAAGCTACTACATTCTGTTTCTTGCTCCTCCATGTCACCAAATTACCTCCCATGAATGTGAAGTAACCCGATGGGGATTTTCTATCTGTTACATTACCGCCCAATCTGCATCTGAATAACCATCAATATTTAGATGACCATACTTTGAGAACATAAGTCCTTTTCGGTGACTTCAAATATCTAAGTATCAAGAATGCATTCATGTGGTCTTCACTTGGAGTGCATAAATTGGTGACAGCGCTCCTTGCATAAGCAATGTCAGTCGAGTATGTGACAAATAGATCAATCTTCCCACTAACCTTTGGTATCTATCTTTGTTAGTTGGAACTTGATTCGGATATTCTCAAGATGATGATTCTGAACAATAGGAGTGTCCGCAGATTTGCAATCTAGCATTCCATCAACAAGTCCAAGACATATTTCCTTTGAGAGAGAAATATGCCTTTGTGATCGAGCCACCTCAATTCCCAAGAAATACTTGAGTCCACCTAGATCCTTCATCTCAAACTCTGTAGCCAGATAGTCTTGTAGCTGTGATATTTCTTGTTTATCATTCCCAGTAATAATCATATCATCAACATAAATTATTAATGCTGTTACCTTCCCTTTCCGATGTTTCAAGAACAAAGTATGATCTGAGTTGCACTGTTTGAAACCATTGTTCTTCATTGCCATGGTGAACCGTCCAAACCATGCACGTGGTGATTTCAACCCATACAATGCTTTAGCTCGCAAACTGTTCCGGTCTGAGTAGTATTATAACCAGGAGGAATGTCCATGTACACCTCCTCCGTGAGTTCGCCATGTAGAAAAGCATTCTTTACATCAAACTGGTGTAGTGGCCAATCCAAATTAGCTGCAAGGGACAATAAGACTCTGACAGTGTTTAACTTTGCAACTGGAGCAAATGTTTCTTTATAGTCTATACCATAGGTCTGTGTGTACCCTTTTGCCACAAGTCTTGCCTTGTATCGCTCGATAGATCCATCTGCATTGTGTTTTATAGTAAACACCCATCTACATCCGATAGTCTTTTTTCCTCGTGGTATAGTCTCCAATGTCCAAGTCTGATTTTTCTCAAGAGCTTTCATCTCCTCTTTTATAGTTTGGACCCACTTAGGATCTTTCAATGCTTCAGAGACCTTGGTTGGAATATGGATAGCAGACAACTGATGCACAAAAGCCTTGAGTGGTTCAGACAGCTTCTCAGTAGATACATGATTTGCAATTGGATATTTGGATGTCTTGCTAATATCAGGTGAATAGCGGTTTGGTGGCTTCCCACGATTTTGTCTGAAAGGTAATTGATATCCAATAGTTTTATCCTCTAAATGCACAAGTCTAGTAGGAGTAGTTACCTCAAGGATATTCTCAGGAGATTGGTCTGTTGGTACTGTTGAGTTAGAGGAGTCTTCATCTTGTTGTTCTGTATTGTCTGTAGGTGTGAGACTCGAATCGAAATATCTTCGTATGGATCAGGTAGGTCGTAATTGATCGCTATAAATAGGCGATTGGTCGCTTTCGCAGAGAATAATCTTGTGCTTCAAACTCGGGATGATCAATCATTTCTGTACATAGGAGAATTTCTTCTTTTCCAAGTTGCTCCAATTCGCTATTCATTTCGTATCTCCAAGCGTAGAATTGGATGATGGGTCATGGAAGAACGGCTTAGATTCCGAAAGGTCACATCCAAAGTGACATAGATCGTCAGGCGGGAGGTGATAACAACGGTAGCCTTTCTCGATGAGTGGCATAACTCACAAAAACACACAAGCGCACATGGATCAAGTTTGCTACGTTGATTTTTGTGGAGATGAACGAAAGCCACACATCCAAAGATCTGGTGTGAGTACCAAAACAGAGGCAGAGGTTTGTGTTGCGCAGCACAGTAAGGGAGTTTTAAAAGTCAATACACTGAAGGCATGCGGTTGATTAGGTGAACTGCAGTGACAATAGCATCATCCGTGATGGCGAGGAACATGAGCGCCAATTAGAAGTGCTCAGGCGGTTTCAAGAAGATGTCGATTCTTTCTTTCAGCAACACCATTTTGTTGCGGTTGTCCGAGGACAAGTCGTCTCATGGATAATTCCATGTTGTTGGAAGTAAGTCCGAAAGTCATGATTGACAAATTCTCCACCATTGTCGGAGTGAAGAATCTGAATTTGAGCATTAAACTGAGTTTTCATCTGTTTGTGGAATGACTGAAAACGGAAAACGCTTTTATTCTTCAAAATAAAGCCATGTCATCCGTGTACAATCATCTATGAATATGACAAACCATCGAACACGGAAGAAGCAGTTGATAGGTGAAGGTCCCCAAACATCGAGTGAATTAACGTAAATGGAGTAGTACACTTGTTCGTACTCACGGGTAGGGCACACGGTGACTCTTAGCCAAAATACAAGTATCACATGTGAAGTCGAGTCCTTGAAACCCGAGAATAAATCTGGTATAAGATGCTTCATATAACTAAATGACGGATGTCCCAATCGACGGTGCCATAACCAAATTTGCTTTTGTTTGCTATCAAAGGGATCGTCACCTGTTAGCCATGCGGACTAAAGTCATCGACATAATATAGCCCCCCTCTCTTAGTACCACGACTAAGAATCTCCTTAGTATGAATATCCTGAACAAACAAAATCGGGTAAATGAGTACACAACAATTCAATTGTTCAGAAGCGACTAACAGACAACAATTTAGTGGATAAAGATGGAACAAGTAAAGTATTAGACAGTGTGAGAGAGGATGAGAGTGCAACAATGTGACAGCCCCTCACAGATAAGTAACGCCATTGGCATTTGCAATACAGGTTCGTCGAGGTTGTGTAGTATTCAGAAAATCATCAGGATCAAACGTCATATGATCAGTTGCACCGGAATCAATTATCCAACTCCTGGAATCAATCTTATCGGAAGTATGGAATCCATAACCAGTACCATTACTGGTCGTATTGCATTGTCCTCGATCTTTAAGAGTAGCCCACCAATCGGGGTAGCCATGCAATTTAAAACAAGTCTCACGAGTGTGTCTCGGATCACCACAATATGCGCAACCTAGTCCATGTGTCGGTGTCGTTAGTCGAGAAGTCATAATCTGTGCAGCGGAAGATGCATAGGATACAGTAGAGTAAGAATTCGGATCGGGATCCGGCCTGAGTCAGGCGAGTCGAGTCGAAATCGGGATCGAGGTCTGAATCATAGACAAATTCGAGGTTGTGGTCATCATTGGAGTTGGGGTCGAGGTTGTCTTCGGTCGGGTAGGGGTCGTCGTCGTCATAGTCGAGGTCGTCAAAATAGGATCCTGATTCCGGATCGGGTTCGGGGTCATCAAAATAGGATCCTGATTCAGGATCAAATTCGGGGCCAAAGTCTGCATCTGTAGGAGCTGAGCCATTTGGGCACTCAACTCAGGTATGGTTGGTTGAGAAGGAGAGAAGGAGTCGGTGGTGCTACCTTCATGAGGGTTGAAAAAATCATCAACCCCCATAGCGGCGGCGGGGGTTTGAAACTAGAGTCAGCAATTCCAAGATCGCCGCTCTGATACCATGCTAAAGTATGAAAACTATGAGAGAATATTTGTTTGTGGGAATTTTCTATTTATTCTTCTCCTTGTAGGAGGTCATATTTATAACACAAGAAGAACCATCAATGGGTGAATATTAATTGCATAAAGATTTATCTAGTTTCAAGAAGAAGAACCATCAATGAAGCCAAACCAATCAATCTATTGCTTAACCAAACCAGAAATAAATAGTCAGAATTTGAGATTGGGGCCTAAAAACCGAACCTTGTTATTGGCAAGACCGTAGAAACTCCATGATATTATAGCTTCATCATTTCCTTCCACTCAAGACAGACAACAAGTCAGCAAATTTTGAATTTTTTTTCTTCTGCGCCATGTCGTCAATGCGAAGAGAGAAGAGAACAAGGCAGAGTTGGCAGAGGGAGGAATTGTCGTCGTTGTCGTTGGTGTAGTGAGGTGAACATGTCCAGGCGGTAAATAATAGGGAGAGGAATAGAATGAGATGAATAAGATTCACTGCTTCGGCTTCCCAATCTTCAATCTCAAGCTCAAATTTGCAACTAAATTTTTTCAATTTCGGGTTTCAGACTTTCAATCAATTGCAGTATTCGAAAAATCGGCCTAGGCGGGCTGCTAGGCAACTAGGCAGGCCTCCTAGGGTTGGGTCTTTTTTTGGTGTCGAACTCGGAGGACGAAGCAGCCGAAAATTGGATTTTAAGACGGTTCATCTGCCATGGAAGCTGTAAACAATTCATTCACCCCTGACCTAAATAAACCTTCCAAATTTGAGGGTCTTCATTTTAAACGATGGAGGCAAAAGATGTTGTTTTACCTTACAACGAAAAAATTAGCTTCCGTTTGCACATCTGATAAACCATATGCCTCTGACAATCCCACTCCTGAACAAACTTCGGCCTTGCAGACATGGACTGAAAATGATTTCTTGTGCAAGAACTATATTTTGAATGGTTTATCTGATGATCTTTATGATTATGATTCTTCTTATGATACTGCTAAAGATTTGTGGGATGTGCTTCAGAAAAAATATGATACAGAAGAGGCTGGTGCAAAGAAATTTGTTGTCAGTCGCTATTTGAAGTTTCAAATGGTGGATGAAAAATCAGTAGAAGCACAATCTGATGAACTATAGAAAATTGCACATGAAATTATTATTGAAGGCATGAATTTAGATGAACAATAGTGGCTGTTATAATTGACAAGCTGCCTCACAACTAGAAAGATTTCAAGAATGCTCTACATCACAAGACCAAAGAATTTTCCTTGGAAAGCTTGATCACTCGTTTGCGTATTGAGGAGGAAGCCAGGAAACATGACATGAAAGAAGAAGTTTTGCTTGTCTCCAACAACAAGAAAAATCACAACTCCAACAGGAATCAAACCCCTGCTGCTCTGAAGACAAATGGCAAGAATATGAAAAATCAAAACAGGAATCGCAACAACAACAACCAGAATCGAAATGGTCAACACAACCAGAGTCGAAATCCTCAACACTATCAAAATCGGAACCTTCATCAGAGTCAGAATAGGAGTCCCTCACGCGATGATGATTCGGGACAATTTCTATGTTATAACTGTCACAAGCCAGGGCACCTTGCCCGGAACTGTAGGAAACTGAAGAGCAACTTATTGCTATGATTTCATAAATCAACATGGTTGATGGATCCGAGGGGTGGTGGGTAGACACTGGCGCTTCTTGCCATGTTTGCTATAATCGTGCCTTTTTCAAGACCTATTATGTGACTGATGATAGGAAAGTGTTGGGTGATTCTCACACAACAATTGTTGTTGGAACTGGAGAAATATAATTAAAGTTTACTTCGGGAAAGACTGTCATCCTCAAAGATGTTACATGTATACACTTACAAAAAATGGAGTTGCTTTTTTCTTGGTGGGGGGAGATTCTACTCACTGCTTGTTATGTGCTAAATAGAATTCCCAACTCTAAAACTAAAATTTCCCCTTACGAAATTTTGAAAAATACGAAACCTAATGTATTGTATTTTAGAACTTGGGGTTGTTTGGCTTACGTGCTTATCCCTAATCCGAAAAGATCAAAATTGGCTAGTAGAGCATATGAATGTGTTTTTCTTGGGTATGCTATTAATAGTAAGGCCTATAGATTTTATGATTTAAAGAACCATGTTGTAATTGAATCTAATGATGCTGATTTTTTTGAAGATAAATTTCCTTCTAAATTAAGAAATAGTGGGGTTCAACATCTAGTAATTTTTCTCTATCCAGAAATAATGAACTTAGAGGTATAGAGCTTTCTGAACCTAATGTAGAACCAAGGAAGAGTAAGAGAGCACGAACTGCAAAGGACTTTGGATCTAATTTTCATATATATACCTTAGAGCAGGATCCCACAACTCTCCAAGAAGCTTTGTCTTCTTTGGATTCAGATTTATGGCAGGAAGCAATAAATGATTAAATGGATTCTTGGAGTCCAATAAAACTTGGCACCTTGTAGATCTTCCACCTGGTTGTAAATGAATTGGTTGTACGTAAGTGGATTCTTAAAAAGAAATTAAAACCTGATGGTTCAATTGAAAAATATAAGGCTCGTCTTGTAGCCAAGGGTTATAGGCAAAGGGAAAATGTGGACTTCTTAGATACTTATTCACCTGTCACTAGGATAAGTTCTATTCGTGTGTTGTTTGCTTTAGCTGCTATTCATGATCTTGCTGTGCACCAAATGGATGTCAAAACAGCGTTCTTGAATGGTGATTTAGAGGAAGAAATTCACATGGACCAACCTTTATTGTTCCTGGAAAAGAAAATAAAGTTTGTAAATTAGACAAATCTCTTTATGGTTTGAAACAGGCACCTAAGCAATGGCATTCAAAATTTGATAGTTCAGTCATCTCAAATGGTTTTCAAATAAATGAAAGTGACAAATGTATTTATTTTAAGCACGAGAATAATGTTTGCACTGTTATATGTCTCTATGTGGATGACTTACTTATTTTTGGCTCTAATATTCATGCTGTGAATAGTGTCAAATCTTTCTTATGTGCGAACTTTGATATGAAAGATTTAGGTGATGCTAATGTGATACTTGGAATTAAGATAACTAGGTCTGAAAAAGGATTCTCTTTGTATCAATCTCATTACATTGAAAAAATCCTTAAGAAGTATAATTACTTTGACTGTAAACCAGCATGTACTCCTTATGATCCTAGTGTAAAGTTGTTCAAGAACATTGGTGACAGTGTTAGACAAACTGAGTATGCGAGCATCATTGGTAGCCTTCAATATGTTATTGATTGCACTATGCCTGATATAGCTTATGCCATAGGAGTACTATGCAGGTTTACAAGTAGACCTAGTTTAGAGCATTGGTATGATATTGAGAAGGTCATGCAGTACCTTAAAAGGACGATGAACCTTGGATTACACTATGAGAAGTTTCTCACTGTCCTAGAAGGATATAGCGATGCTGATTGGAATACCCTGTCAGATGATTCAAAGGCTACTAGTGGATATATATTTAATATTGCTGGTGGTGCAATTTCATGGAAGTCTAAGAAACAGACTATTCTGGCTGCACTACAATGGAGTCAGAGATGATACCCTAGCAATGGCTAGTGAGGAAGCAGGTGGTTGAGAAACCTACTCTCAGATATCCCCTTGTGGGAGAGACCGATACCAACTGTTTTTATCCACTGTGATAATACTGCAGCTATTGCAAAAGTTCATAACCGTTATTATAACGGCAAGAGGCGACAAATACGTCGCAAGCACAGTACTATTAGAGAGTTTCTTTCTAATGGGGTTGTAAGAGTGGATTATGTACGGTCTGATGAGAATTTAGCTGATCATTTGACGAAAGGACTAGCACGAGAAAAGGTTTGGAAAACCTCTGTAGGAGTTTTTCGCTCCAAAGAACCCGACAAATGGGCTTGGGCTCTGTAAGAAGACGATGAACAAAATCCCCCAAATGCCTGAGTTCGAAACCAAGCTCCCAAAAGAGTTTTTAGAAAATCTGATGAGATTTTAAAAGAACGCTCTTAGGATCACTTTACTAACACCCAAATAAGCGTGATAAATTCACTAATGGCTTGGCCTGAGGAGCCTGTGGCATGAGAGCTGAGCTTTCACAAGTTTAGCAATTGGAGAGAGAGAGACATGAATTTCTTATAAAGAACAAGAGCCTAAAGTGAACAGAGCAAGATTAGAATGATTCATATCCTAAGAGGGAGAAGAAAACGAACGAGAGGGGAGATTGGGTGTCTTGAGTGAATTCTCAGATGCTTGACAAAGCTTGGTCAGGCCTCTGAATGGGTTGGTTTTTCTGGGTAGCAAAAGCCTCCTTTTATAGGCGTTAAGAGCCCTAATTTTGTCTAGTCTTCCTCTTCCTTTTCCCTTGGCAGCTCCCTACTTAGTCTTATTTTGGTGCAATTCTCCTATTAAGACATATGGGAAAGGAACCATTGTGGTTCCAACGACTTCGATGCAGCTGGACCTCCCCACAAGGGTGAGGCGCCACTTTGCTTTTCCTCAACGTTTTCAAAACAGAGCTTGTAATGGGGAAAGAGATGGATGAAGCCTTTTGTCCGTTGGATATTTGCCATTTACCCATGAATTTCTGCTGGTTCTTGCCTTGGCCCTTTGTCTGACTTGTTTGGAGTCTTATCAAAAGTGGAACATGATGACAGCTTTTCCACGAGCTGCTGGACTGGGCTTGTGCATAACGTTGGGTTGCTGGCTTATTATTTCTAATGGATTTTCGTCAAACTGCTGGAAATGGCTTTTCCTAATTTCTTTGGGGCACTCTATTGATGTGGGTAGGGCTAAATATTTTGGTAGGTTACTTGGTGTCTTACTAGAGCATGGGCAATTTTCTCTTCTCTCTCATGCTAACCCATGTGCTTGGGTTCTAGGAACGGGCTTGAGTTTTAAAGCCCCCAAGTGGCTTAAAAACTTGCATCCCTTGAACCCTCAATGGACCCTGTGATTGCTCGTTTCCTGCCATACCACAACCTTCTCAGTAAGCCCCGATTGATCTTGTGGCTTGGGCCCACTTATGCTCGTGGCACGACTTGGTGTTAGAATAATGCTCTTTCTTGTATGAGGCCTATGCTTATGCTTGGATTTTATTATGCCGCGATAGGCTATAATTGGGCCAAGTAACATCGAAGGGATATGTAAGCGTGATTTTGCAATGTTGGCATGCTCTTGGCCCCTTTGCACGTGCTTTGCTTGACATGATATGTGGCTTACAGCTTGCATTGGCGGGTCCCATAAATTCTCTTTTGTCCCGATTGAGCCTATTTTGCATTCAATTACCTGTGTTGGGCCAAGGATTAATTTGGGTTTAGCCCCTTGGATTTTTGGGCCTCAACAACCTCAAAAGGAATGGGACTAAAGCCCCTAGAAGGTTAAGTCACTTGTGATGGTAAGCCAACCTATAGATTGGAAATCCCAAGACATAGGTTCAATGGGTAATAACAAGTCATTTAGTGATACGAGTGGAGTCATGCTATTGTTCCATATCCATCCTTAGAAGCATGAAATCCTGAAGCGATTAAGGTTGAGTTATTTATAACTCTTAATGAGATCTATACTCTATATTGAGTGAGATATCTAACTATAGGAATATCTCTAATAGTCTCACCTATGTGAATGTGAAAGTGAGGCCGCTTTCTATGAAAATTTTGGGGGAAATTTTCTAGAGCATTCACTATACTGGGATACAAGCACATGGCCATAAAGTGCTGGCTTTTGAATTTCACCTTAGTAGGGCTATGTGTGTGGTGTTGTCAAAGAAAGAGTTCAAAACTATATGTTACTCTTATATATTTTGAAGCTCTGTTACTATGTAAAGGTTCAAGTTGAAAAACACATCTACTTATGCATAGTCTTATGATATGTTGCTTAATGAATTTATTTCTAAAATAAACAAGTAGGGGATTGTTGAAATTGGTATGTTTATTTTAAAAATTATATATATTCAATAATTCAATAATTGCCTTAAATTATCTTTATTAATAGGAGTTATTTTCTATTAATATGGGCTGATTTTTTCAACTGATGCATTTGATGTCTTTAAAGCCCACCAACATTTCTTTTGTGATAAATCTTGTATATATATCTGATCCAGTCCCAATCTCTTGGACTATAGGAGTCCAAGAGATTGTGGTCACCCACCGTTGGATATTAATTCAATAGTTCAACAAAATTTCTTAAAATGAGTGCAAGAGTGAGTGAACTGTTGAATTTACATCCAACGGTGAGTGACCACAAATCTCTTGGACCCCTGTAGCCTAAGAGATCAGGACTAATATCTGATATAGCTAGGAGAGAAAAAAGATACAAACCATACTTGTTGCCTTCTTCCTCTTCATATCTTTTTCTTATTTTCTAAATTAAGTTTTCTGAGCAACATAGAAAGATGTTTGTATTCGGGTCCTTCCTCAGTGCAAGGAAGAACCTAGACAAAGGAGATTCAGGGGCTGTTTTTATCCTGGGGATGTAGTGGCCTTTTCTGAACTGCTTGCACAAATTAGGCAAAGTCGCGAAACGTCTTAAAGAGAGCGACTTAGTACGCGACTCATCCCAAAAATCGTTTACAACTTCACAACGAATTTTTCCGAGTAATATTGTTCTTTTAATTTTCTCTGCATCAACACGAAGAAAACAAATTGATGCTTGGATTGATAAAGAGGCGAAATGGCTGTCACTGCTACTGCGATCCGTCCTCTGAGAGTGCAAGCTTCATGTTTGTATATTTAAAGAGTATAGCCGTGCGGCTATACTTTTAAAATATTCCAATGTATTTAGCTATACTCTTTAAATACTCAAACCTGACTGTGGCAATGAGATGGAAAATCTGATATTATTAATGAATTTGTAAAGTGCAATTCCTTTCCAATTAATCATCAATGCTTACATGGATAAACGCAGTAGATACAAACGTTAATATTGGCTTGTTAATTTACTCATGCGTTTGCTAAAAAGCACTTGCGTTTCGTATGACATCGTATACGAAAGACTGGCTGGCAAGCTGCCCTTTCTGTAATGTCTAACAAAAGAGCTAACACAACTTCTTGTAATGGTAATTGTTCAAAAGCTCATGAATGATTCATCTTTACAGTATATAAACAGCTAAACATGTGATGCTCTCCTATAAAGGCACAGGCCGTAAAGAGACACAATTGATGCTCTCCCATTAACAGTACTAGTAGTGCTGAAAGCTAGCCTTGTAAGTTCCTGCTGCAGAAGCATATCTCCAAGTCTTTGAACAAATACATCAATGCAAACCTGCAGTATCATGTAATTAGTGAAACAGCGTTTCAAATAGTTTAGTGATCCGCTTAAAGTTGAACATGACACAATTAGTGCAATATAAGACACCAAATAAGAGATCCTGGCTTGAGTGGAATGGCTACAGCGAAGACATCTTTTTTGGTGTTTTACTTTATAATTATATAGTACTATAGTAGCAAAGCAAGCACGCCAATGCATTATGCATGCACCAAAGTTATTAAAGCACTTTCTCATATAGAGGAAACTAAGACACCAACAGCAGCAAGCACCAAGTGACACAGTTTCGTAGATGAACTTATTTTATAAAAAAACCAAATGCATTTGATTTTCTATATAAAAAAGAATTTAGAAGCTTGTGACTTGGCTTTGTATTTTTCGTCCTGTGAGACAACAGTAAATAGGAGTTCTCTGCCAGGCCTGGTCACAAGATTCACCTATGCATATTACATACAATTATCATGTTTGATTAAATTGAGTTATAAGATAAACTGTGAAAAGGTAAAAACGGAACCCAGAAGTTAGAGAATACAAACTTTCAGGAGGGTCTCAGAAACTGCAACAGCCGCCCAAGTGATTATAGATAAATGCCCATGACAGCACTTTCAGAGCAACATTCATTCTAAAAACAATAGCAAAATCCAACAAGATGTCCAAATTTTCCTTCTCAAACCCTAAGTCTAACCCGAGCTGTCTCCTCTCTCTCCTCTCTCTCGCTCAGACATAACCCACGACCTATCTTCTTCTTCAATCCTCATCTCTCTCTCTCTCACCATAGCATCATCATCGTCTCATTTTTCTGAGTCAGACTCGCCCAGACACATACCCAGACATGCCCAGGCCGCCTAGGCGGGCGCCCAGCGCCTAGGTGCCGTCTAGGCCGATTTTTGGAACACTGACTGGTTAAATGAGCAGGCAGTCTGAAACAAAATGCCTTGATAACAATGTTGAAGCCGTAGCTTATCATGTGAATCTAAAATCATCAAAACAGGAGAAATAAAAGAGCCACCATGAAAACCCTCTGGGCGGCCGCCTAGGCCAATTTTTCAAACACTGGCTGGTTAAACGAGCAGGCACTCTGAAACAAAATGCCTTGATAACAATGTTGAAGCCATAGCTTAACATGTGAATCTAAAATCATCAAAACAGGAGAAATAAAAGAGCACCATAAAAACCCTCTGGGCAGCAGCCTAGGCGGGCCTAGCGCCTAGGCGCCTCCTAGGCCGATTTTTCAAACACTGGCTGGTTAAATGAGCAGGCACTCTGAAACAAAATGGCTTGATAACAATGTTGAAGCCGTAGCTTAACATGTTTGGTCAGCAGTGTCCATCTGCCTAGGCCGATTTTTCGAACACTGCCTGAATTACATCAATGCTTTAACATTTTATTAGCCATACCTACTTATGCTCTGTTTCTGAGACAGCATGGTCATCGGTGGCAGAAATACTACCCTCTTTAGCCAACCTGGGAGACTTTTGAAGCTTCTCTCTTTTACAGCGGCGCCATGCTGTTTGCAAAACACAAGCTGCCCTTGGTTCCCATTGCTGCAAATCAAAGCTGTTACTGGCGGACCTATTAAGGCATAAGGAGGTGCAGCTGCACCTCCCCTCGCCGGAAAATCTCTTGCAGCTGCAACTGAGGCTGCCTGAGGCGCAGTTCTTGTGAAGAAGATGACCACTGCGCCCTGGTTTTCTTTCTGATAATACAAAAATGAAACGACGCCGTTTTGAATTTGGGAAATGAAATCCTTTTAATGAAACGGTGTGTTTTGTAACTTGAAAACATTTCATTTTAATCTTATTAATGAAATCCTTTTATTGAATTCCTATTATATCCCCGTGAATTCAAGCCTAAATTGGACTTGCTGAGTTGATATCCCCATGGGCCGTGACATTTGATTCAAAGCCTGGTTAGTTTTGTGATCGTATCAAAATTTATATATGGCATTACTTTCTTTAGTTGATATTGCCGGATTAGTTTTTTTACTTTTTTTTTTTTTTTGCCAACTTCTTTAGTTTAATAATATGTTATTAAGTAATATCTTAGCCTTTTTTAATTAGTTTGATTAGTAATATTATAGACATATGCCGACTACAATTCATCAGGAGAAGTCTCATCTGGCAAATGTTTGCCAACTTAGGTCTCTGTCGACAAAATCATTCGTCGGGAGAGGTTTTTTTATTTTATTTGAAATTAGTTTCTTTACTTTTTTTTGCCAACTATTTTTGTTTAATATAGTAATTAAGTAAGATCTTAGCCTTTTTTAATTACTTTAATTATTATTATTTAGTTAATATTTAAATATTTTAATGATTTCATAAATTACTCAAATATTCTAATATATTTAAGGAAATATGACACTATAAATCCATATTTTTATTGTTGGTGATATATTAAAAGAGTACAGCCGCACGGCTATACACTATAAATATTCTATTTTAACGGTTTAGCCGGGTGGCTATACTATTTTAAAAAGTATAAAATTAGTTTCTTTACTTTTGTTTTATGGCAACCTTCTTTAATTTAATTTATGTAATTAAATAAAATGCTAGTCTTTTTTAATTACTTTAATTAGTTATTACATTTTAATTATTGTTTCTTTAGTGAATATTTAAATATTTTACTGCTTTAATAAATTACTTAATAAGTAATTAATTATTTGAAAGTATAAAATTAGTTTCTTTACTTATTTTTTTGGAGACCTTATTTAATTTAATTTATGTTATTAAGTAAAATCTTAGTCTTTTTTAATTATTTTAATTAGTGGTAGTCTATTTTCCAGTGATTTTAATGGGAGAGGAATTAAAGGGAGCTGACTTGGGCTTTGCATTCCCTTCAGTGGTCTCAAGCTAGCAAGGTAGCCATTTGATTTATTGTTGCATATAGGGGAAGCTTAGTGGCCTGAATTGTTTCTTCCTTCTCCTTTGAAGCTCCACTGGGGTCCTGCACATATACACAATAGAAGTTTGAATCAAGTGTTTCTTAATCACAGAGATGCACTATATTTCTTGATTTATAACAACTTTTTTGTCAATAAAAACAACCATGTTAGCATGATTGTCTTAATAAAGTTTTCCATTTTTTAAGAAGAGATCAACAAGCTAGAGAAATTAGAAATGACATACCCCAAGCATGAGAAAAGTGAATGCTTGATTGTATGCACCAAGATAAATTGCAATCAACTTTCGCAGGTCATCAAGGCTTGCATCTTTTACAACCTTAAGTGTTGTAATGAGCTTCCCTGGATTCTCTTTTGAAGCCTCCCATTTCACATACACTTCAGTATCTGCATCAGTGAAGGGTTGTTGTTCTCCTTGGAAGCCAATGCCATCTCATCACATACTCGACTTTTGTTTATCTCTTCTGTCAGTTTCTGCTCATTTTCTGATTTAACTGATGCAACAGTAGGTGCTGGAGTTGTCACATGTTGAGAGAGCTCTCTGTAGTTTCCACATAGTGTAAATATGTTGCGGATCCTGACAAGCCTATCATCTCCCCTGCCATCTTCTTCCCCTGGATTTCTGCTTGGCCGATTCACAGTTGGTGTATGTTGATAATCCTTAGGTAAAGATGTCAGGGATCCCATACTATAATTACTCTGGAGGCTAGACCCATCAACCATGCACGCTCTCTTCAGCTTCCACATTTTCCTTCAGTCCTTCCTCTTCTTCCATTTCTTCTTCCTCAAAAACAGTGCTTAGGCATACCCTATCAGCATATTTTGGTTCAAAAGAATCAATGTTTACAGCATTTACAATACTGCTGTCAGATTGATAAGCAACCTCACCTACATATTTCACCTCACGAGCAAAAGGTTCATGATCACCCATGTCCAAATCCATTGACTTTACCATTCCTCCTGCATCATCACTGGCATAGATCCCTAACAACCTTTTGGCAAACTGTGGGTTCCATCATGGTCCTTTGTCCCACTCTCCTTACCATTTCCATCACCTGAGCGGCATAGCTCAAGCTCAATTTCCTCCAACCACCACCTAAGCATTTCAGCTTCCTGCTGCTGCTGCAATATCCTTTCTTCCATTCTCCTCCTCTCCAATTCAACAAACTCATTTGCCATACGCTGGCATTCCTCCAACTTCTTTTCCAACTCACAGTCAGTCACCTTAAAGCTGATTTCTTCCTCCTTTTTCCCAGATCCCGTCCCTTCCATAAGCTCAAGTTTAGCTCTCAGTGCAGCAACCTCTTCTTTCTTCTGTAACTCCCTGTGTGCTTCATTTCGCTCTTTCTCTTTGAGCTTATTTTCCCTTCGCAGTTTAAGGATGAATTCATCCATAGCAGCAATCCTTGATCCTAAAATAACAGCAGATGAATCTTCAGTCCCAATTTTATCCTTGATTAGCTAATGAGGACCACAGACAAAACATTTTGCTTTTGCACCATATTCAAGGGTGGAGATTGTCTTGTGTATTTCCTCTGGGTCTGGGCTTGCACACAGTACCATTAAAATTTTCGTTTTATCATCTTCGAAAGAATCCTGCACAAAAAGAACATGAGAACTGTCATTCACATACAAGGTTACAGGGCAGGGCACCATATAATCCCTAGTAACCGACGTTAGTGTGAATGAAAGTTACCTGTAGAAGCATGGTCAGTTTGCTGTCTCTGAAAGGCACATGAGAATCACCATTGGCAATGGATTCAACCACTCTTTTAAGAGCTATGTTTCCTTGGTTGCTCTTTGCAGTCTGTGAATCAATATAACATAATTTAACATTTGTTACAATGACAATGAAAGTGCTGCATACAGTATTAGTATAAATTAAGCACCACCAAGACATTACCTGCATTTTTGCCTCAAATCCAATTTGGCCAGCTTGCTCAATATTTTCAGAGCCAGCCATGTCCACAAGCATCAAGTGCGCTCCTGCTGTTGGGACATCAAGGATTATCTGTGCAGAAATAGAAAGCAAGTTATGTCCAACTAGTGACAAGACCTGGGGAAGAATTATCATATATTTGAAAGTCCAAGGGAATCCTACCATGCAATGGCTCCGAGAACTTCTTTCGTTGCAAAGAGCACTCTTAACTATCCTTCTCTTCTCCACTTTCTAAATCTCTTTGGAAATTTTCCCAGCCTCATTTCCGGAAATGTTGGTTGCATTCTTTGCCTTCTTTCCCATCACTTCAAGCCTAACCTGCAGGTACAAGTATTAGTACAGAAAAGAGCAGCAAAAAGAATATTCCCCTTTATGATTTATGAGACTAAACCACATCCCTCATACAATACAACCTTTATCATCATCATCATCACAAGAGATGCTCCATCAAAAATTGAGAGTCTTGAGATTTTTATAACGAGTTCTCTAATTTAAACCAATTCAACCAAATTTACAGAGAGCCAACACAACCAACTCATCCAAATTTACAGGGGCCAACACAACCAAATCTACAAATTCAAGCTTGCACAGAAAACCCATTTCCATATCAAAACTTACAGTTCTAAACACAAAAAACATTTGACAGAAAACTCATAAATAATTAAGAATTCAGTCAAAGAAAAGAGACCTAGTTAATGTAATCATCTTAGAATTGGAGCCATTCCTTCTAATTTTAGCCTACACAACCATATCCAAATATCCAGACTTGAACAGAAAATCGGCCACCTAGGCGGTCTAGGCGGCTCTTATATTTTTTTAAAAAAATAAAACGTATAGCCGCCCGGCTGTACTCCTAAGGGTGCTCGGCTGTACTCTTTTTTTTTCCTCCTGATTTTACGATGAGTAATTTAGAGCAATATTCATTACTATTAGGTCATTACCCGAGTTTCTATTGTAGGAAAGAATCATAATTTCTTATAAACTCTAACTCTGAGCCTGCATTCTATATGAATAACTAACACTGCCAAAACCATAAAAAAAACAAACAACATAATGCATTAAGTCACCAAACATACATGCCAACTGAAAAACAGGAGAAAAAAAAAAGGGTAAATCTTACTGCTTGTAACTTACATGACAAGGATGGGGAAGGTGATAGAGAAATCAAGTCTTGTGCACTTCCCTTGTTTCCTGGACTGGGAGCATTGGACACTACAGGTGCAGGTAACACAAGGGGGGACAATTGAGATGAGGGACTCGTAGAAGGCGAGTAAGGGGAACCATTAGGTGCATAAGTAGGAGGAACAGTAGGGTTAGGATGAGAAGTTGGTGAGGAGCTTGGAGGAATTCCAGAACCGCAGTATGGACATGGACGAGGATGTGGAGGTACCTTGGATGGTGCTGGTGGGAGATGATTACTGTGTCAGGTGAGGGTGCTGGAGAGTGAACTGGAGAAGCAGGATATGGAGAAATTGTTGGCTCTGGAGATGGAGCGGGAGAAGGAGTAGGAGGGGTTGCATTAAGTGTACCCTTAAGATTAGAAGATAAAGTGATACTTTCAAATTTACCAAAGACTGAGTTATCAAGCCGGAAAAAAAGAAATGAAAAACAAAACACGTTCAAGTTTTCGAAAAATGGGCCGCCTAGGGATGTTTTGGTACCCAAAGGATTAGTCATCACTTAGAAAAAGTTCACGTATGTATGTGCTTTTATCATTGGTTTAGCGCTGCAATTTGTGTACATGACATGAGAACACTTACATTCTTGAGAGACCTGTTACAGGGAAAGTATGTCTGGAAGTGTAGGGTTTACTTTTAAGCAGAGTCTGTCTGGAAGAATAGTTGCTTCAGAATTCTAAAGTTGCGTTGAAAGTAAATAAGGTGTGATTGGTTTGCTCTTTTAATCTAAGGTAATTGGATGCCTGGATGGCCAGTTTCAGAATGTCAAGTCAGTTTCTAAAGAAATTCAATATTTATGATTGCATTTTCACAAAATTATAGAAACAGATGCAAGGAAAATAGGTGATGCATATGTGATTTAGAGAGATGTCAGATTTAAACTTCAAATTTCTATATATAGGTCATATTCCCGATGTGGTCCAAGACCTATCTATAAGTATAATGCACGGTTCAGATGGTTGTCATATGTATTTATGCACAATTTGGAGTCTTCATATCAACATGACTGATGACATTACAAACCAGTTTTGTCATACTTTAGGAAAAGACAATGCCAGGTTTTCAAGATATTTTTGGAGGGCGGCTGCCTCTTCGTGATTTAGTGAGTCCTTGTCAAGTAGAGATGTATTTCATTCATATCAACATGACTGGAACTTGTGGAAACTTGTAAGCAATAATTGCAAGTCTCCAGAGCAATATTAAACTGGAAATACTGATAGGATGAATGTTATAATGGAATTTGATGTTGACAATTTATGCCCTCTAAGAAAAGCAGCAAATTTGTACTTGCATTCGTACTTTGGCAAGTCTTGCCAATGAACTCGAATCCTTTTGCTGATATAATTTTTTTATGGATTAAAAACCTTTGTGAAATAAAGATTTAGTAGCTACAGTTAATATTAGAAATCCAGTTAAATAGAAGTTCTAAACAAGGTAATCTCAGACACGAGTACGATATCAACTTAACTCAACCCAAAACCAATATGGTTTTCAATGTTTATGACCACTAAACATAAATGTGATTTATGATTGATTGCTTATGAAAATGCTAAAAGCTTACTTGACAAAAATTCTTTATACAGTCCCAACTAGCATAAAAACTTTCTTGTAACAGGAATATAGCATACTATTTCCGACCAATGATATAATGACAGATGAAAAAAGTATCCCACATATCATTATGCTATTGGTGGGGATAACAACCTTGCATGAAATTCTCTCTCCAAAACTAAATCACTGAAACAAAAATAAATGTGATTTATGACCACTAACCACTAACCAAGTATGTTCACTTACTTAACATAAATGTGACTTAAGATTCATTGCTTATGAAAATGCTAAAAGCTTACTTGACAAAAATTCTTTATATGGTCCCAACTAGCATAAAAACATTCTTGTAACAGGAATATAGCATATTATTCCCGACAAATGGTATAATGACAGATGAAAAAATTATCCCGCATATCATTATGCTATTGGTGGGGATAACAACCTTGCATGAAATTCTCTCTCCAAAACTAAATCATTGAAACAAAAATAAATGTGATTTACGACCACTAGCCACTAACCAAGTATGTTCACGTACTTAACATAAATGTGATTTATGATTGATTGCTTATGAAAATGCTAAAAGCTTACTTGACAAAAATACTTTATACAGTCCCAACTAGCATAAAAACTTTCTTGTAACAGGAATATAGCATACTATTCCTGACCAATGATATAATGAGAGATGAAAAAATTATCCCGCATATCATTATGCTATTGGTGAAGATAACAACCTTGCATGAAATTCTCTCTCCAAAACTAAATTACTGAAACGAAGATATGTTGGATTTGTGGTCCACCAATAGAGCACTAAAAGAGAGTTGGGATGGCAACGGGTCGGGTAGGGGCCGGTTATGACAATATCATCCCCGTCCCCGCTCTCCATCCCCACCTTAGTCCCCGAACTCATCCCCGTTTAATAGGTTTCGGGGAATCCTCATCCCCGTTCTCATCGTGGGACTATTTCTCATACCCGCCCTAATTCCTCAATTTTTTTGCATAAAAATTATTTATCATACATTTTAACATTAAGTTTCATATTAAATTATCATTTAACACATCCAAATTAACTATAAAGTTCAACTCAACTATTCAAAATCACATCAATATGAAACTCCAAATAAGATTAGGAAAAATTAGGAGAGGAAAGTTAACTTAGGGTTAAACATAAATATTATAATTATATATTTATTTAAATATAAACATATATATATTTTCGAGTCGGGTTCAGGGATGGGGACGCCAATATCATCCCCTCTCTATACCTGTAAGGGATTTTTCAAGTTCGGGATCCCTGCTCGATACCCGCTTGGCCCCAAATATTTCCCTATTAGGGTCAGGGACCCGATGGGGACCCACCCTCGGGGAATTTTTGTCATCCCTAACAGTGCGTTTGGATGAGAAAATTTAAAAGTACAAAGGATTTCATAAATGACGGAAATTAATTTTCTAGAATTTGTAAAGTTTCTTGTTTGGGTGACTGATTTAAAACACGGAATTTAACCTTTATTTGTAAAGTTATCTTTTTTTCAAACTCAATCTCTCTTGGGATTTTAGAAATGACGACTTTTAGATAGAATTTAAACTTGGGATTTATAATCTCCAAATTTCATGTTTTTTTCCACGCGGAATTTCTAAATTTCTATGTTTTTTTATCCAAACACCGGAATTGGTTTATGTCAATTTAGAAATTCTGAGTTTTGTCAAAATCCGAAGTTTATTTCCTTCATCCAAACGCACCATAAAAGAGAGGTTCGTGGAAATCCGAGCAAAGGAATGTTTTAGTGGACTTTAGGTAATAGGTGCTGATGCAAAGAAGACGCCATATGTCATTATTCTCATCTCTTTCCACTTAAATTTAAAAATAAAAAAAAAACATTAAACAAAAGAAAACAAAGACCAACCCTACTCAACAAACTATGACGATCTAATTAATGTTACAACTTATGTTGATGCTCAAGATGACGAAAATGATGTATCTCAGGCCTTCTTTCTCTGTGCACAGACTTCACCATTCTTAGCCTTCCCATTGACTCGGCCTTGATGTTTGTGTTTGGAACTATGTGAGTCTCAAAGTCCACCACTTATAGTGTCAAGTATGATTTTGCTTTTGAAAATTGAGAGAAAACTTTCTAACTGTTTCCTTTTATCTTTATTTTGTGTTTTGTTGCATGTTCTAGTTTTACTTCTTATGACAAAGAAAGTCAAGATTTTGAATTTAGTGTTTGCAAGTTTTATAGAAATTGCTCATTGGGTCGTTTCAGTAGGGTGTTAGAATGCTGAGAATGAGAGTATGTGGATGTGTCATTGCTCTGTTGTGTTCTTGCTTCGTCCTCCTTGCGGTTGCACAAGTTACACATCCTTCTGAAGGTGAGTTTGCTGCACATATGCTATATTTCTTACTTGTTATATCCAGCTTTAATTCAATGCAATTCAGTCATTTCCATATGATTCTTATATGATTCAATTGAGAAGTATGAATTATGTTTTGTGCCCTTTTGTAGTCAATGCATTGAGAGCAGTTAAGAGCAGTTTAAGTGATCCTCGGAAGCATCTCAAGAACTGGAACAATGGGGATCCTTGTAAATCTAATTGGACTGGAGTTTTTTGTTTTAATAATACTGTTGGGGCTGATGGGTACTTGCACCTTGAGCAACTGTATGCGTTCTTTTTTCATACTGCTCTTACCTTTTCCATTCCAGATTACAATACCTGCACAGTGAGGGGTAATGTTTTTTTTTCTGAATTATGATTGTTGCAGCCAACTGCAGAACATGAATCTCTCAGGAAGTTTAGCACCTGAGCTTGGCCAACTATCTCACCTTCTAATATTGTGAGTCCGGCCTCTCAAAAATTGATCTGTGATTCCACTTTTCTGGAGGTTTTTTTCCCTGATTATCCTTTTAGTTGTTTTCTAATGTTTTGTATTTTGTTTTCTTCTCTTCCGGCAGAGATTTCATGTGGAATGAATTAAGTGGCACATACAGACAAGAAAGTATGGCCCTTAACTCGCTTCTTATTGCAGTATTTTAAACAACACAACACAAGTAGTAGAACCCCCCTCCATGCTTCCAGAAGAGGAATAAGAACCTTTGCCTAAAGAATTTGTTCTCATTGAAAAGACTGAACCAGATGGAACAGTTGAAGAAATATTATTTTCTTCTGGTGGAGATATTGATGTGTATGATCTTCAAGTGATAAGGTAAATATACTGCCATTGCTACTTATATTGCACATGCATCGAAAAGTTAATGCCTTTTGAATTCGCAATTGTGTCTAAGTCACTCTTCATAAGTCAGGAGTCCACTTATTGCGGATGTATCTTACCTGATTGACCTTTCAGTAAAGTTTGATATGTTATTATTTTGCTGTACATGAAGTAGTGAATTTTGATAATGTTATCTTATACCCACTGGCTAAAGTTAAATAACTTTAATGTAAATTTAATAGGTAGGCTGGCCTCGGAGGCCGCTGTCGAAACTAGCTGCAGCTTTGAAAAATAGCTACATGGTAGCCACGTTGCATTCACTTTGGAAATCACCTGGATCAGGTACATAGTGGATACAGCATTGTTGCAGTATCCTTCTTTTTCACACAACTGGTTTTACAATCTAATATCCATGCTTGTTACTACATCTAAAACTACTTGATGAACACTAGTGTACTTGGAGAAGTTATTTGACAGAGGGGAATGACCCAAAGAAGTTAATTGGCATGGCTCGAGCTACATCGGATCATGCCTTCAATGCTACAATTTGGGATGTCCTTGTTGATCCTGGTTATCAGGTATGATGGTGCTTGAAGATTGTTTGTTGGACCTACACACTAATTACAGGAGATGGTTTCTTGATTGTTTCTAATGATATCTTTATCATTCAAGGCCAAGGCCTCGGAAAGGCCCTTGTTGAAAAGCTTATAAGGGCTCTTCTGCAGAGGGACATCAGAAATATTTCACTGTTTGCGGATAGTCAAGGTAAAACAGCAGTTGTTAATAGCATTTAGTCTATGTGCATTTCATGTGCATGCATATGGGTTTGGTAGTCTGTTTCTTAAGTAATTATCAGCATGGCAACATAAATATTTTGCCACCAACCTTTCTCTATATCGGTGTTCCTTCCTAAGACAAGTCCGGCTTTGGGTGTTGCCTGCTTTAGCATATTCAACTTGTATTAAAAAAAATTATACTCATTGTCACACTCTGTTTTCTTACTTTGTCATTGCAGTTGCGGAGTTCTATCAAAGTTTGGGTTTTGAACCTGACCCAGAGGGCATTAAAGGGATGTTTTGGTACCCAAAGTATTAGTCATCACTTAGAAAAAGTTCATGTATGTGCTTTTTTCTTTGGTTTAGTGCTGCAATTTGTGTACATGACATGCGAACACTTACATTCTTGAGAGACCTGTTACAGGGAAAGTATGTCTGGAAGTGTAGGGTTTACTTTTAAGCAGAGTTGATGGGGATCGGGATCAGGATACAGGTCACCAACCACATACACGAGCACCGAAATATAAGGCTAGTGCAAACTCACATATATCGTAGCAAATCCATACCACAAATAAACTATTTCATTAATCATCAATATTCCCTTTTTACAACTATTACAATAGCCTTATTTATAGGCTTTACAAGACTTGGGCACCAAGACTGCTTGGTCCAAAAAGTAAACTAATTAATTATAAAATCACACATAAATAATAAAAGATATCCTAAAACTACCTAAATAAGAAAATAACAATATATCATGAAATAACTAATTAAATGATAAATATCTATCTTGATCCACCCTATGCTCCTGCATCGGACTCCCCTGGTTGGAAAGAATTCGTCCTCGAATTCAAGCCTTTGATTGAGGAAAATCTGAGTAGAATCTTCAATTGCTTCATATTAATTCTGGATCTTTTAGCATCCAATTGAAACCTTCCTTTCCAAATAAAAAGATATTTGGAATATTTCGTTATTCTTGGCTTCTTCTTACTCCCTCTAACAATGCAAATGTTTCTCTCTAGAATCTTCAACCAATTGACAAAATCAACCAAAGTTTTGGCAACCTTCCAAGTGAAAACATTAATGCCCATAAAATCAATAATATCTTCGAAAGTTTTCTCAATTCTCATCTCTTCACTGTTCTGATCAATAAATTGCTTATCAAAATTGCTTTGAACACCCAAACAATTTTCATTGCAATTTTCACAGTTGCAAGAATCAAATATTTGAGGCAAATCCAAATTTAATAACTTTGATGAATAACAAGATGCACCAAAATTACCAAATCTATTTATACCTTCAAAGACACAATGAGAATAACCGTGCCCCTCTTCACTTGACTCACACAGTGAAGCGCAATAATGAAAAGGGTTATCCCCTCGACTCCCCGTCGAGACTCCCACGGCTTAGAGTGTCGATGCGAGCTACTGGTTCGGATAAAGGTTCACGATCTCTCCCGTCGAACTCTTACCTATCCGGATTCGAGCTTCGATGCGAGCGACGCGTTCCGTAAGTTGCCCGTAGCATCCTCCTAATTTCCTCCATGTCGCCTTGAGTCATAGCTCGATACCAATTGATGGGGATCGTGATCAGGATACAGGTCACCAACCACATACACGAGCACCGAAATATAGGGGTAGTGCAAACTCACATATATCGTAGCAAATCCATACCACAAATAAACTATTTCATTAATCATCAATATTCCCTTTTTTTACAACTATTACAATAGCCTTATTTATAGGCTTTACAAGACTTGGGCACCAAGACTGCTTGGTCCAAAAAGTAAACTAATTAATTATAAAATCACACATAAATAATAAAAGATATCCTAAAACTACCTAAATAAGAAAATAACAATATATCATGAAATAACTAATTAAATGATAAATATCTATCTTGATCCACCCTATGCTCCTGCATCAAGAGTCTGTCTGGAAGTATAGTTGCTTCAGTATTCTGAAGTTGAAGGTAAATAAGGTGTGATTGGTTTGCTCTTTATTGGATGCCCTGGATGGCAGTTTAATGTCAAGTCGTTTCTAAAGAAATTCAATATTTATGATTGATGACAGGACCCGCCGAATTTCAAAGGGCGACTCGTTTGGTGCCGACATCATACGATGCCGCCCACTTACTAAAACCCAAGACATTCTACCAAAATTTTGGCAGAGTCTCCCCTGTAACATGCTCAAACCAACAATAAACAACCTGCAGTAATTTACATCAATATACAATCCAACTGCCAAGATGCTTTTAACATACTACAATCCAACACAAAATGGCCTCCGGCCTCAAGTAGTAGCCTAACATGGGCAATAACAGAGCGTCTACAGAATTTGTTTACAACAAACAGGGGAGTAGAAAGAATTTATACAGACCCTATTAACAGACGACAAGTTCGGAGCTCGTGACTTGCTCGAATGCCTTCAGAGCAACTACATGGGGGCGCAAAACAGAAAGATGTGAGTGGAGAAATAAAGTTTCACTTTAAAACAACATAGTAACCCCACCATGTAAAAATAATGCTCTAGCATGCAGTTTCACAATTCAGAAACCAAAACTCAAACACAAAAATCCCAAAGTCCAAAACATCTCCACATCTCAAGCTCACAACTCATTCCCAAAATATATGCAACTCTCAACACCCGTAAATACCCATATATAAGTATACATATAGCTAGGACTCTAGTATAGTATATATATATACTCCACTCCAAACTAATGTACCGGGGAGACAATCCAACCGGGGGATTGTTGGCTGGTACGCAGGATTTTCGAACCGTAACCCGCGTCCAGGGATGAGTAGTCCAACCGGGACGGAACTCCATAGCTCACACGCGCGCGCCAACGCGACACGTGTAGCTCACAAATCTCATATCAAGTCCTACGCGCGCAGCAGTATCATCACCCCACCGGCACGCCAACGACGTGTGTGATGATACTCAAGCAATATACATACTCTCCCCATACGCCGATCGCCAACGACACGTATGGAAAGTGTCTCACACACCGCATCGCTAACGCCATGTGTGAGACCCGTAATCTCATAGCCTTCCCACCCCACCGGCACTGCCAACGACGTGTGTGGGAAGCCTAGTAACTAGGGAATGGTACTCACCTACCCTACTCATATCTCACAACCATCCATCAAACTCCTATCTTTCCACAATCTCACCACAACAACCTCTCATACTCTATACATAGACAATATAGATAGCCATCCCAAAATCCATATCAACATAATCATCATACTCAAATATATATGTCTATACTCAAAAATATATAGCCAAGACATATAAACATATTCAAATCATCAACCAAAGACTTATTAAATCAAAGTCACCATCATTTAAAGTATATGCACAAAACTTTCATAATTAAAACCATGCATATGCTTAAAACAAAGTCCACTCACAAGTAATCCCAAGCTGCCCGGCCCTCGTGAGGGTCCCTCGCGAGTGATCAACCAAGTACCTATTCCAAGATACAAATCCTTGATTAACAGACGTATTTCCAAAACGGAAATTCACGAAAGGAAATACTTAAATCCCCAAGTTCCCGGTGCGCCACGCCCAAAGGAACATCCTAGGGTCCTAAGCATGATTGAATTCGCTTCCCAATCGCACGGTGATCGCGATTTCCCTAAACTTCACATTATTGAATCGGAACATCCGGGGCTCCAATTCACGATCCGCGAATTCCTACAGGTTTCTAAGAGTACCTAAATCAACATACTTCAATTTGGAAACGATCCAACGGTCAGAACTTATCGAACCCGGATAACGCACAATATGCGAAATCCGTTCGATAGTCAAACGATATCCAAATTGAGATCCGCGAAATCCTACGCACTCGTGACAGCCTAAGGATCTCAACAGGACGAAAAACAACTTCACCCACCTTGCCCACGCGCCGCCACACGCGGCCGCGCGGGTGTGTAGAGAGATTTCCGGCGACGGAAAATCTCCAAACCAACGCTCACCCTTCCAATCCTAGATACTACTCGAAGAATGGAGCAACTTTTTCAACTACGGCAACGTCCAATTCGGACGGCAAGTGGCCGGAATTTCAAATTGAAATCCGGCCAAAACCTAGATATCCAATTCGATTCCAAACTTCAAATTCGATCTAATCCTAACCCAACATCAGCTAGAGCATACTGAAAGGATTCGAAAACATACCACACTCGACTAAAACTGGCCGAATGCGCCGCCGTGGTGGAAATCGGTGAAAAACCACCGAACCCGCTTGGAATCGGGTTTTCCGCGGGAAAATGGGGTGGGTTGTGATCGAGCTTCAAGGTGAGTCGAACGGACCGGTGCGCTCTTCCGTTTGAATCTGTGAGATTCAAGAGAGAGAAAGAGAGAATCGGGAGAGAGAAACGGAGAGAGAGAGAGAGTGTACGCGGGAGGAAGAGAGAGAAAGTGAGGGTAAATGTGAAAAATCAGATTTTTACCCCAACTTACTTCGAAATAATTACGGTTCTGCCACCGAACAAGTTTTGATCGCCAAAGCTTCGTTAAATCTCCGATTCAGGCCTATCACTGCCTCTACGGTTTCGTCTCAGTACCACCTACGCAACCACACCACTCACGGTCCCAAAATCTTCCCGGATAAGAAAGTGACCAAAATCACCCTTAACCCAGGAATAATTAAATATTTTCCCTTAATTAAATTAAATAGGAAAATAAACGGGGTCGGGGTGTTACATTCTACCCTCCTTATAGAAATTTCGTCCCCGAAATTCACATACCACAATGGAAGAGATAAGGATACTTGGCCCGATCGCTCTTCGGGTTCCTAAGTAGCTTCTTCAACAGTTTGGCTTCTCCACAAAACTTTCACTACCGGGATGGATCTAGAACGCAACTTCTGTTCTTTCCTATCCAAGATCTGTATCTGGTTGTTCCTCATACGTCAAATCTTCTTCCAATTCCACAGGTTGGTATTCTAATACATGGGAAGGATCTGGCATGTATTTCCGGAGCATAGATACATGGAATACATCATGAACTTGAGACAGTTCTGGAGGTAAGGCTAGTCTGTAAGCCACAGGTCCAATTCGCTCCGTGATCTCATAGGGTCCAATGTAACGAGGGCTTAACTTCCCACGTTTCCCAAATCTCATCACGCCCTTCCATGGAGATAACTTCAGGAACACCCAATCCCCACTGTAAACTCAAGATCTTTGGACCTGTTATCTGCATAACTCTTCTCGGTCTTGTGCAGCTTTCAACTTCTCTTTATAATCTTCACCTTCTCATTTGTTACTCGGATACTATCCACTTTTTCCAGTTTCTTGTCACCCACTTCATTCCAACAAATAGGAGTCCTACACTGCCTCCCGTACAACGCCTCATAAGGAGCCATTCCAATACTCGAATGATAGCTGTTATTATACGCAAACTCCACCAAGGCAAGGTGAACATCCCATGCATCTTTAAATCAGAATAACACACAGGACCTCAACATGTCCTCCAGTAGTCCTGGATAGTCCTTCCGATTGTCCATCGGTTTGTGCCAGGTGAAAAGCAGATCAATTGCAATCTAGTACCCATAGCTTCTTGCAAACACCTCCAAAATCGAGAAGTGAACCTAGGATCCCTGTCCGATACAATGGATACAGGTGCTCCATGCAATCTGACAATCTCGTCCACAAAAAGTTTTGCCAACCTTGTCAAAGGATAGGTCTCCTTAATGGGTAGGAAATGAGCAGACTTGGTAAGTCTATCCACTATCACCCAAATTCCATCATGACCCTTGAAGTACGTGGAAGCTTAAAAACAAAATCCATGGTAATACGCTCCCACTTCCATTCAGGAATCTGAAGTGGTTGCATGAGTCCCGATGGCTTCTGTCGCTCTGCCTTCACTTGTTGACATATCAAACATCTGCTCACATATTTAGCAATGTCTCCCTTCATATGCGGCCATGAATAATATGCCCGTAGCGTCCGGTACATCTTCGTACTACCCGGATGCATGGTGTAAGTGGAGCAAAGTGAGCTTCTTCCATGATTTCTCTTTTCAACTCAACATTCTTACCAGGTACACATAAACAAGCTCCTTTTACCAAGGCTCCGTCTCCCCTTATAGCATAATCCTTCCGCGTTCCATTCTCTACTTCTCCCCTTATCCTACAGAGTATAGGATCTTCCAACTGGCCTGCAATTACCCGTTCCACCATAATGGGTCTCACATGCAAGCTAGCAAGGATTCCACCTTGTTGAGTCATCTCCATTTCTACTCCATCTTTCCGTAGTTCCACCAACAACGGAAGATAGGCCGCCTTAATATGGGCTAAGTTCGCAGGAGCCTTCCTACTCAATGCATCTGCAACCACATTCGCTCGGCCTGGGTGGTACTCAATCGTACAATCATAATCCTTGATCAATTCCAACCAGCGCCGTTGTCTCATATTCAGTTCCTTCTGGGTAAAGAAATACTTGAGGCTCTTATGATCCGTGAAAATCTGACATGTGTCTCACCATACAAGTAATGTCGCCAAATCTTCAGAGCAAACACTATCGGCAAGTTCCAAATCATGGATTGATAATTTCGCCATGCTTTTGAGTTGTCTCGAGGCATAAGCAATCACCCGGTCATGTTGCATCAAACACATCCCAATCCTCGTAAAGATGCATCATAGATCACAAAGCCCCGAGTTATCAGAAGAGCCAAAACAGTGTGGTCAACCGCTTCTTCAACTCCAAAACTCGTCGCACTCTTCCGCCCACTCAAATGCAACGTCCTTCCTTGTCAATCGCGAGAGGGGTGTCGCTATCGAAGAAAACCCTTCCACAAATCGACGATAGTAACCTGCTAACCCCAGAAAACTTCGACTTCTACACTTGTGGGTTGTACCCAATTCACAATAGCCTCAATCTTCTGTGGGTCCACATAAATCCCTTCCGTTGAGATTACATGTCCAAGAAACACCACTCTATCCAGCCAAAACTGACACTTGCTAAATTTGGCATAGAGTTGCTTCCTTCTTAAAGTCCTCAATACCAACCTCAGGTGCTTCTTATGCCCTTCCAAAGTCTTAGAATAAACCAAGATATCATCTATGAACACAATCACAAAGTGATCCAAATAAGGTCGAAACACTCTGTTCATGAGATCCATAAATGTCACTGGAGCATTCGTCAATCCGAACGGCATCACCGTAAATTATAATGTCCATACCGCTGCTCAATGCGGTCTTGGGACATCCTCTTCTCTGATCCTCAACTGATGGTATCCTGACCTCAGATCAATCTTAGAGAAATACTTGGCATCCTTCAACTGATCAAACAAATCATCAATCCGCGGCAAAGGATACCGGTTACGTACTGTCACCTTATTCAACTGCCGGTAATCAATACATAACCTCATGGTCCCATCCTTCTTCCTCACAAACAACACCGGTGCACCCCATGGGGATACACTAGGTCGGATGAAACCCATATCCACTAATTCCTGAATCTGAATCTTCAACTCCCGGAGTTCAGCTGGTGCCATCCTATAAGGAGTTAGATAGATAGGATTGGTGCCCTGGAAGAAGTTCAATAGTGAACTCAATTTCCCTTTCAGGAGGTAACCCCGGAAGATCATCTGGAAAGACATCAGGAAACTCACTAACAACAGGAATATCTTCCAGATTCAAGGTGATCTCTCGGGTGTCGATGATATGAGCTAGAAATCCTTCACATCCTTTCTCGAGTAATCTCTTAGCTGTAATAGCAGAGATAAGGCAAGTAGGGAGAATTCTACGTTCCCCCCGGAAAATTACTTTAGGTCAGCCCCGACTCGGAATGTCACTTCCTTCCGGTAACAATCCACTGACGCATGATGCTTCTCTAGCCAATCCATCCCCAGGATGATATCCAAATCCGCCAATTCTAAAGGGATCAAATTGGCTTCCAACCATGCATCTTCTACTTGAATATAGCATTCTCTGAATACCCGGTCTGCAAACATGACTTCCGTGGGTAGAGAAATACTAAAACTTCCTGTCATGGGTGTCGGCCTCACACTGACATAGGGTACGAAATTGTGTGCTACGAAAGAATGTGTGGCCCCCGGGTCAATTAAAACACGAGCAAGATAGCCGAAAATAGGGATCATACCAGTAATCACATCCGGAGTGGCTCGTGCCTCCTGCTGGGTCATAGAAAACACCCAGCCCGAGTGGTAGAACGCCTGTGCCGACCCCTTGAATTTCGCCACTTCTTCCCGAGAAGATGACGGTGCCACATCGAAGATCCCGCCGCAGAGGAAGTAGCACCACTCGACTGATGTCGACCCATGGTACCGCCTCGCTGGGCCCGATCCTCGTGACCGTACATCAGGGTAAATCGTGGGCAAACCTCTTGGTATGCCCCGCTGCCCACAAAATAGCATACTGGGCCGCCGCTGCTTGGTTTACCTCCTTGAAAGGAATTAGGGCAATCTTTGCAAAATGCCCCACCGTCCGCAATCGTAATATGTCAACCTACCGCTCGAGGAGTCCTAGCTGTGCTAGATGCAAAGCCGCTCAAATCGAGTCCATGCCGGACGAGTACCGGATCTCCCACTACCGTAATCGATCTCGCCCACCCGACCATCCACCACTAGCAGAGCCGAACTAGATCCTCCTCTCTTGGATGGACCCGACTTGGGCCACCCAAACCTGCGCATCTCTCCTGCCTTCCCGCACCCAAGGCACATGTCCTAGATACTGCTGCCAGCCTTGAGCTAAAGCTCTCATGTTAGGATACGTGCTAGCAGTAACTACAGATGAATCTCCCACCATAGACCGCCTTCAAAACGCTCGCACCGGTCCTCTTCAGAGCTACCAATTCCGGTGCAAACCTCGACAGTTCATTAAACTTGTGCTCATATTCGGCCACTGACATAGACCCTTGCTTCAGATATAAGAACTCTGTCTTTTTGGCATAGCGATAGGAAGGTGGATAGAACTGATCGAAAAGATCCTTTGAATTCCTCCTGTAATTGCACTGGATTCCCATAGCCCCTCTTTGCAGCTTTCCACCAGTGATAGGCATTCCTTTTAACAAAGGTAGCTAAACGGACCCTATCTTCATCAGACACTCCAGTACTCGAAAATCCGCTCCACATCAGAATCCAAAGACTCACCTCTGCGGATCTGACCACCATGAACTCTTTGGCTCCGAGCTCTTTCACCCTTTTAATTTCCGAACTTTCAGTACTACGCCCCCGCAGCGAGTCATGGTGCGGGTGAATTGACTCAGACATGGCGCAAGTCCAGGCATTCTCTCCGGCAGTGGAGATGGTGGAGGAGATGGAACTGGAGGTGAAGGAGGTGGTGACGGAGATGGTGGTGGAGGATTTGGGCCCCATCTTTGACCACGACCTCGTGTTCTCGGCCGGCGTGTTGCCATGGTTCTACACAAAGAAACCATCGAATCATTAGATCAACAATGCAGCAAAAGTGCAAGTGTCGAAGGAAAATGAACCTAATGCTCGATACTGTCGACAGACCCCCGAATTTCAAACCGGGCGGACTGTTTAGTGCCGACATCATATCGATGCCGGCCCACTTACTAAAACCCAAGACATTCTACCAAAATTTTGGCAGTGTCTCCCAGTAACATGCTCAAACCAACAATAAACAACCTGCAGAATTTACATCAATATACAATCCAATCACAAAGATGCTTTAACATACTACAATCCAACACAAAATGGCCTCTACTCAAGTAGTAGCCTAACATGGGCAATAACAGAGCGCTTCAGAATTTGTTTACAACAAACAGGGGAGTAGAAAGAATTTATACAGACTATTACATGCATTTACAAGTTCGGAGCTCGTGACTTGCTCGAATGCCTTCAGGAGCAACTCATCAGGCAAAACAAAGATGTGAGTGGATGAAATAAAGTTTCACTTTAAAACAACATAGTAACCCCACCATGTAAAAATAATGCTCTAGCATGCAGTTTCACAATTCAGAAACCAAAACTCAAACACAAAAATCCCAAAGTCCAAAACATCTCCACATCTCAAGCTCACAACTCATTCCCAAAATATATGCAACTCTCAACACCCGTAAATACCCATATATAAGTATACATATAGCTAGGACTCTAGTATAGTATATATATATACTCCACTCCAAACTAATGTACCGGGGAGACAATCCAACCGGGGGATTGTTGGCTGGTACGCAGGATTTTCGAACCGAACCCGCGTCCAGGGATGAGTAGTCCAACCGGGACGGAACTCCATAGCTCACACGCCGGCACGCCAACGACACGTGTAGCTCACAAATCTCATATCAAGTCCTACGCGCGCAGACAGTATTCATCACCCCACCGGCACTCGCCAACGACGTGTGTGATGATACTCAAGCAATATACATACTCTCCCATACGCCGGCACGCCAACGACACGTATGGAAAGTGTCTCACACACCGCATCTGCCAACGCCATGTGTGAGACCAGTAATCTCATAGCCTTCCCACCCCACCTCGCCAACGACGTGTGTGGGAAGCCTAGTAACTAGGGAATGGTACTCACCTACCCTACTCATATCTCACAACCATCCATCAAACTCCTATCTTTCCACAATCTCACCACAACAACCTCTCATACTCTATACATAGACAATATAGATAGCCATCCCAAAATCCATATCAACATAATCATCATACTCAAATATATATGTCTATACTCAAAATATATAGCCAAGACATATAAACATATTCAAATCATCAACCAAAGACTTATTAAATCAAAGTCACCATCATTTAAAGTATATGCACAAAACTTTCATAATTAAAACCATGCATATGCTTAAAACAAAGTCCACTCACAAGTAATCCCAAGCTGCCGGCCCCGTGAGGGTCCCACGCGAGTGATCAACCAAGTACCTATTCCAAGATACAAATCCTTGATTAACAGACGCATACTTCCAAAACGGAAATTCACGAAAGGAAATACTTAAATCCCCAAGTTCCCTGCGCCACGCCAAAGGAACATCCTAGGGTCCGCATGATTGAATTCGCTTCCCAATCGCACGGTGATCGCGATTTCTAAACTTCACATTATTGAATCGGAACATCCGGCTCCAATTCACGATCCGCGAATTCCTACAGGTTTCTAAGAGTACCTAAATCAACATACTTCAATTTGGAAACGATCCAACGGTCAGAACTTATCGAACCCGGATAACGCACAATATGCGAAATCCGTTCGATAGTCAAACGATATCCAAATTGAGATCCGCGAAATCCTACGCACTCGTGACAGCCTAAGGATCTCAACAGACGAAAAACAACTTCACCCACCTTGCCCACGCGCCGCCACACGCGCCGGCAGCGCGCGGGTGTGTAGAGAGATTTCCGGCGACGGAAAATCTCCAAACCAACGCTCACCCTTCCAATCCTAGATACTACTCGAAGAATGGAGCAACTTTTTCAACTACGGCAACGTCCAATTCGGACGGCAAGTGGCCGGAATTTCAAATTGAAATCCGGCCAAAACCTAGATATCCAATTCGATTCCAAACTTCAAATTCGATCTAATCCTAACCCAACATCAGCTAGAGCATACTGAAAGGATTCGAAAACATACCACACTGACGGAAAATCGCCGGAATCGCCGCACGTGGTGGAAATCGGTGAAAAACCAATGAACCCGCTTACTGAATCGGTTTTCCGCGGGAAAATGGGGTGGGTTGTGATCGGAGCTTCAAGGTGAGTCGAACGACCGGCTCTTCGCTGTTTAATCGTGAGATTCAAGAGAGAGAAAGAGAGAATCTGGGAGAGAGAAACGAGAGAGAGAGAGAGTGTACGCTGGAGGAAGAGAGAGAAAGTGAGGTAAATGTGAAAATCAGATTTTTACCCCAACTTACTTGAAATAATTACTGCTCGCCACCGAACAAGTTTTGATCGCCAAAGCTTCGCAATCTCCGATTCAGGCCTACCACCGTCTACGGTTTCGCCTCGCATCACCTACGCAACCACACCACTCACGGTCCCAAAATCTTCCTGATAAGAAAGTGACCAAAATCACCCTTAACCCAGGAATAATTAAATATTTTCCCTTAATTAAATTAAATAGGAAAATAAACGGGGTCGGGGTGTTACATTCTACCCTCCTTATAGAAATTTCGTCCCCAAATTCACATACCACAATGGAAGAGATAAGGATACTTGGCCCGATTCGCTTCTTCTGGTTCCCAAGTAGCTTCTTCAACAGTTTGGCTTTCCACAAAACTTTCACTACCGGGATGGATCTAGAACGCAACTTCTGTTCTTTCCTATCCAAGATCTGTACGTTGTTCCTCATACGTCAAATCTTCTTCCAATTCCACAGGTTGGTATTCTAATACATGGGAAGGATCTGGCATGTATTTCCGGAGCATAGATACATGGAATACATCATGAACTTGAGACAGTTCGAGGTAAGGCTAGTCTCAGAAGCACAGTCCAATTCGCTCCGTGATCTCATAGGGTCCAATGTAACGAGGGCTTAACTTCCCACGCTTCCCAAATCTCATCACGCCCTTCCATGGAGATAACTTCAGAACACCCAATCCCCGATCAGAACTCAAGATCTTTGGACCTCGTTATCCGCATAACTCTTCTGCTTCTTGTGCGCTTTCAACTTCTCTTTATAATCTTCACCTTCTCATTTGTTACTCGGATACTATCCACTTTTTCCAGTTTCTTGTCACCCACTTCATTCCAACAAATAGGAGTCCCTGATCGCCTCCCGTACATAACGCCATAAGGAGCCATTCCAATACTCGAATGATAGCTGTTATTATACGCAAACTCCACCAAGGCAAGGTGAACATCCCATGCATCTTTAAACTCAGTAACACACAGACCTCAACATGTCCTCCAGAGTCCTGGATAGTCCTTTCCGATTGTCCATCGGTTTGTGCCAGGTGAAAAGCAGTCTGAATTGCAATCTAGTACCCATAGCTTCTTGCAAACACCTCCAAAATCGAGAAGTGAACCTAGGATCCCTGTCCGATACAATGGATACAGGTGCTCCATGCAATCTGACAATCTCGTCCACAAAAAGTTTTGCCAACCTTGTCAAAGGATAGGTCTCCTTAATGGGTAGGAAATGAGCAGACTTGGTAAGTCTATCCACTATCACCCAAATTCCATCATGACCCTTCGAAGTACGTGGAAGCTTAAAAACAAAATCCATGGTAATACGCTCCCACTTCCATTCAGGAATCTGAAGTGGTTGCATGAGTCCCGATGGCTTCTGCCGCTCTGCCTTCACTTGTTGACATATCAAACATCTGCTCACATATTTAGCAATGTCTCCTTCATATGCCATGAATAATATGCCCGAAGGCCCGGTACATCTTCGTATTTACCCGGATGCATGGTGTAAGTGGAGCAGTGAGCTTCTTCCATGATTTCTCTTTTCAACTCAACATTCTTACCAGTGTACACATAAACAAGCTCCTTTTACCAAGGCTCCGTCTCCCCTTATAGCATAATCCTTCCGCGTTCCATTCTCTACTTCTCCCCTTATCCTACAGAGTATAGGATCTTCCAACTGGCCTGCAATTACCCGTTCCACCATAATGGGTCTCACATGCAAGCTAGCAAGGATTCCACCTTGTTGAGTCATCTCCATTTCTACTCCATCTTTCCGTAGTTCCACCAACAACGGAAGATAGGCCGCCTTAATATGGGCTAAGTTCGCAGGAGCCTTCCTACTCAATGCATCTGCAACCACATTCGCTCGGCCTGGGTGGTACTCAATCGCATACAATCATAATCCTTGATCAATTCCAACCAGTTGTCTCATATTCGTTCCTTCTGGGTAAAGAAATACTTGAGGCTCTTATGATCCGTGAAAATCTGACTGTGTCTCACCATACAAGTAATGTCGCCAAATCTTCAGAGCAAACACTATCTGCGGCAAGTTCCAAATCATGGATTGATAATTTCGCCATGCTTTTTGAGTTGTCTCGAGGCATAAGCAATCACCCGGTCATGTTGCATCAAACACATCCCAATCCTGTAAAGATGCATCATCAGAGATCACAAAGCCCCGAGTTATCGTGAAGAGCCAAAACAAAGGTGCGGTGGTCAACCGCTTCTTCAACTCCTCAAAACTCGTTCGCACTCTTCCGCCCACTCAAATGCAACGCCCTTCCTTGTCAACCGCGAGAGGGGTGTCGCTATCGAAGAAAACCCTTCCACAAATCGACGATAGTAACTCGCTAACCCTTTAAAACTTACACTTGTGGGTTGTACCCAATTCACAATAGCCTCAATCTTCTGTGGGTCCACATAAATCCTTCCGCTGAGATTACATGTCCAAGAAACACCACTCTATCCAGCCAAAACTGACACTTGCTAAATTTGGCATAGAGTTGCTTCCTTCTTAAAGTCCTCAATACCAACCTCAGGTGCTTCTTATGCCCTTCCAAAGTCTTAGAATAAACCAAGATATCATCTATGAACACAATCACAAAGTGATCCAAATAAGGTCGAAACACTGCTCATGAGATCCATAAATGCCGCTGAGCATTCACAATCCGAACGGCATCACCAGAAATTATAATGTCCATACCGCGCTCAATGCGGTCTGGGGACATCCTCTCTCTGATCTCAATCGATGGTATCTGCACTCTCGTGATCAATCTTAGAGAAATACTTGGCATCCTTCAATCGATCAAACAAATCATCAATCCGCGGCAAAGGATACCGGTTACGTACGCATCACACCTTATTCAATCGCCGGTAATCAATACATAACCTCATGGTCCCATCCTTCTTCCTCACAAACAACACCGGTGCACCCCATGGGGATACACTAGGTCGGATGAAACCCATATCCACTAATTCCTGCAATCAATCTTCAACTCCCGGAGTTCAGCTGGTGCCATCCTATAAGGAGTTAGATAGATAGGATTGGTGCCCTAAGAAGTTCAATAGTGAACTCAATTTCCTTTCAGAGGTAACCCTAAGATCATCCGAAAGACATCAGGAAACTCACTAACAACAGGAATATCTTCCAGATTCAAGGTGATCTCTCGGGTGTCGATGATATGAGCTAGAAATCCTTCACATCCTTTCTCGAGTAATCTCTTAGCTGTAATAGCAGAGATAAGGCAAGGGAGAATTCTACGCCCCGGAAAATTACTTTAGGTCGCCCCGACTCCGAATGTCACTTCCTTCCCAGAATAACTACTGACGCATGATGCTTCTCTAGCCAATCCATCCCCAGGATGATATCCAAATCCGCCAATTCTAAAGGGATCAAATTGGCTTCCAACCATGCATCTTCTACTTGAATATAGCATTCTCTGAATACCCGGTCTGCAAACATGACTTCCCCCGTGGGTAGAGAAATACTAAAACTTCCTGTCATGGGTGTCGGCCTCACACTGACATAGGGTACGAAATTGTGTGCTACGAAAGAATGTGTGGCCCCCGGGTCAATTAAAACACGAGCAAGATAGCCGAAAATAGGGATCATACCAGTAATCACATCCGGAGTGGCTCGTGCCTCCGCTGGGTCATAGAAAACACCCTAGCTCGAGTGGTAGAACGCCCAGCCGACTCCTTGAATTTCGCCACTTCTTCCCGAGAAGATGACGGTGCCTCGCCATCGAAGATCCCGCTGCAGAGGAAGTAGCACCACTCGACTGATGTCGACCCATGGTACCCCGCCTCGCGGGCTCCGATCCTCGCACCGTACATCAGGGTAAATCATGGCAAAACCTCTTGGTATGCCCCGCCTGGTCCACAAAATAGCATACTGGGCCGCCGCTCAAGCTTGGTTTACCTCCTTGAAAGGAATTAGGGCAATCCTTTGCAAAATGCCCCACCTGTCCGCAATCGTAACATGTCAACCCTACCGCTCGAGGAGTCCTAGCTGTGCTAGATGCAGGCCGCCGCTCAAAATCGAGTCCATGCCGACGAGTACCGATCTCCCACTACCGAATCGATCTCGCCCACCCGACCATCCACCACTAGCAGAGCCGAACTAGATCCTCCTCTCTTGATGGACCTCCGACTTGGGCCACCCAAACCTCGCGATCTCTCCGCTGCCTTCCCGCACTCCAAGGCACATGTCCTAGATACTGCTGCAGCCTTGAGCTAAAGCTCTCATGTTAGGATACGTGCTAGCAAGAACTACGCATCAATCTCCCACCATAGACCGCTTCAAAACGTCAGACCGGTCCTCTTCGGAGCTACCAATTCCGGTGCAAACCTCGCAGCTCATTAAACTTGTGCTCATATTCGCCACCGACATAGACCCTTGCTTCAAATATAAGAACTCGTCTTTTTGGCATAGCGATAGGAAGGTGGATAGAATCGATCGTAAAAGATCCTTTGAATTCCTCCTGTAATTGCACTGATTCCCATAGCCCCTCTTGCAGCCTTTCCACCTGATAGGCATTCCTTTAATGTAAAGGTAGCTAAACGGACCCTATCTTCATCAGACACTCCAAGACTCAAAATCCGCTCCACATCAAGAATCCAAAGACTCACCTCACGGATCCGACCACCCATGAACTCTTTGGCTCCGAGCTCTTTCACCCTTTTAATTTCCGAACTTTCGATTACGCCCCGCAGCAAGTAGTCATGGTGCGGGTGAATTGACTCAAAGACATGGCGCAAGTCCAGGGCATTCTCTCCGGCAGGTGGAGATGGTGGAGGAGATGGAACTGGAGGTGAAGGAGGTGGTGACGGAGATGGTGGTGGAGGATTTGGGCCCCATTTGACCACGACCTCGTGTTCTCTGGCGTGTTGCCATGGTTCTACACAAAGAAACCATCGAATCATTAGATCAACAATGCAGCAAAAGTGCAAGTGTCGAAGGAAAATGAACCTAATGCTCTGATACCAACTGTGACAGACCCGCGAATTTCTCAAACCGGGCGGACTCGTTTGGTGCCGACATCATATCGATGCCGGGCCCACTTACTAAAACCCAAGACATTCTACCAAAATTTTGGCGGTCTCCCCAGTAACATGCTCAAACCAACAATAAACAACCTGCAGTAATTTACATCAATATACAATCCAATCACAAAGATGCTTTTAACATACTACAATCCAACACAAAATGGCCTCCGCCTCAAGTAGTAGCCTAACATGGGCAATAACAGAAAGGTTCTACAGAATTTGTTTACAACAAACAGGAGTAGAAAGAATTTATACAGACTTATTAATGACGACAAGTTCGAGCTCGTGACTTGCTCGAATGCCTTCAGAGCAATTCATCGTCTGGGGGCGCAAAAGTAAAGATGTGAGGGATGAAATAAAGTTTCACTTTAAAACAACATAGTAACCCCACCATGTAAAAATAATGCTCTAGCATGCAGTTTCACAATTCAGAAACCAAAACTCAAACACAAAAATCCCAAAGTCCAAAACATCTCCACATCTCAAGCTCACAACTCATTCCCAAAATATATGCAACTCTCAACACCCGTAAATACCCATATATAAGTATACATATAGCTAGGACTCTAGTATAGTATATATATACTCCACTCCAAACTAATGTACCGGGGAGACAATCCAACCGGGGGATTGTTGGCTGGTACGCAGGATTTTCGAACCGAACCCGGCCCGTGGATGAGTAGTCCAACCGGGACGGAACTCCATAGCTCACACGCCGGCACCGCCAACGACACGTGTAGCTCACAAATCTCATATCAAGTCCTACGCGCGCAGACAGTATTCATCACCCCACCGCACGCGCCAACGACGTGTGTGATGATACTCAAGCAATATACATACTTCCCATACGCGCGCCGCGCCAACGACACGTATGGAAAGTGTCTCACACACCGCATCGCCAACGCCATGTGTGAGACCCAGAATCTCATAGCCTTCCCACCCCACCCAAGACTGCCAACGACGTGTGTGGGAAGCCTAGTAACTAGGGAATGGTACTCACCTACCCTACTCATATCTCACAACCATCCATCAAACTCCTATCTTTCCACAATCTCACCACAACAACCTCTCATACTCTATACATAGACAATATAGATAGCCATCCCAAAATCCATATCAACATAATCATCATACTCAAATATATATGTCTATACTCAAAAATATATAGCCAAGACATATAAACATATTCAAATCATCAACCAAAGACTTATTAAATCAAAGTCACCATCATTTAAAGTATATGCACAAAACTTTCATAATTAAAACCATGCATATGCTTAAAACAAAGTCCACTCACAAGTAATCCCAAGCTGCCCCCCGGTGAGGGTCCCGTCACGCGAGTGATCAACCAAGTACCTATTCCAAGATACAAATCCTTGATTACATAAGACGCATTTCCAAAACGGAAATTCACGAAAGGAAATACTTAAATCCCCAAGTTCCCGGTGCGCCACGCCCAAAGGAACATCCTAGGTCCAAGTGATTGAATTCGCTTCCAATCGCACGGTGATCGCGATTTCTAAACTTCACATTATTGAATCGAACATCCGGCTCCAATTCACGATCCGCGAATTCCTACAGGTTTCTAAGAGTACCTAAATCAACATACTTCAATTTGGAAACGATCCAACGGTCAGAACTTATCGAACCCGGATAACGCACAATATGCGAAATCCGCTCGATAGTCAAACGATATCCAAATTGAGATCCGCGAAATCCTACGCACTCGTGACAGCCTAAGGATCTCAACAGACGAAAACAACTTCACCCACCTTGCCCACGCTGCGCCACACGCGCCGGCATGGTGTGTAGAGAGATTTCGACGGAAAATCTCCAAACCAACGCTCACCCTTCCAATCCTAGATACTACTCAAGAATGGAGCAACTTTTCAACTCACGGCAACGCCCAATTCGGACGGCAAGTGGTCGAATTTCAAATTGAAATCCGCCAAAACCTAGATATCCAATTCGATTCCAAACTTCAAATTCGATCTAATCCTAACCCAACATCAGCTAGAGCATACCGAAAGGATTCAAAACATACCACACTCGACGGAAAACTGGCCGAATCGCCGCTACTGTGGTGGAAATCGGGTGAAAAACCAACGAACCTGGTACCGAATCGGTTTTCCGCGGGAAATGGGGTGGGTTGTGATCGAGCTTCAAGGTGAGTCGAACGGACCGGCGGCTCTTCGCGTTTGAATCGTGAGATTCAAGAGAGAGAAAGAGAGAATCGGGAGAGAGAAACGGAGAGAGAGAGAGAGTGTACGCGGGAGGAAGAGAGAGAAAGTGAGGGTAAATGTGAAAAATCAGATTTTACCCCAACTTACTTCAAATAATTACTGCTCGCCACCGAACAAGTTTTGATCGCCAAAGCTTAAATCTCCGATTCAGCCTATCTGTCTACGCTTTCTGCCTCAGCCACCTACGCAACCACACCACTCACGGTCCCAAAATCTTCCCGGATAAGAAAGTGACCAAAATCACCCTTAACCCAGAATTAAATATTTTCCCTTAATTAAATTAAATAGGAAAATAAACGGGGTCGGGGTGTTACATTGGATTTTCACCAAATTATAGAAACAGATGCAAGGAAAATAGGTGATGCAGATGTGCTCTAAGAGAGATGTCAGATGCAAGGAAAATAGGTCATATTCCAGATGTGGTCCAAGAGCTATCTATAAGTATAAAGCTCAGATGGTTGTCATGTATTAATGCACAATTTGGAGTCTTCATATCAACATGACTGACATTACAAATTACAATACCAATTTTGTCATCCTTGAGGAAAAGACAATGCCAGTTTTCAAGATATTTTTGGAGGGCGGCTGCCTCTGTGATTTAGTGAGTCCTTGTCAAGTAGAGATGTATTTCATTAATAAATTCTACAAAATGTCAAAATTATATTTGGAGACGCTACTAATGGCGTCTCCGGAGCAATTGTCAAGGGAACTTGTGGTAACGTGTAAGCAATATTGCAAGTCTCCAGAGCAATTGGGTCTAATATTAAATTGGAAATACTAATAGGATGAATATTATAATGGAATTTGAAATTGACAATTTATGCCCTCCAATAAAAACCAGCAAATTTGTACTTGCATTCGTACTTTGGCACGTCTTGCCAATGAACTCGAATCTTTTTGCTGATATAATTTTTTTATGGATTAAAAACCTTTGTGAAATAAAGATTTAGTAGCTACAGTTAATATTAGAAATCCAGTTAAATAGAAGTTCTAAACAAGGTAATCTCAGACACGAGTACGATATCAACTTAACTCAACCCAAAACCAATATGGTTTTCAATGTTAATGACCACTAACCAAGCATGTTCACTTACTTAACTTAAATGTGATTTATGATTGATTGCTTATGAAAATGCTAAAAGCTTACTTGACAAAAATACTATATACAGTCCCAACTAGCATAAAAACATTCTTGTAACAGGAATATAGCATACTATTCCCGACCAATGATATAATGGCAGATGAAAACCTTTTTTTGGTGGACTTTAGGTAATAGGTACAGAAAAGTCAACGTCTCTAAAAACATTAAACAAAAGAAGACAAAGACCAACCTTACTCAACATACTATAACGATCTAATTAATGTTACAACTTACGTTGATGCTCATGATGACGAAAATGATGTATCTCAGGCCTTCTTTCTCTGTGCACAGACCACCATTCTTAGCCTTCCCATTGACTCGGCCTTGATGTTTGTGTTTGGAACTGTGTGTGCTTCCTGAGCAGTATCTTTCTCTCACAACAAAGTCTCAAAGTCCACCACTTACAGTGTCAAGTATGATTTTGCTTTTGAAAATTGAGAGAAAACTTTCCAACTGTTTTCTTTTATCTTTATTTTGTGTTTTGTTGCATGTTCTAGTTTTACTTCTTATGACAAAGAAAGTCAAGATTTTGAATTTAGTGTTTGCAAGTTTTATAGAAATTGCTCATTGGGTCGTTTCCATAGGGTGTTAGAATGCTGAGAATGGGAGTCTGTGGATGTGTCATTGCTCTGTTGTGTTCTTGTTTCGTCCTCCTTGCGGTTGCACAAGTTACACATCCTTCTGAAGGTGAGTTTGCTGCACATATGCTATATTTCTTACTTGTTATATCCAGCTTTAATTCAATGCAATTCAATCATTTCCATATGATTCTTATATGATTCAATTGAAAAGTATGAATTATGTTTTGTGCCCTTTTGCAGTCAATGCATTGAGAGCAGTTAAGAGCAGTTTAAGTGATCCTCGGAAGCATCTCAAGAACTGGAACAATGGGGATCCTTGTAAATCTCATTGGACTGGAGTTTTTTGTTTTAATAATACTGTTGGGGCTGATGGGTACTTGCACCTTGAGCAACTGTATGCGTTCTTTTTTCATACTGCTCTTACCTTTTCCATTCCAGATTAACCCGCACAGTGAGTGATAATGTTTTTTTCTTAATTATGATTGTTGCAGCCAACTGCTGAACATGAATCTCTCAGGAAGTTTAGCACCTGAGCTTGGCCAACTATCTCACCTTCTAATATTGTGAGTCTGGCCTCTCAAAAATTGATCTGTGATTCCACTTTTCTGGAGGTTTTTTTTCCTGATTATCCTTTTAGTTGTTTTCTAATGTTTTGTATTTTGTTTTCTTCTCTTCCGGCAGAGATTTCATGTGGAATGAATTAAGTGGCACTATACCAAAGGAGATGGGAAACATGACATCCTTGAAACTCTTGTAAGTTGAGTTCAACCAATCTATAGTTCTGCGTACACTTGTTTTTGGAATATCAACATAATTTTCTCTTTTACAGTACACAATTTTCATAATTTTTTTTGTGATGAATTGTATGCAGGCTCTTGAGTGGAAACAAATTATCCGGTTCTTTACCTGATGAGCTCGGTTACCTTTCAAAATTAAATATCCTACAAGTTGACCAAAACTTTATGTCAGGTCCAATACCAAAATCATTTGTTAACTTGGTCAATGTGAAACATCTGTAAGTACATGTTCAAGCTAAATGCTACTTGAAGTTGGCTAGCATTTTATATTTCTCATGTTTGACAGCTGCATGTACATTAATTGCTTTGCAGCCACATGAACAACAACTCCTTCAGTGGTCAAATTCCGTCTGAGCTTTCTAAAGTACCCGCTCTTCTTCATTTGTGAGTTCTTAAAGCGTTATTTCCTTGTGTTTTTTGGGAAATTGTTCTGTATTGATACTTGTTGACTGATTCCTGATGGTGTATACTTGACGCAAACTTTTACAGGCTTTTTGATAATAATAACTTATCTGGATATCTTCCACCAGAATTGTCCAACTTACCAAACTTGCGCATAATGTACGTCCTAATTCAACACTGTCTGGATTTTTAGTTTGGAGTAACTTGTTTCCTTTTGTGTGATCTCAGTAGGTAATCTGTTTTTTCTCGACGAGATTTCTTCTTGGTTGATGGAAATTATTGTTTTCTCTTCCATTTGCAGTCAATTTGATAACAACGACTTCAGGGGGACTGAGATTCCAGCTTCTTATGGAAACCTTTCCCAATTAGCAAAAATGTAAGTTTCAGTATTCGTATCTTTCTCTTGTTGAATTGATGGTTCATGTTTATACTGCTTTACATTAGGACTATAAGCAAGTTGCATTAATTTGGTGATCAAGGTCGTATGCAAGGTAATTCCAATAGGAATTCTAGTGCATCCACAATGGGCTCCCTAAACCACCCTTTAGACAAATTTTAGGGAGGAATTATAAAAATGCAACTCCAACCATGCTCCCTATCCACCTCCTAAAATAGGGAGTCCTCTAGGAGATCCTAAATCTAAGGAGAGAGAAAGAACTCCGAGTGGCTCCCTATAATTTAATGCTGCTTTATTTAATGAGTATTTCAAACCTTTATTTAATGCTAACTATTTTTTATTTTATTTTTTAATAGAGATTGACCAATCAAAAAAGAGTTATAGCATTTATGACTCTCCAAATTAGGGAGTATGGTTGGAGTTGAAATTTTTTAGAGAGCTCCTAAAATAGCTTTCTTAAATTTTTAGCTAAATTTTAGCTAAGAAATAGAGAGCATCATTGTGGATGCTTAGAATTTCACTGATATCCAAATGACCTCTGAAATCCAGTATTTCCACTTCCCGAGATGTTTGAAGTGCTTTAATTTTGTGTTTATTACATGTTGCATAAATTTGCTTGAAAAGGTTGCTAATAGTTTTACTTTTTCCTTCTTTCTGATTTGGCAGAAGTCTTAGGAATTGTAGCTTGCAGGGAGAAATTCCTGATTTTAGCAGGATACGTAACCTTCTTTATCTGTAAGTATGGAGATGGCTCATCAACCTTGAATTAATGGACACTATAATGCATTTATTTACTCTTTTATTTATACCTCTATTATCTAACCTTTTACTGGGTTCATTGCACAGAGATCTAAGCTGGAATCATCTGAGTGGATCCATACCTTCACATAGACCCTCTCACAATATGACAACAATGTATGCAAATGGCCCGAGTAAACTTGTAACTTGTCTGCCTGTCCCAAAAAAAAACTTGTAACTTGTTCTATTTATACTTCTTGCTGCATCAGCATGTTAACTTTAAATGAATATGACAAAAAAATTATTACATATCACTGTCTCTGTTTAATCTGAGTAATTTATAAACTTTTCCTGTTTAATTTTCGTTATTTATTGCAGCAATCTGTCAAATAACCAGCTTAATGGATCTATTCCTGAGAGTTTCTCTGATCTTCCTTCACTTCAGAAATTGTGAGAATCTCCTAACTTCCCTAAATCTGTATTTCGTATAATATTGCACTTCTATGCAGACTGGATCTGATTTCTGTAATGATTTGTATTACAGGTCACTCGAGAATAATTTGTTGACTGGTTCTGTCCCTGCTATATGGTGGAACATATCTTTTAGTACAAAAGCGAGACTTAAACTGTAAATTCCTTTACCAAAAAAGTAGCATTAACATTTGAAGTTCAAGGACCTTAATGATTTAGTGTAAATTCTTAGATTGAGCTTATTTAGAAGTTTGATGAATTTTGCAGTGATCTCCGGAACAACTCACTGTCGAACATATCGGGAGAGCTAAATCCTCCAGCAAATGTCACCTTGAGGTATGTTTCCAATGAAATGGCTTCAATCATATCCCTATTTTCAGAGTTGTTTCTTATATATTGTTCTGGATTTATTAGAGAAGATAGAACAAAAAAGAACTAATGGTTGAGGATGTTATTATAGCTGGACATCTTATTTTTCTCAGTGCAGTTAAAAATGGAGACTTTTATAGATACACAAATTGATTAAATAGTTTCATGGAAATGAGGAAATGCACAAAATAATTGAATGCAAATTAAGAGTGGCATGAATGGCACAATTTCAATTAGGAGAGACATGTTACCAAATTTTAAAAAGCAACACACATTGTTCTATAGTTGTATTCTCAACACAAGTGGATATAGCTAGGATTCCTTGGAGATTTTTTCATTTTCTCTTCTTTCATTTCCCTTATCCAATGGCATATATTGGGAATTTTATGCTTGCTTTCATGTTATGGAGTGGTTTACTTGCTCATAAATTATGTCTTGTATTTAAAATTATTAGCAAAAGTATACCTTGTTCTACTTCTAGAACTTCAAATTCTCACTTATAGCAGCTTTTCTCAGGCTTGAAGGAAATCCTATTTGCAAGAATGCAAGCATGCAAAATGTAGGCCAGTTCTGTCGATCCGAAGCTGGAGGAGATGGAATCCCTGATAGTTCAACAAATTCAACTCAAGAAATGACCTGCCCTAGTCAAGCATGCCCAATAGATAATTTCTACGAATATGTCCCATCTTCCCCAGTGCCATGCTTTTGTGCATCACCTATAATAGTTGAATTTCGTCTGAAAAGCCCTAGTTTTTCTTATTTTATTCTATATATTCAGAAGTTTGAAATATACTTCACTAGATCTCTCGACTTGAGCCTTTATCAATTATCAATTGATTCATTTGTCTGGCAAGAAGGACCTCGTCTACGGATGCATTTGAAGCTTTTCCCTATGTTCATTAATCCCCACTCAAATACATTCAACTTTAGTGAGGTTCATCGAATTAGAAGAATTTTAACATCGTTTGAAATTCCTCTAACTGATTTCTTTGGACCTTATGAGCTTCTCAACTTCACTCTGCTAGGACCTTATTCAAATAGTATGTACTTTAGCCTGGACATCTTCGTTTCAAGTCATTTTGGTCTAATTTATGAAATTATGCTGCATTTTTCTATTTGCTCATCTACCAGCACCAGCCTATGAGTATATTGGTCAATGTTCCTCCTGCATGTCATAACTCTTCTGTTTCTTAATTTTACTTTGGAATCAGGTTTAGTGCAGGTTTCTTGTTCTTAATTTCATTCTGCATCATGGTAACTTCACTGATATTGTTGTTATAGTGATTGTTGGGCCACGAAGGATGGGCATCAGGAAGGGAATTTTGGCAGCTATTATAACAGGGGCAGTTGCATCGTTTGTCATTCTTTCTGCAACTCTCATGCTTCTGATCACAAGATGCTTGAGACACCGGGACAGACCACCTTCTAGGAGACATTCATGTAAGTCCTAAATACTTGGAGATACTATCAGGTTGATTATCAATTTATCATCCTAGAAAGTGGTATAAGTTCTTATCACTCTTTGCAGCCTCGAAGATTACAATGAAAATTGATGGCGTAAAGTCGTTCACGTTCAAAGAAATGACACTAGCTACCGGGAATTTTGATAGTTCAACTCAACTTGGACGAGGAGGTTATGGGAAAGTTTACAGAGGTATTTTATCTGATGACACAATTGTAGCCATAAAGCGTGCGGGAGAAGGATCCTTGCAGGGTGAAAAAGAATTCTTGACCGAGATAGAACTGTTATCGAGATTACATCACCGAAACTTGGTCTCTTTGGTGGGATATTGTGATGAAGAAGGGGAGCAGGTATGAGGTTTGCAGTCTTGGGAAATTAGTCATTGCTTCCAAGTTGCAACTGGTTTTTTTGTGCAGATGCTGGTTGATTGCTTCAATGTATTAGAATCACATGAATGTAAATATCAATAGTCAAATTATGTTCTTGGTGCTTGTGCAGATGCTGGTTTATGAGTTCATGCCCAATGGTACCTTAAGGGACTGGCTTTGTGGTATGAAATTTCCAACATTCCCAGTTTCATAAATGGCTCCTCCTATTCATCCATGCCTCTTTGGTTATTTCCATTGTTCTTCTCATCATTCCCCATTTTGGGACAAGATTTCTTTCTGCAGCTTGAGTTTCATCTAGCTAATTCTGCATTGAAATTTCTTCTTAAGTTCTGTACTTGCTGTGATATGACAGTTAAGGCCAAGGGAAGCCTGAGCTTTGGTACGAGGTTACAGATTGCATTGGGTTCAGCTAAAGGCATTCTTTATCTCCATAATGAGGCAAATCCTCCCGTATTCCACCGAGACATTAAAGCCACCAACATACTTCTGGACTCCAACCTTATGGCTAAAGTAGCCGATTTCGGACTCTCACGGCTTGCTCCTCTACAGGATGATGAAGGGACCGGACCTTCATATGTATCTACAGCTGTGAGAGGAACACCGGTACGCTTAGATTCTGCAAAGCTTGAAATGAGTCAAGAATAATATAATATCTGCTACTTTCAAATCCGTTGTGAGAAATTGAGAACCAAGAAGTAGGCTTTGTTCCATAACTCTTTTGTTTTGGAACCAATCATGCGTGCAGGGTTACCTGGATCCAGAGTACTTTTTGACAAGTAAGTTGACAGACAAAAGCGATGTCTATAGCCTTGGGATTGTGTTTCTGGAGCTCTTGACTGGTGCGCTGCCAATATCACATGGCAAATACATTGTTCGTGAGGTAGCACATTAAAACACCACTGCTCTTTCTGTGATCCATCTGCATATGCCCAAAAAAAAAATCATATAAAATTATATTTATTTGTCAGGTGAATCTAGCTCGTCAGGCCGGGTTGATGTTCTCCATTATAGACAGCAGAATTGGATCCTATCCGTTGGAATGTGTAGAGAGGTTCCTAGCTCTGGCCCTTAGATGTTGTTGTGAGAAGCAAGATAAGCGGCCAGCAATGCTGGAAGTGGTGAGGGAGCTTGAAAACATAATCAAAATCATGTTGGCAGCTGACACCGTATTTTCACCATCTGCTGCCTCATACGGTGACCAATCACCAACCTCATCATCCTACTTGACTAGAGACACATCCTATGTGTCCTCCAGTGTTATATGAAGTGATCTTTCCAGTGGTGTTGTCCCAACCATCGCACCTCGATGATGAAAAATATCCTCACATGTTAGTCACGTGACCCTGTATATATTCGTGTCCAATGGTGGAGCCAAGAATTCTATCAAGAAGGGTCAACTTTAAATAGCTTTATAATTACATTAAACTTAGTTTTTATAAGAAAATATATTTAAGAATTCATTGTAATGACTAAATTTCAATATCACAAATTTAATATCTTAGTAAGTATAACCCAAATTCTAGCAAGCTAAAAATAATGAAAGAGTATCAAAAGTTGATTTTAGATAGAATGAGAAAATCAAATAAAATCCATGCCACACACATATAAATGACATGTGAAGACATGCAAACAAATATAGATCATATTCATGTTTATTGTAGACAATGTACATTTGCAAGAACGGTCAACAGTAAATATAGCTATAAAAAAACTCGGATAACATAGATAAATATAAGATTTTCAAAATGTTGAGAAGGGTCAAGTGACCCTTGTGGGCCTTGATTGGCTCTACCAATGTTCGTGTTGTATGAAAAGAAGTTATCCTTGATGAGAATCTGGGGGGTTTCTTTGAACCCTTTTCTCCGTTTTCCAGATTACAGACAGAAAAATAACATCTTGTAGCTGAGTTTCAAATCTAAAATGTAGTTTTGTCTCTGTCTTTTTGGCTATCAAGAGAACGAAAATGTGAGTAATAATGAGTAGTGCAGTGTATGTACATAAAGTTAGCATTTGAGATGTTGTTGCTGAGAATGATGGTCATTTTACTGCATACTGAATTTTGAGTTGTTAGTTGTTACTAACAGTAACTGAGGCAAAACTGCACTCTCTTCTTCATTTTTTCTCAGTTTTGGTTAGTGAATTGGACTGAACCAAACCGAACCGGGTGCAAAAAATCCTTAATATTTCTGACTGAAAAAAAAGTTCCCAAAATCTCTACTCACAGTGCACACAACAATTTTCCTTCACAACAATGCAATAGTGACATCATAAGTCTTTTTTTTTTTTTTTTTTTCTTCAATTAACCCTTCTCTCTTTTTTCTTTTTTTTCTTTTTTTTTAAGAGTCGCTGGTTTTAGACAAAAACAACGTGCTGCTGAGCGCTGACCAGCAATATTAAATTAAAGTCCCACCAAATTTGTTTTTGCTAATAAAATCAAAGAAATCCCACCGAGGGCCAATTACCAATTGCCCCTAACTTTACTCCTACGTACGTCCAATTAGAATTTGATTTCTTTGTCCCCGAAGTTGACGTTGTTTGATTTTAATCTGAATTTATTTGCAACCGAAAATCGGCGCAAGGGGTTTTTCCGGGGAACCTTCTCTCCTCTGTCTCCATCTGAATTCTTGTTGACTGACGTTGAGGCAAGCCCCGCCCCGCGCTCGTTTCCTTTTTTGGCTCTTTTGTTCTATCGGTAAGTTTGATTTGCATTTCCTTTATCTGATTGTTAATTTTGGATTTTTTTTTTTCATGTCTGTGATTGATCCTCAATTCTAATTAGGGTTCGCATTTTTGATCGTTTCCTTGATTGATTGATTGCTATGATTCCGTCGGTAAAGATAAGAAATTTGATGAAATTTCCGTAAAGGATATTGGTTGATCAATCGCTTTCCAAATAAAAGACTTGAATTGTTAATTCTTCTTTAGGGCATAGGCATGAGAATGCTTGAATAGTTGATTTTACTTTAATCAGTTCTGTAGTTTCAAAATTCTATTACCATTTGGATTTTGCAAAGCACATTGTTTGTGAAGGTGGGATATATTTATATGAGCTTGTGATGATCCCCAAAGTCACCATCCTCCTATGTTGAGGCCTTGAGATTTTCGGGTTAATCTTATTCTTATCGGTGAAGATTGGTCTTTTGCGCTTCCTTTAGTCCTATAATTAATCAGTAATTTACTTATTTTAGCAGTTTTTTTTTTCTTCTTTAACCTTACAGTTTTACAACATAATTTAAATAAAAAGGTGTGGATGGTGTGTGACTGAGGAATTGTTGGTGATAAAATTTTAAAAGCTTTTTTTGCAATGAGCAGGTTGACCACACGGCTCACATCATACAAGGAGTGGTGGCTTTTTGTGGAGAAGTGGTATCTGATGGTTCAATAGAGCCCAGTGCATCCAAGAGAAGAATATAGTGGGCGTCTCTCAAGATCCCGAAATTGATGTTATGATCTTTTTGTGAAATCTGTGTCAGTGTGAAAATGCAGTTCACATTTGGGAAGGTTCTATTATTTTCACTCTTCTCCATAGTTCTCTTTGGGTATGCTACAGCTGAGTTTGGGAATGAAGTTTCTCGAAAGCTGATATCTGCTCCACACAAAAATGTGAGAAGCAATGTTATTGATGGCACTGGTATAGAGAATTCCTTAAGTTTTGAGGATTCAAATAATGGACTGGGTGAGTTGAAAAGTGCGAACAGCAAGGTCTCAGTCTCCACTGTTGCATTATTCACGTTGGCAATGGCTGCTGCCACTGGTTTAGGTGCAGTCCCATTCTTCTTTGTGGAGCTTGATCCACAATGGGCAGGATTATGCAATGGAATGGCTGCTGGTGTAATGTTGGCTGCAAGCTTTGATCTTGTACAGGAAGGGCAAGGTCATGGTGCTGGGAATTGGGTTGTCATTGGGCTTTTAGCTGGTGGCCTTTTTATTTTACTGTGCAAGAAGGTAGTGAATTGCTCCCTCATTTTCTTCTGTCTTACTGTGTCTTTGCCATTTTTGTAAATTTAGTTGCATTTTCCCTTTAGTAAATTTGGTTCCTGCTTCATAGAATTCACATTTCCGTTGCATTTTGCAGAGAGATTTTAACAAATATTTCCCTTGTAATATCTCGTTCAAATGTCTGCTTGTGTGCAGTTATGGGTTTTTCTTCTATACAATGCCAGGACGTATCAAGCTCTCATTATTCCTTACATTATTTTATTATATCTGTTTTCAGTTTCTTGAACAATATGGAGAAGTTAGCATGTTAGACATTAAAGGTGCTGATGCAACTAAAGTCGTTCTTGTGATTGGGATAATGACTCTTCATTCATTTGGGGAGGGCTCTGGTGTTGGGGTTTCGTTTGCTGGCTCAAAGGGTTTCTCTCAGGGCCTTTTGGTAACTTTGGCTATTGCTGTGCACAATATACCAGAAGGATTAGCTGTGAGTATGGTGCTTGCATCCAGGGGTGTTTCTCCACAGAATGCCATGTTATGGAGCGTGATTACCTCATTACCACAGGTAATTTGTTAGTTTTCAAAATTTATGGGGTTTGAGAATAGATAATCAACTCTAGTGGATTTGCATTCTGATTCCGTTATTCTTTTTACCTTAGACAAACAAATAGGATGGTAATCCGTTCAATCTGATTCAACTTCAAGTGCATGTTTGTGGTATGACTGAAATCACTTGATCTTGATTTATAATTACATTGGCTGTTGGGTCTAGGGCCACACAAATGGAGGTGGCCCTCTCTCATCCCATAAACTGCCTTCTTGTTGGTGAAGCAGGATTCAATTGCATAACCAAACCAAAGGACTTTACGAAGCTAGCTGAAACCTTGAAAATAAGCTTGTTTAACTAAATGGCCTCCTATTTGTATTGTTGTTGCAGCCCATTGTAGCTGTTCCTTCATTCATATGCGCTGATGCGTTTAGCAAGTTTCTTCCTTTCTGTACGGGCTTTGCTGCTGGATGCATGATCTGGATGGTTGTTGCAGAGGTGCTTCCTGATGCATTCAAGGTAACATTCCTCATGAGACTTCTCCATGTTGGTTGTTTCTTCAAGTGCTTATGTCCTTTGCAGTAGGCTTTTATAACTTTTTAAAGTGGATTATCAAAATGTTCGCCAGATTCTATATTAATCTCCAACACATTTTTTTGTTTTGGGATTCGGTTGTAGGAAGCCTCTCCATCGCAGGTTGCATCAGCAGCTACTCTCTCTGTAGCATTTATGGAAGCTCTTAGCAGCCTTTTCCAGAATTTCACCCATGATTACAAGTGAGTTCATTTTAATGTTGAGGAGAATTCTGTCGCTTGCTTTTGTGTTCCCCTTTGACATGTTCTTTTCATACTTTTCACTCGCCTTTGGAAGTACTCTTATTTTTTACATGTGCTGTTTTGCAGCTCAGAGGATGCTTCTGGCTTCTTTGTTTCATTACTATTTGGTCTTGGACCGTTGCTCGGTGGCAGTGTTCTTGTTGCATTTGCATTGGCTTTCCATCTCCAGCATGCTCTTCTCATGGGTGCAGCATCTGGCATTGCCCTTGTCCTTGGTGCCTGGAGACCATTGCAGCTACTTTTGTCGTTAAAGATGGGATTTTTATCTATCATGTTTCTGCTTGCAATGGGAGCTGCGTCTGTCCATATTTTGAGCTCCAGTATTTTGAAGATTGCAGGTCACAAAAGAACTTCAGTGCATAACTTACCCGCAGTAAATGGTTTTCCAGTGAGTGTTCACACCCTCCAATCATTCTTGGCATGTGGAGCAGTTGCCCTTCATGCTTTGGCTGAAGGGCTTGCACTAGGTGTTGCTGCACCAAAAGCTTATGGACTTGGTCGACACATGGTCCTTCCTGTCTCTCTACATGGACTCCCTCGGGGTGCAGCTGTGGCTAGCTGCATCTTTGGGGCTACAGACAACTGGCACGCAGCCCTTGCAGCGGCTGCTTTAATTGGATTCATGGGTCCAATATCTGCAATTGGAGCAATACTCGCAGGTATTGACTATAGCGGTTTAGACCATGTGATGGTTTTTGCATGTGGGGGGCTACTCCCAAGTTTTGGAAATGTAGTAAAGAGAGCAGTTAGGTTGGATATGCGTAAAAGTAGTTGTGGGATTTTGATGGGTGTGGGGTTTGCAACTCTGTGTTTGACTTGCACTAAGTTGGTCTGCTTGCACACACCTTATTGCAATTCTGCTCCAGAGGCTGTCAGATGAGATATGGTACTCCTGCAGCTCATGCAATGTAATAGCTTAGGTGCTGAGCATGCATAGTGGTGAAAGGTTAAGCACATTCATGCTCTGGCATATAAGTTTCACACCTCTGCTTGGGAAAGGAAGGAAACCCTTGAGGAATTGTAGAGGAGATGCTGCAAGGACTGGGGAGTGGGTGACATCAGAGGAAGCTGCTTTCAGTTCAGAGGAGGATGCATCAACCTTTGCGTGGATAGCGGAGCTTGTCTCTTGTACAGACGTTAGAAAATTATGTTATGCTCATTTATGCTTACAGAGAAGAAATGAGGAATTGGCTTAACCCCTTTGACACTAAAATTTTATCTTTAAGCAGTTTTGATTCAGACAGATTTTACATTGAAGCAGTAGAATTATGATGCATTGTTTCATTTGGCAGTGAGCTTTAATACCAGTCTTGATTCAGACAGATTGTTCTTTTGTTGGGTTTGAAACGCAAGGCGGCCAAGCCTGGCACATCGAACGTTGCTCCTGACTTATAAATCTTCTGATTTCTTTTTTCTTCTTTGTTTCCTTCTTACGGTGGAAAAGACAGAGTATTAAGGAAGCAAATCAACTTAAAAATCTTGTGATTTCTTTGTTCTTTTCTCTGTTTCCTTCTTACCGTGGAAAAGACAAAGTATTAAGGAAGCAAATCATACGAAAGGGGGCCAATGTGGGTGGGTCGACATGTCATTTAGTACCTGTAGGCAGTAGTTAGGTGAAGTGGCAATGTCAAGTCGCAAGGACAACTACCACATTGAGAAACTAAAAAACAAAGTATTATTTGGTAGGCAATGAATCTGAGAAATGATCTATGAAAGTACAGCCCCTAACCCAGAAAAAAATAAAAATATATATCTTCAGCATCCATCAAGAACTGTTTCATACATGCACATCTTCGTCTCAAATGTGCTAAGAAAATAAGAAACCATCCATTTTCTTAGAAATCGCATTCGTCAACCAAAATGTGTACTTAGTTGAAAATTAACCATCTGAGGTGTAATGAACAAGAATTGCAAACCAGAAAATCTCAAATGGACACTACAAAAATGGGCATTGCTAAAATATAATATGAAGCTTATTATAAACTGTAAACACATTCATTCAAGTTGAGCCAGCATTTCATTTCCAGATGAACTTTTAACAACGCGTAAAACTCCATCAAGCCTAGGATTTTCTTATTATTATAGCTACAAAACACCACACTCTCCACAGAGTTCAAAGTTATGAACAAAACTGATAGCAAGACAATAAAAACAAGAAGAAAAACCAAATCACTTGTAAGTCGACTGATTGCTCTGCAAATCCTCACTCTCCTCCACCAATTTCTCCTTCTCTGCAGCTGATCCAACCTCCCCTCCTCCTTCCACCGATTTCGCTTCACCGACGCTCTGAGAACCCGTCAACCTCGCCAACACCACAAACGAAACCCCACCAAGCACATTGTTCAAGCACCTCAGAACCACCACAGAAGTCTTGAATGCCAGAGGGGGAAGCCCCTTTTCCAGCAAAAACTCAGCCCCATTCAAAGTTTGGTACCTTAAATTACTGCTTATACCCATGTGAGCTGCCCAAGTGAGCGCATTCAATAAAGTTGGTGGAGGCTTGTTTGGGGTCTCGAAATTCGGGTCCATCTTCTTCCTCAGTTTGATCAACCCATTTGACAAGGCAGTCCCAGCTAGCCCAGCAGCGAACCCAACAGCTGCAAAGACGGCTCCCTTGTAAACGAATGTCCCCAAACGGTTCACCAACCCATATGAACCCGGTTCGAACATGTGGCTAGCGGGGCAACTGGCAAAGATCGAAGGAAGAGTGGCAGCTGAAGCAGACAAAGTGGGTGCTAACAAATACATCAGTGTGAAATTGAGTATGGAGCCGACGACGAGAGTCGAGAAGACGAAATCGAGCTCGTTGAGGCCGAAATTGGGGCGAGAAGCCATGTCTCCGAGAACGCAAGAGCTCACGCCGACCACTTCCTCCATCAGAACCTTGAAAGGGAATTGGGGATCGGCTGCAACTCGAGATCTCCAACCGTTGAGAAACATACCCAGAACTCCAAAACCCTGAACCGCCGACGAAGATGAAGACGACGAATCATCGGAATTCCCATCTCCGCCGCCGCGGCTCCAGCCTCCGCTGTTTCCACCAGCTCCGGCGCCGGAGTGGCCATCGCCATTTCCGCCGGAAAATGAAAGCTCTGGCTTTCCATCCCAAATGGGCTTGGGAACAAACGAGATTGCCCGATTTAGGGTTTTAGAGTAGGGAAAGGAGATGGAGGAATTAGGGTTGTTGGAGAAACGGCGATTGTCGGAGGGATTGGAGTGGTGTCGAGCAACAGTAGAGTAACGAAGCTGGGCAGTGGCTGCCATGATTGATCTGAATCTGAATCTAAATCTGAATCTAAATCTGAATCTGAATCTAAATCTGAATCTAAATCTGAATCTACTAAGCTCAGGAAGTGAATGATGTAATAAGAACCCTAAAAATGAAAAATGGTGAAGAAGGCGGCCCCAAGCAGACAACTACAAAATAGAGTATCAAGGCCGGCGGTCACTGTCGTCTGCACTCGCGAACCCTAAAAATGAGAGACGAGTATTTTTAGTGTCATTTCTACGCGCCTGTGAGTTCCATTTTGATCACACGTGGCCTTTGAACTTGGACGCTTATTGTGGAAGTTGGTGAGAAATTTGGGCCCCAAATCCCACCAAACCAAGTTCCGGGTCATTTTGGCTTAGTTGGTGTAAAAGGGCTTTTTGGTCATTCTACACTCCCGGGACCGTATCCACTATCTGTCGGGCCGGTCTGGCAGTGAATGCGATTATACGATTACAACCCACTTTCTCACCTCGCCTTTATAATGCATTACACTCTTGTTCTTTTGATAAAAAGGCAATTAGATTAATTGGCTTAACAATACAGATGACACATATGATTAAAGGAGTCATTCTAATAACAATATAACAAACATAGGTAAAACTTCTCTAATAATTTTAGTTAATTAAAAGCTGAAACGATTTAAAAAGAATCACTCTCGAAAATAAACTTTTCTATAACATATCTCAACGCCATAATTTTCCAAATCTAGTCCAATGACAGTAAGGACAAAAACACATAACACTCATAGAGTTTCTCGACTTTATTAAACAAACTAAACCAAAATAAAAAGTCAGCAAAAGGAAAACCAACCACCGCTAATCTTCCCTCCCATAGACATAACGCCAACTAGTTACTCTAATGCCTCAACGCATCAATTGAGCAGTGGATTTACCATGTCCAAACCGCAACACCTCAAAAAACAGCCTTGTAAGATAAGGAACAACCAAAGGCAGCTGAAATATGAGAAAATAAATATGCCAAAGAAAGAGTAGATCAACATAAGTCCACCAAAAGCCAAAGATCTGAAGGGATTCGGGGGAAAACCCTTGGGATCTAAAGTCTCTCTCTCTCTCTCTCTCTCTCTCTCTCTCTCTCTCTCTCTCTCTCTCTCTCTCTCTCTCTCTTACGGTCTAGAGTTTTTCAGTCACGTACACTCTTGTTAACTACAAGAGTAGAGAACAAGTCAAGTATTACGAGTTAGGAATCTCCTAATTACAAGAAAGTAATTAAGGAAGGTAAATCTCCTAAATCAATTAATATAGTTGTCGTAACACTCTCCATCAAATTGGTGCATACATATCGCTCATACCCAACTTAGCAAGAGAGCCATAAAATGCTTGAGGCTTTTATGGATGGAGCCAATTGAACAAGGTGTGGCTGTTAAATGGTGTTGAGGGTGTTGATATGCAAGGTAAGGTGGAAGTTATAGATATGATGGACTTAGATGAAGACACTGAAGTGGAAGAAGAAATGCTTGACTTTCACAATGACATGGTGTGGTGGAAGCTATAGGTATGATGGACTTAGATGAACATGTTGTTGGTGTTGAGGATGATGGTAATGTTATGGGATCTTCTTATAAAGATCATGTGATGTCTCCTCTTGAACATAGTCTATGCGCTCTTAATGCGAGTGTTAATCATCATGAACAAGTCGTTCTTGATATGAATGGTGGGGTGGAAGCTATAGATATGATGGACTTATATTTTAGCATTTGATCCACAATTGCTAGGCGATGAAAAATATACTCAATGAATAGGGTTTTTGCTTGGGTTCTTGCTTGGATTCTATTTTCTTTCTGATAGTTTTCATGTATGTGTTCAATCTAACAATATGTTTTATATGAGCAAATATGTTTTGGATAAATCTTTCCCATTGGAATTCGTTTTGTCCATGAGAATTCTACAGGTTATTACTATATCTTAAATGATTGATAATATCTCTTTCGAAACCCTACAGGTTATTAATCAACATGAACAAGTCGTTCTTGATATGCAAGGTGAGGTGGAACCTATATATATGATAGACATATATTGTAGCATTTGATCTGCAATTGTCAAGTGATGAAAATTAGACTCGATGTTTAGGGTTTCCACCTATGTTTCTCCTGAGCCCCCCATTTTCTGAGTATAATTCTCACAGAGCATGATGGCACAACCGGATGGCCTTATCATCTCTTCGCCTCAAAGGTTGCAAACAGCTTTTTGGACCATCATAGAGGAACGTAGAGCGTTAGTCGAAACCCTTGAAATCCTAAATAAAGTAAGGTTTTTATTGGGTTCTTCAGTTTTTGGTTCTTGCTTGGGTTCTATTTTCGTTTTGATAATTTTCTTGCACATGTTCAATATAACAATATGTTGTTCATGATGATTAATAACATGTAAGGTTTCGAGAAAGATATTACTTAATCATTTAAGATATTGTAATAACGTGTAGGATTCGTCTGGACACAACAAATTCCACTGGAAAGATTTATCCCGAAAATATTTGTCGGAATAGAACAAATTGTTAGATTGAACGCATGTAAGAAAACTATCAGAAAGAAAATAGACCCAAACTTGATTTGGGATTTCAAGGTAGGGGCTCTTGAGAAAATGAGATGGAAAACCTAAGCATCGAGTCTAATTTTCATCGCCGAACAATTGTGGATCAAATGCAACAATGTAAGTCTATGATTCATATCTATAGGTTTCATCCCCACTTTGCATATGAAGAACGAATTCTTCATGATGATTAATAAGAACCAAACCACTCAAGTCATAACAAGAATCCCAGAAGAGCGAAAACAAGAAGCCAAAGCAACGAAACCTAACCTTCATCTCTTCGCTTCTCACCATTTTCAAAACTCTTTCATTTTTTTCTTTCTTACTACAACATATGTGGAAGTGGTTCAAAAAGTCGGCTCTAATACTATTATACATAAGGTATAAAGGGTCAATTTTGTATTTTTAGGATTTTGTAGTATCACGAGTACCTAAGGCTTAAAAAGAAAATGAAAATGTAAATGAAAATGCCAAGTAACACATCAGCAGTTGAATCTGAAGCCCATTGCCAGGCTTGCATATGGGAAGGGGCTTGCTGTGAGAAGAAACATTTGCCCAAAGCAAAAGAGATATATGATTTGATTGATATATCTGAGAAGTAGTGTGGTGAGTGAGAGAAGTGATGTGATTAATTGCAAGTGGACAATATCGCTCAAATTAGTATAGTAGTAAATAAAGTATCGTTCCAATAAGAATCAAGCTAATCTATTAAATATTATAGTAATTTATTTCTAACTATATTTGAATTAAACAATAAGAGAATTATGGTGAATAAAGCAAGGAAAATAAATTGAGATTAAGTAAATAATGTAACAAATGAAAACAAAGATGATAAGCATTAGGAAACCGATTTCACCTAACTAATCTCACCCAAATCCTTCTAGCTTGTTAATCTTAATAACCAAACATGTTGATAATCGTTTTCCTTTACCTCACCAATACTCTCTTCTGAGTTATATTAGTTGTGTTCCGTACGTCAACCCATTCTATTCCTAAGTTATGGATTTAGATGGCTAAGAACCCATTAAGATTTATGGAAAACATTAAAGACTACACCATAACCTAATCTTCCGAGTCGGCTATGTAATTTATGGTATTTATTACAAGAAGTTATTTATAAGGAATCTCCTTCCGGTCTCAACCTAATTTTTTCAATCATGCAATTAATGATCAATTAATTGAAAGCATTAAGAACTATAATAAGCACTCAATATGTATAGATAAATAAAATTAACAATATCAAAGAATTTGAGTATTCATAACTAGACTACATCGTAGCCCTAGTAAAATAAATTAGTTCATGAATGACTTATTGAGAATCATGATGGTTGATGAAGACATGAAAGGCACCGAATTTTCCAAGTAGAACTCCAAGGTTGTGCAAGCTCTCTTTGTATTCTCCTTTGAGTATTTCGGCTATGAGTATGAATGTGTGGAATTCGATGGTAGATGATCATTGATCAATGGCCAAAACTCTCTATTTATAGTACTCCTAGAAATCCTACATATCTAAGGTATAATTACAATTGTTATAAAAATAGGATTTCTTCTAATATAATGTCTTCTTGATTTCTTATTGTTTGACTTGGTAAGACTTAAACCATCTTGAACTAGGAATTTTGACAACATTCCTTTTGATGAAAGGAATTATTTGGCTTCTTTTTAATTAATATCCAATCTTTATCTTCTTGCCCATTTTTACCTCAATTTCTCATATTTCACAATTCCTTTACAAATCTCACAAAACCAATTAAAACAACCAATTTAATCCAAAGAAATTAACAAATAAATAAGTAAATGAGGCATAAATATATATATATATATATATAGGCTTATCAAGAAGGCAAAGATATATATACAATCCCCTTCTATTGCGGAATCCCTCAAATAATTTTATTTGAGAGACGCCCTTTAGGGTACCCTACAATTTTTTTTCCAATGATCTAAACCATCTATTTTTTAGGTCTTCATTCATAGATCATTCTTACAAAAAATTAGACAAATTGGAAACCGTTTTAACATCCAATTGTGTCCTACAAAATCAATCAACACAGTACTTCAAGAAAGTACTAAAATGTCAATAACTCAATTGAATGGTCAAATGATATCGGATTCAAGTGATTTTTTGTAGAGATGATCTTTGAATGAGTATCCACAAAATAAACGGTTTGGATTAGTGAAATACAATCCGGAGTGGGCCCTACTAGGGGGTCCCTCAAATAAGCTTATTTGAGGGATCCTCAATGGAAGCTCTCTATATATATTTGTGTGGAGGCAGTTGTCACTAAAAAGGTAAGCGTTGGATTCATGGCTGAAATGGGGGAATGGTCTACTATGGACGGCGAAGAAGAATATATTTCTACTGTGGACGACGGAGAGAGAGAAAAGGTGGAGGTGGTTGTGGCAGAAATCAGGGAATGGTCTAGGGTTCCTACGTGGGTCAGGAGGATGCATCAGGCAAGATGAAGGGTAAAGAGAGAAACTAGTAATATATACCGTATATATAGCTTTGGTGTCTCTTTGGTTTGTTTGACTCCAACTTTCCAAATAGTCAATGTTTTGTCGACAAGTTGGTCAAACTCCAAGTCCAAGGTACAACTTAGGTTAGGCTAACTCGATCCAGATTAGAGGTGTCAAATGGGCAAGTGTTGGGTTGGCTCGGCTTGTTTAGAGTCGGTCCATTTAATAAACAAGCCGTGTTGAGCCCTGTCCATTAATTAAAATCATCAATCCCATCTCAAGCCTAGCCCATATAAGCTCGGACCAACCCAATCTATTTGACACCTCTAATGTGGATTGCCAAGCCTACTTAGGTTTTTTTCACTTGGTTTGGTTGTTTGACACCTCTCATGTGGATTGCCAAGCTTACTTAGGTTTTCACTTGGTTTGGTTGCTTGGTTTTTTCACTTGGTTTTGTGGCCATGGTCGAACTAATGTAAACTGTAAACGCTTATAATTTAGAGATATCATACAAGTTTTCTTAAGTTTGTTTTCCAAACTATCGTAATTAGTGGACGTGTTAACTTGCACAAGTAGCTCAGTGGACGTGTTAACTTGCACAAGTAGCTCAATCGTAAAACAGCAAACATAAGACGATCTGTAAACTCAAACTTTTCATATTCGAGCAAACATAAGACGATCTGTAAACTAAGACATTTTAGATTCGATGCGAACATAAGACGATCTGTAAACTCAAACTTTTCATATTCGAGCAAATATAAGACGATTTGTAAACTAAGACATTTTAGATTCGATGCGAATAGACTCGGATTTATCTAACACCACGCCCGGTTGAAGTTAACTACAGACAACAAAAAGCCAAATAGTACATAAAAATTTGAACTAATAATTTGAAGACAGCTCTCAACCTCGAGCTACCACCATGTGGGTTTGTTTGAACTCTCTTGTTTTGGGATCATTACGCAAGCAATGTTGAGTTAAATAGCATATATAAAAGCTCTCGATGGCCCCACTGGCAAAGAAGGTCGCTTATTAATATTTAGAAAGATACTTATCATCCAAAATCAAGTGATTAGGAGCTCAATGAATCGGCTTGATTGCTTTGAGACCAAGCCAACTGTATGTTGTCTTATATCAATTCAACAACATTGAAGACTCCAAAGAGACAACTTAAATAATTCAGAAGCACATGTAAAGAATCCAGACTCTGTTTACATACTTATAATATAAAAAAATATGGCATCTGACATGCCCTACAAAGCTAAACTCGACCCCATTGTCTTAAACTCTAATGGTTGCACAATTAATTAATATATATATATTTTCACACTTCTCAGAAGTAACTAACACAAGAATAAATCCAATGAATGTATTAGGTTTACACAGAAAACTGACCTCACCAAACCTACTCGAGAGCCAACTATATAAATTTCATCATTTTTTTTGGGTTTTTTGTTGATATTTTTCTGTTTCGGGTCTTTGTCAGTCTGTTGTTCCAAAAAGAAAGAAAAACAAACCAAACAAAAACCACCAGAAAGCTCACCAGCAAGAACTGTTAGCCTATTTTTCTTGTAGCCATGCTGATGGAAATGTGTATTGCAAGGCATTCTTGGCCATGAGTTTATGGAGCGGAGGAGTGAACATTTCAAACAGGATTTATATGAGCACTCATCGACCGGTTTTTGCGCGTTTCATTCCGCTTGAATTGAAAGGAGATACACTACCGCTTGGTCCAGGACTTTCTTCTCTGAAATTTGAGTTTAGCAGAGCCAACTCACGCAATTGCTGCCTCTTAATAAAATCCTGTGACTCATCCTGCAAGTGAAAGGTTTATATCCCAAAAGAAAGAAATGAAGAGCTAAGGTCAAAATTGGGACAAAGGTGTTTTTCTAGTTAAAATACAAATATAGAATTGTCAGTAATAGCATCCATAAACAAGTTCCTCTGCAGGGAAAGAGAGCTCATAGCCTTGTGGATCAACTGATCCTAACTTTATAAGTCTGCCTATCAAGCATAAGTATTGGCGCCCATGCAGCTTAACAAGTGGATGTGAAGTTTTATCAAATTCCTCTCAAGACATAAACAAGTAAATATGGGCCTAATAAAAAGTTCCAGGACAGAGATACAATGAGGGTTAGCCATCCTGATTCCTTGATGATTATCATGACTATCTAACAAGAAATTCAAAAGACTGAAGATAATTACCACAGGTTTGAGCAATTCTTCTATAATTTCCTGCGCCTGTCTCAGCCTTATATCAACAACATTGGCAGGTAAGTCAGCTTCAATTAAGATGTGGAGTGGTTCATTCAGATGCTCATACCCTGGTCTTCCCCGAAGCTTCTCCTCCTTGATATTGGAAAATAATACGAAATTATTAAGCTAGTGAACCAAAAAGGAAATCTTATCAAGTAGCATTATGAAATTTTCAGAAATTTTCAACATTCCAAAAGTCAATTTTGACTGATCATAGACGGCAAATTCTTAGTATCAGACTAGAAAAAAAATGAACAAGTGTATTACCTTGTCTGGATCCTTAATGGATCCTTTGCCTCTAATGTATACACGACAACCTGTAGTAGCTTCAACCCGTTTCAGAGAATTACCTCTCGGTCCAAGAAGTCGCCCAACAAAATTGAACTAACATCCACAAGCAAACAGAATGTTCAGTTATTTATTATTACATTGAGGGAACCAATCAAGCTGACTTTAAATGCTACAAGTATGCAAATGACTTACATTGGGGTAAGTATCTACAGGAATTTCCAAACGTAAAATCCTCTTCACAGTGTATGAACTAGGGCTCGCAGGTGCACCTTGCCAGTCCATTGTCATTCCATGTGGTCCACCTAATCTCTGCTATGTAAAAGGGTCTTGCCATCTTAGAGATGTAACATTCGTAATAAAAACCAAAGATAATAAATAGAGAAGGATGGCAGGTGGTAAAGTTGAGAAAAAGCATGTGAATTCTGGTAGAATCGCACATTGGAGACACATATGTTTATTAAAGAAAGAGATGACAGGATTAACATTCACACTTTAGGTAACAAATAAGAAATTCTTGTTTCAATAGAGTACAACCAAACACATAAATAGGAGATAAACATGTACATACAGGTCATACCCAGCTTATGAGTCATAAATCCACATTACAAGACAATCAATGTTTGATTTCTTTATATTTCTCACCTCGCATCACATTTTGTGCTTTAAATATTGTTAGACATGCATATAACTTATTATCTCTGTTTTTATGAATTAATTACCGGTGAAAGAGACTTTCAATACCAAGTTCATTAGCACTAGAAGATAACTCTAAAATGCACAACGAAGCGTATTTCCTTTTGAACCTCCTCTCCAACAACATTTCACTTCATGTAGGTAAGAACTGGTTGTTTAAATTTCATATATAGCATTTGTGTGGGCTAAAACCCAAGTTCACATTAGGAATTGGGGGCCAAATTAGTTCATGATAGAAAGCAGAATGAATAAGAAGAAATCAAAATTCAAGTGGGTCTAAATACCAAGATCCTTGAATGAGTGCAAAGGACCCCTGTATCAGTTTAAAACCCAATCTCAAGGGACTTCTTGCACAATATATAGGCATTATCAGTTAATAGCCGTGGTACCAACCCTTTTCCTATAACCTTTTGCTATGTACAAGAAATTTTACCTAGGACACACAACTTTATAAAGGCATGAAACACATTTTCACCTCAGAGATGGGTAGTTATGTATTGAATGAAGCTGGAGGAGAAACAGTATTAAATCGCAGCTTACACAGACAATCAATAAAATAATACACAAAATGCAATGCAGGGATTTCAAAAATCAGAGATGTCTCTCTGAAAATTAAAAAAACAATCACCTCTTGAGGAAGTCCATTCCAGCCACCCAATCCTGTCCCAGTAACATTTGACATAAGGTTTGAAGAAGCCATTGGACTAGGACTTCTATGTCGCATTCTGTCAAAGTCACCAAAACCTTGGTTGGACATCATTCCAGAAACCCGTAAAATCTCTGCACAAAGAAACATATCATATGAGAAACTGGCCACACTATTGGAAAGGACATTCCAAGGTGAAGTTATGAAACTATACAGAACTAAGTTAAAAGGCCATCATAACCATGAGAAATAGAAAAGAGGAAGAAACCTCAGCATAGTGTAGACCTAGTTTTGCAATGTAACACACAACCACACCTTGATGTGGATACCGCATAGGAGGGTTGGTCAATAGAAGAAGTTCAATGAGCTGCATTTTCAGTGAGTAAAGAAGCCTATTAAGGTCAACTAATCACCGAAGCAGAGAGTACATTATCACCTCTGTAAACTGGATATCTACTATGAAACCAGGCCAATCTACCTCTAGCCGACCCTTCTCCTAGAAGGCCATCAAAATCAGCATTCCTTGGGTGTTCATCGTGTGTATATTACAAAATATATTTACCTTTACATTTAATTCCCCTTCCATAACTTTTTACAAGTCATCCACATAGACCCATTTTGGCAGTTCAAATTAACTGAAGTGCAGACACTTCAATGCATTCAAATTCACATTTTAGACGCCTGCACTCCCTATTGCAACTAGGTGATGCATAAGACCTTTAGATGGTATAGAGCCTATGGACATAGGGAAAGAGGGGGGGAATGCAAAGCAGGTATAATTGATGTTGCAACTTTGCACAACTCATCAATATACTCAGTTAAGGTTAGGGTGGTAAGTAGTAATGGAGCCTATTGTTATCATAAAACTAGGAATCATTGAAAATGACTCAATTATACACAATGCTTTGAGTCTAATTTCAACGAAAATTTCAATGAAAATTCCAACTTCCCCATCGGAAAAGAACGAAAAACACAATGAACTCAGACTTAAGCATTAGAATGTGTTAAAAACAGGGCTGCAGACACTGTTCCACAATGAAATGTGGAGATGAATGCGCGATCAGTTAAAGAACTGCCCTTTATAACTGAGGAAACGAGCAGCCAACGGTCATGAGGTAAAAACCAATCAGACCGATCTGCCTAATAAAGGAAGCACATTTCATATTTCCAAAAAGACAGTCATGGGGACAAGAACAAACGAAAATGGAATAAACCTAGTATACCCCGTAAAAGTCTAGATCCAAAACTCAAAGATGTGTAAGTAAACCTTGATTCAAGAGTCGGCTGCATATCGGAAGTACTTGCATGAAAGGTCCAAGCTTCTGGTGCTCTGCTAACAGCTCTGACAAGTACTGACTAGAAAACAAGAGGCACGTATAGATCAAAAACAGGAGCAAAATTTGTTCAACATAATCAAATTAAAACAGAGCAAAGTTCATTACCAAGACTGTATCTTTCTCAGGGCAGTTTAGTTTTTAAAGATTTAAAAGAAAGGTTCTAGAAGGGATATACAAACCTGTCAACATCTGGGGTGCTTCTAATCTGAGGAGAAGCAGCTCTGGCAGGTGAGAAGTTGGGATTATACAAGCCCGACATGGCTTTTCTGTGCTTTTCTCAGAGAATTTGAACACACAAAAGAATGGAAGGAAAAGGGTTTTAGTTGGTGTTGTTGCAGAAGAAAAAGGATAGACAAAGCACCATCAATAAAGGGAGTTTGTAATAGGAGAAAAATAAAAATTTATATAAATAAAATAAAGATAAAAGGAAAAGAAAAGGGTCAGACAGCTCTCTCTGAATTTTGCAGAAAGGAAGGAAAATCTTTAATTATTTTCTTCTGCTTTTTCACCAGTTTCCCTTTATACATATTCACCCTTGTCTCTGCAGAGAAAGGAAATAAAACAAAATCAAAAATGTAAAAAAAATTAAAGGGTAGTGAGAGAATGAGTGTGAGCGCAAATAAAAATTGGATCTTTTTGGTTTTAAGGAAGCTAAAATTAAGGTGGTAAAGATTCACTCACAGGAGACTTTTCATTTCACAGTGACCCATGAACTCAGAGAGAGAAAGAGATAGAAAGACAGAGACACAGAGAGAGAGAGAGAGAGAGAGAGAGAGAGAGTTTTTACTGCTAGTTGAATGTTGGGGTTTCAGTGTTATATACCCAGAAGAAGTCTATTAGTAACGGATGACACGTGTTGACCATGCAGAGAATCAAGCTCTGTAGAACTCAACAGAGAGGTCCCAGACAAGCAAATAGCCTCGATGGCCAATGACAATGATGTTGCCAACGAAAGCTTAGCTGGTCAGAGACAACAAGCCGTACCCAAAACTCTGTCGTTTTGCTTGGTCAAGGAAATTTCCATTTACCATGTTTCTGGTTTTGTGTAGAGTGGAAGTGGAGGAGTAGAACTCTTCTTTGACCGTTTTTATGGCTTCCTAATCCTACTGTGCTTCGAAAGGTCCTCCTTTGCTTGGACTTTGGATCACTCCAATGTTTATTCTTTATCTCAAAAATTTACACCAAATGAAATTGTTAATCTTTTTAACCACCATTGTTTTTGTGAATTCATGGTAAACAGCAAATTGGAAACCAAAAATTTTGGTATGTTTCTGGCTGTCCAATCAAAATGACCTGAAGTAAACAATAACCTCCTCCCCTCTCAGGTATTTAAAACAATGGAGGCAAATCATCACCTAATATGGAACCAACATGTTATTTTCTTTTTGTGCTCCTCTCTTTCCTTTTTAGGGCTTATTACTCATGAATACCCTTTATTGTAAGGGTGTCTCATTGATGTTTAACTTATAAAATTCAATTTATGTCTCGATTGTCTTGTATGAAAGGAGTCTCGTGCTATAACAAATCTCACTGTAAAAATGAGTTCCAAATCATTTTCTATTAAGATATATTTTAACGATCAAAGTAGTGCAAACATGGACAACTGTCAAGGATAAATCTCTTTTCATATTTGATTTCATTAGAAGAGTTTTACCAACAATAAAAAAGTATTGGGGGTTCAAGTCTCTCTATGTATGTCTCATAATGATAATGTATGTTGATAACTAATCACGCGCACATGGGTAATTGTTAAAAGCACGAGAAATACTTGTGTGGAACGGAAATAATATTGTTTTTTTATCCTTAATTACTCACAATATGTACCGTGATTGACCATATAGTTACAAATTGTGCTTTAATTGCACATGAGTATTTTTGACAGTTGGGTTAAAATAGCAAAAACAAAAAACACATATTTCCTAATTTTCTCTCATTCACCATTCTCTTGTGTCACCTGGCGGTGCTTCTCACCTCACCATAAATAGTTTTGTAATATTAATGAGTTTAAACAATTATTATTGCCTCGCTTGATTGTTGATAAGATTAAAGTATCATTTTGAATTTTTATTTTATAATCAACGACCTATAACTTTAATTTTTTTTATTAAAAAAAAAATTTAACGACCTAGAAAAAAATAATAAAATTCATGTGCTTTTTTTTTCAAGTAAGGAAATGGTCGTGCATATCCAAGGCTCAATTTTATGCAAAATTTTCTAATATCCCAATAAAAATATATTTGATCGGTGGGAAAGCATATGATAATGGAGAGGGTTAAAAGTAAGTGGTGGTATTTTGTTGCGAAGCTGTAGCTGTCTTCAACAGGTTAATTAATAAGTTAATGATATTAATGGCGATTAGTATAAAGCTAATCCACCTCACACGTATTGGTTTGACAGCTTAATTCAATCTAATAATAAACTACTATGCCAATGTATTTGGATTTTTGCAGGATCCAAAAAATCAAATAATTAATGTCCTATTTATGATGATTTTATTTTATTAGTATTCCGTTATTTTTTGGTCACATAAATTGGGTTAATTTTTTTAAAAATAATAATAATTATAAAAAAATACTAATATAAAAGGTTTTAACGAGGCCACATTGTTGCACTGCTTATTTCCAGTAATTCTGGCTGATTGTATGATGTTTATTTGATTTGAATGAAGTCCATTTGTTTTTTATAAAAATAAATAAATATGAAAATAAATTAATAATATGAAACCAAAAATAAAATGGGGAATATTAATATATATTTATCTCTAAATGTCAAACAGGGTAGGGCTGGATGGAGCTCCACAAAAAATGATTGTGATGGTGATGCATGCAGGCCACGATTTGACTAGTCTATGTATGAAGTATGAACTCAATTCAAAAGGAAAAAGGCGTGCCAACTCTTTTATTTTATATGGATGGGAAAAATAATAATTTAAATTAATTAGGAATTGCTTTTATATTTATTGAATTAATTAGGGTCTTCAAGAAATAAATAATTCAAAATTAGTGTAGGCTTCCCTACGAAAATAAGGCAGGTCATAATCCAATATACGATCAGTGGTGGTTCTTCTTGAATACTTAGATTCAATAGCTTGGTTTCCACCCTTTGTCACATCTAATTATATTATCCACTCCATTTAAAACAAACAATAATGCTAGGCTTACCACATTTTTCATACCACAATTGTACCATCTCTCTAATAAATAATACTAGTCTTACCATATTTTTTATACCACATGATGTGGCGGCTGATGTGTACATACCACATCATGTAAAATACTAGTTTTTGTTTTTCTAATTTTAGAGGTGGGCCAATTGTAGTATGAAAAATGTGGTAAATCTAGTATTTTTGTAAAACAAATGAATACAACATTAACCAAGTGTTTTTAAGGATTCTCAAAAAGAGAAAAATTAAATATGATACACATGGCCTTTTCTTTTCTTGTGTCATTGTCTTACTAGGGACGTGATTGCTTTAGTTCCTCACCATGTTTTTTAGGTATTGATTCTCTTCCATTTGAGTTGTATGTGTCATCGATTATCTTACATTTGAGTTGTATACATCGTCACTCATCTTACACACGAGTTACATACGTCATCACTCATCTTACATACGAGTTACATGCGTCTTACAACACGCACACACAATGTTAAATGGTGAATAATAAGTAACTGACAAGTCACGTGATGAGCAACTATATTAACTAGTCAAACAATTATGCTAAACGGATGGCATAGAGTAAGACACGTGCGCATAGTGTCAAACGACAACAAGGCGTGAACGTTGTGTCATAAATAACCAATCATCTAAAAATAAAAATAAATAAATAAATCCAAGTCTAGAATCAATCTTAAAAGGAGTTGATAATTAATTGTGATCAAGATGTGATTATGTTTATATGAAAGTTTGATTAAATTAGGCAATTGAAATTTAACTTGAAACTTTTGAATTCAAGCTTACTCAACATGTAACTTGAACTAACACTTGAGCAAAGCTGAGCTATTACTAATATCGATTAGGGAGATTCACTATAATACTCAACATAGGAGCTGAAATTATATATAAAAAAACCCTATATGAAATGGACTTTAAAAACACACCCAAAGCTCATTTATAACATAATAAAAAGACTTTTAACTTCTTTTAAATTACAAAACTGTTATTGATTTCTTAAAACAAACCAAACCCAAAAACCTCATAAAAAAAAGTCAAAAACACTTAATGGGGCATCAAAGTAATTTAATAATTAAAATTAAATTTAATAGGGCAATCTGTCATTTTTTTGGGTATGTTTATAGAAATTAAATGGTGAAGGATTTATTTATAGTTTTAGTGCTAAGAATTGGTATATGAGTAAATATCTCTATCGATTACTTGTAATATGATTGTAAACCAAATTGTAGACATCAAAATGACCTAATTTTAAATCCACATATTCATAGGACTACAGAGATGAGATGAAATCATGAAATCCAAATCCGACGATCAACCTGAAATCATAAAGGCTACAAAATAGGGCCCACTGGCCCAAGAGAATGAGAAGAGCAGGCCCCTCCCCTAGAAAGTGCCGCTTTCGAATTGGGCTCAAGGAAGAGGGCCGCTCTGTTAAAAATGAAAATTAAAAGAAAAACAAAAGTAGTCTCCGTCTCTTGCCTATCGTCTATCGTCTCTGTTACAGACTCTGGAGGTAAAGCAGCTGAGGAAAGAGAAGAAGAGAAAGCTTGAGAGTGGACGATGTCGCTGGTTTGGATGGAAGCTATTCTCCCTCTTGGGATCATAGCAGGAATGCTTTGCGTCATGGGAAATGCTCAGTATTATATCCACAAAGCCGCTCATGGCCGGGTTGGTACCTTCTTCTTCCATTGTTAGATCCAATTTCGATTCTCTCAGTCTATCTTGCAGAATTGAAATTCGTATGAATCTGGGTTTGAAATTTGAAATTTTCGATCTTTTGGCAGCCGAAGCACATCGGAAATGACATGTGGGACGTAGCCATGGAGAGAAGGGACAAGAAGCTGATAGAGCAGGCGACTGCTCCTTCTTCTAATTAGACCGTCTTTTCCGGTACTCATCTTTTTGGATTTTGGGTTTCGATTTTGCGACCATTTACCTTAATTTTTTGATTTTTTGGATTTTGGGTTTTTGTTTGCTTGTTTTGGTTTACCGTGATTGTTCAAGTTCATTGCTTGTCTTTTGCTGCATTGAGATTAATTGTGAAGTTAATGATTTTTCTTTTAAGCTGAGTCCTAATCTGTAAATGGCTTGTCTGCATTATGAGTTCGACATATGCAAGTGTATTGGGACGGGTCAAATTAGTAACTATTGAGGCGATGGTGCACAAACGTATATATTTTGCCTATAGAAGCTTTGACAAACCCTTGTTAGAAGGGATTATATCAAGTGAGATTGAGAGGTTGAGCTACTACATTAGTGAAGAAAGAATTAGAAGAGTTTGTCATATTCTTGTTTAAGCTATATGCACCTATCAAGGTGCGTTCTTTCAAAGAAATTTGATATTAAATTATGAAACTTATGCTCACTGTGTTAAATTGATACGAGACTATGTAAGTTTTTGCGATATGAAATTGTCAAATGATCTTACCTCATAGACGAACTACTAGATGCTTACTGTTCAGTTATACCTACCTGTATCACATAGATTCACAGGTGATACAGATGGTGCAGTTGCTTTATGGTTTATAGTGATCGCTTTGGTTTGATGTGGGCCCCTGTCTAGACTATCTGTATGAAGAACTGGATGAGTGAATTTCTGACTTTGCTTTATGCTTGCTGCTTATTCTTGCAAATACTAGGTTGGTTTTTTTTTTTTTTTTTGGGAGTTCCTGATAGGAAAAATAGTCTTTGATTTAGCTTTCTGTTACAAAATAGCCTTTCATCATCTAAGCTATGATTATAGGAGTTGATTGATAAAGGTTTTCAACTAAAGTGGATTTGAAAAAGTTATTTGATCAGGAAAATTCATCTTGAGAGTTTCTTGCCAGGCATTTCTATGCATCCTAGTTGATATGGGAGCTGCAAGAACTCATGACATAATTTGATTTTGGGAAGTGTGTGTCACAACTCTTTACCAGCCCCGAAACACAAGTGTGACAGTCCCAGATCTTGTATGAATATTCTTTAGTAATCCACAAATTTGATAGTTACAAGCTCATGTATGATTTTCATGAGAAGAACCATAGTGATTTCATAGTGCAAGAGCCTACCCTTAAAGGGAGAAAGAGATGTTTAAACTTCAAAATGCAAATGCAGAAACCCTTGTTTATAGTCAATACTAACTTTTTTAAAGTTTTAAGATATTAGGAAGGAATTTGTGGTATCATGCTTTTGTCTTTGGAAGAGTCTCAGATACAAACTCCAGTGTCTCCATTCTCACTTGTGTAAATGTGCATGTGTATGCTTCCGTTGCCTTGGCCATGGAGCTTATATGATATCGTGGTGCAAACTGCAGGAACCTTTGCGAATGGAATCTTGAGAAGTAATAAAGTCGTCATCCCATTCGGAAGGAGCCTAGAGCAACTCCAATCTCAAATCTTTTCGTTGTATGTGAATTTTCATAAGCTGTTAGAACTGTCCATGGAAAAGTTTATGTACTCCAGTTATTTTTATTTGTAACGTTAACCTTTGGAGATAAGCTTGATTTGTTTGAGCTTTGTGTGATCTGAGAATGTCTTACAATCATGCAGTTATTTCTGGAATCATAGAGGCTTGGTTCAATATGACCTAAAACTTGATAGGTGATAGAAAAACTTTGATAAGCAGAGAAAATGAGCAGAAACTTTGGAAGGCTAATGAGATAAAGAAAAAAAACATAACCATGTATATCAATCTGGTGCGCCCATTGTACAAGCCTATAGGCATTATATGGGATTTAAAAAAGATAATCAACTTAAAATGTGGAATTTTCATGATCCAAGTAAAAATAAAAACCAAAAAAGAAAAAAAAAAAAATAAATCAGTGTTGCCGTTGAAGTTGCAGTAAGTGGTAGAATCGAATTGAATGGACACATTAGTGGCAACGATTTTATCATCTACACAAAGTAATATACAGTAGGTGAGGTGACCCATCACATTTCTAAAGCTGCGTTGAACTCTCTGACCTAAAAAGGGGGCTGCTTTGAACTCTTATTCCGCGAGAAGGCAAATGTGGTGCATGAACAAGAAGAGAAAAATGATTAGCTGTAGGTTTTTGAATTTTGTCAAGGGATTAACCGTAGGTCTCACAACGATGTATATGATGCCCATGCGCACATGGGCGATTGAGCTCAATACTCAAAATCATTAGTTGAATGACTCTGGTTAGGTGCGAAAGATTGCATCTTCAATTTGATGATTTTCACTACCTCCCTAGTAGTAAGACATTGTTGATTTTCTTCTTCTTCTTCTTTTTTTTCCCCTAAGGGTGCGGAAATTGATAAAATTTTCTTCTTATGATTTGTCAAACAAAACGTTGACGATTAGGTCTAAACATGAAATTCAATGGTAATATAATGATAATGCAGAAGATTGATGAGTTGGTCTAAGCATTGCTAATGGGAAGAGTGTGAATTACTCTTTTCAAACAGAAACTTCATGTGCCCCCCCCCCCCCCCTTCTCTCTTCCCTAAATCCCTCATATCATATGAAATGGGGGAGCTGGAAACAATGATTGGTGTTAGTGTTACCTTGTAATGGAGCATTTGTGATGTTGGTGCCAACCAATATACAATTCCAATTAACGCACAACTTTGCATTTGAATCCTTAAAATAAATAAAGAAAACAGTTTACTAGGTCCAGGTAGCAGAATACTATATTATAAAATTTTCATTTTTCTGTTCATTAAAAGTGTTAGGTGGAGATCAAGACAAACCACATCTGACAGAGCACTTGAACAAGGAAATGACAAAAGTACCAATGTTTTGGACAGTCCATGGACAGTCATTTGTCATGGCAGGAGAAAAGGAAAAAAAAAAAAAAAAAAAAAAGGGGAAAAGGAAAAAGGGTTTTCAGCTATTTGCAAACCTGTTAGCATCAATTAATCAACAGAAGTGAGAGAAGTGAAGAAAGAGCAGAAAACGATTGATTGCATTGCTGCTCTCTCTCTCTGCCCATGGTTACCAAAGTACATGATTGTTGGGTCAATTTCTTCCTTTTTATATAGATGAAGAAATCAAACAACCTTACCATACTGAACCCTATGTTTTTGTTGGACATAATAATTGACCCAAAACAACATCTGAGAAAAAGTTAGAACTGCTCAGAGATCATCATACAGCCTCTGTGTACTTCACTCTTACTTGCCTATAACTTGAAAGTGGGGACAATGATCTCCAAGGTACATTCTGGGGACAACGAAACTTATAATAATTCCTTCTCAATGAAACAACTAAAATCATCACATATAGGATCACTTTGGGCTACATTCACAGTTTCACACCACAATGAATCATAGTAGTAACTATCAGTGAGTGATAACAGATTTACACTTAAATCCTAGATTACCCACAGTGACACAAAGAATCTACCGAGAACAAGCGACGCGCAGAAGGAGACACCACCAAAAAAAGGTGTGATTAGATGAATTTCTGAATACAGGAATGAACTTGAATATGAATGGTGGTTGGAAAGAAGTGGAGGCTTGTACAAAATGGTGGGAAGTCAAGGAACATATTCACTCTCGATGGTCGGTTGTGTTCGAGTAAATGTTGCTGCAGGTGCTTTTGTATCTCCAACTGAGGTCATATGCAAGGCTTCTCCTACATCTGCAGCCTTCTCCATCTGTTGCAAACTCTTCTTTTCCCTGTACTTATACGCCCAAAGTACTAGGAAGAACAACAATCCCAGCAATGCTAATCCACCCAGCACAGACCCAACAATTATCCACACTTTAGAATTATTCTTCTTCTTTCCAGCACTAGGCCTTGGGGTTACATTTGGACTTTCACCAGCAGGGGTAGGACTAGGAGAAACTGGTGCTGGAGAAGGAGCAACGGACTTGACCGCTATAGAGAAGTGCCCCTGTTGGATTGTTGAGCATATATTGCCTGATGCCACATTGCTGAAATTGACTGAACCATCCAAATCAAACGAAACGCACTTTGCCACGGTCCCTGCAGGGGTCGGTTTCACATCCTGAAATTTGATTTTTATGGGATCACCAGATGCCCTGATATCCAATTCTGGCAAATTTGTGGCTGATAAGTTGCTAGCACTATAAGCAAGAAGACCGAGCACTGGAGCTAAGTAAGAGTAACCATGTAATGGGTAATACACCATTGACCAATTGCCTAAGTTTTGGTACACCAAAACAAGCCTCTCCACATATGGACTCTCACTGACATCCTGGGGGATCTCAAACTCTTTGTACATCGCAACACCTCTTCTGTACAAGCTACCACTCCTGAGCCTCATAGCTGCAATCTGAATTCCAGTCAAATTCAAGGGAACCTGACCATTAAAGGTAACACCGGTCTTTGGATGAACAAAAGCCCTGTAAGCATAATCTTGAAGAAGAGCATCAAGAGCACGTGGTGAGCCTCTTGAAGATTGTGCAGAAAGATCAGGCAGCCGTGAGAACCATATCACAATGAAAAGCATCGCGAGACTTCGAAATAGAAGCCCCATCGATGCTTTGAAATTTTGAAACTCAGCACAATGCTACCCAAACTAATGTGGTAAAATCTCAGTTCCCAGAAGACAACATATACCCAGAGGAGTTTCTAGTTATAAAACCTTGGATCCAAAGAATGATAACTGAAAATGTGCAATAAATTTCTTGAAATTAAGCTTCAAAACCTCTGGCCTTAGACTTCAAAATCAAAACTCGGAGGTAGCAGCCACGTATATCTCTCCAATTAATAGGACAACGGATACTTGATAAAGGAAAAAAATTTATATTGTCAGCCCGAGAGTAGAGAATGTGTGTATAAAGCGACTTTGAAGGTTTCAACCGTTGCTACTCTTATGCCTTCTTCAGATTGCTTTTCCCTTTTGGAACCCTTGTTAAAGAAGCTATCTCCCAAAGACTCAAAGGGGTTGGTCTGCGAATCTTTTTAGCTCAAAAGGAATTAAAACCTTGATTCTTCGCCATAAACCCATTGACACATAAACGAAATAGACCGAAATTAAAGCAACCAAGAATCTCTTTCAACCTCCTCCTTCTTCAAACGGTCAAATATGAGCAGCGAGATTATAACAGTCTAAATTTGGAACCAAAAAGAAAAAAAAAAAAAAAAAAAACAGCAGATTCAGTACCAAGATCAAGAACCCAGGTGAAGATTTTAACAGAGGCAGCTAAATACCTGATCTTTGTCCGGAGACAGCCGAAGAGTTGCAGTACAAAGCCCTAAATCTTGAGGTATTTGCAGCAGGCGGCAATGGAGCTCCCCTAAGTTTCCTGAGAGCTGTGTAGAAAAAGAGCATGCACCTCAAAAACCCACAATGAGATACAAATTTTGGACCAGAATTTGCCACCAAATAGCGCGTGAGAAGCCAATACTCTTCAAGAATCTCCTCATTGAATTTTTTGCTGGCAAAGATCACAGTAGTAAATGGCTTGCCAACAACCCCAAGATACAAGTAGGTACAAAAGAATCAGAGCTTTAATGGGCTTCTCAAAAGGGTCTGCATTTTGACTAAATCTCAACGATAAACACAGAGACAGATTGAGCTGTGATGTCAGTGTTGAGAAATCGATTGGAGGAAAATCAGAGAGAAGAAGGAAATAAACTGATTGCCGGGTTAGCTGTAGATTTGTTTCTTTACGCAAAAAATTTCGGGCTTAATTGTTGTAAAAGATAAGCTATGGCAACAAAGGTCAGTGACCCGTTTGGAGATTAAAGCCCAAAACTTTTACAAGAAATTCTAATGGGAAGAAGAAGAAGAAGAAGAAGAAGAAGAAGAAGAGAGATATGAGATAAGCTGCTCGAGATTTAGAGATGGACAGCGAGGAGATGTACTGGTGGGCAGTGAAGCGAAACAAAAAGACAGAAAGAATGAGTGTGTTGAAATTTTTTTTTAATTATATAAAACCCAACAAAAAAAAAGAAACATAAACACAAAAAATGGAGAGTTTTTAATTAATTATTTGTATTATGCATTATAATTAGTTTGTTACAATGCATCAGATTTTGTCATTGACAGGTGTGTTTATTATCAAGACTTTGTTAAACACTAAAACCCCACCTAATTCTTCTCCCCTCTTTTCTTTCTCTCTTCCTTTTTTTGGGTGGACAATGTTACCCTTCATAGTTCAACATATTGACCAAATGAGCCTGCTCTCTTCTCTCTCTCTCTCTGTGTTTCCTTGTTTGTGAACGCACAAGAAAACAGCAATGTGTGAACCAAGCTTTAAAGTCAAAGAAAGAAACCCAAATGCCAAAGTGGCTTGAATTGAATTTAAAAAGAGAAAAGAGCCAAATGAAGTTATTGAACCTCACAGACCAAATGTTAGCTATTTAAGTTCCATACATGTGCATAGCACAGCTAGGCTCGTGACCAAACTGCAACCAAAAAAAAAAACTATGGATTGTGTTTGAAAAGTTCAACATTCTCACATTCAGTGTTCTTTGTTACTTTAGACTTGTGAAACAGTCATAACTTTTTAAAAAAAATTCTTTTTAGCCAACATTTTGCTAATTTGGTTAGTGAAAGCCGCTACTTTGACCTATTTCTAAGTGTGATTTGCAACTAAACAAAATAGGAAAATAAAAGTGACCTAATTTGGATTTTTTTAATATACCAATGATCAAGTTCATGTATGGGAAGAGATCAAAAACAGCTCAACTATGTATAGCAATTGACCATCGCCATATTTAATTCAAATCCAGTTTTTCCTTAAAAGAAAATAGAATAATTAATTTGTGATCTTAAAGAATAAACATGAAAGATTATGTCTTGTGATCAGTTGCGTGTTTCTTTGTGCACGTGATGAATGTTGTCGACACATGAGGGTATACAATCAGGTACAGATAAGATTAATGTTTTGATTGTTATAAACACAATAAGACATGTACCAATCAAGGATAGTTAAGGTTCTTTAAACAAGGCACGTTATAAGCGTTATAGACACGAAATTGCATACAACCGAAAATAGCTAAAATTAAAGGGCAAATGAATGAATATTTGATTCGATAGGAGCATGAGCCCATTGAAAGCCCAAGAAAAAAGCCTGACGGCCGTACATGCAAATAATGGAAATCGTATGGGGGGTAATACAACTACATGTGACATTCCACAAAATCCAAAAAGACATTACATTACAAAGAAAGGAAAAAATAAAGAAAAAAAAGGGAAAAAAATCCACACAAGAAATGCATAGAAATTTGTCTATGTAAGGCTTCTGGGATTCTACAATATACAAACAAGCCAGCTCATATGATCTGACTCATTTGTGTAATGATGCAAGTGGGGCCCACATTTCACAGTCCACCAAGTGCTATAGTACGCCGCGCGCACATGACTAACAATCCAAAGATCCGAAAAAGGACCCGGAAATAAAAAAGCCATGGAAGGTGTGGACGGAAATGGAAATAGAATAGTGGGATGTAAACTGTAAAGCGACCCGAGTGATTGAGAGCGGTGTAAAATGACCAAATCACCCCTCGAGCAAATGCCAAATTTGCACCAAGGTCCAAGCGCAATCTAGAAGGTTCCAATTCCAATGGCCAAATTACAGAAGGACCACTTGCTATTGGTCGCTAGGAAGGAACGGGAGCGTAGGGTAGCTCTAGCTCGTGATGCACCGACGTCGTAATGCTACCAAAATATAAAATGGGAGAAAGAAAGGCCACTTTGTTGTTTGTTTGCTGTTGGGCCCATGTTCCTCCGTCCGTCAATTCACTCCTTGGGCCCTTCTAATGTGAAAAAATTTAGGAAACTCTTTTCCTTTTTTTTCCCCCCCTATCGGTGAGACGGGGAATCGAATCTGAACCATCTTTTAATTCAGAAAATTATCATTTTGGAGCCTGCTTTTTTACGCCGAGTTTGAATCTTTCTCTTAGTAAATTAGATTAATTTATATTAATTTAGACTATCACTTGTATTTAAAAAATTTATCTTTCCTTTGTCGGCTCTAGCATAGTGGTTGGTATCGTGCGATTTCGATGGGCTATGTCCTTCTGGGCTCGTACAAATTTGAAGTAATGCTACAAAGAGGCTGGCCCATCTATCCTTACCTAGTCGGCTCTCCATTTATTTATGTGATGTGGTAACTGGTATGTATGATGTATCCATCATCTGATGGTAACGGGCCCCCTCACATACATGCATCTTAATCTTAGCTAAAACCAAACCCATGCTTGGTATGATGGCGATGATGACGGATAGATCAAGGGTTGGGGTGGGTGGGGCCTTGGAAGTTATGTGATCATAGTGATGTGCTATGCATGTCCATATCCATGCATGCATGCTAACATTCACATCGGCCCTTCATCCTCTTTTTATGTAGGGAAAATACTCTCAAATGTCATTATTACCCTATAACCGCATTACATGTTTTTTTTTTCCTTCGGTTTTTTAAAGTAGATATTGTGAAGCCAACGAGATCCCCTTTGATTCTACACGTAAATTGTTCTACACTTTCACGCGGAAATTGTGAATCCCTTTTGCTTTTTATACGTTTGGAGAAGAGCTGTTTAAGGATGACATGATGGAGGAGGACAAGGTCATGAATCAAAAAACATTTGAGCTAAAGCATCAAGAACTTGAGGAGATTGTTGAGAAATTATACTAGTGGTTGCACGCGTCTTTTGATAGTGAGAAGGAAGTTGTGGAGATGATGATGCAGGTGAATAATCTCTCAGCAAACATAGATGAACTCTAGAAAATGAATCGCTATATTGAGAGAGAATTACCATGTTCTCCACAACATGGAGGATCCCATGAAATCAGAACAACTTTCAGATTTTGGAATTTCAATTCATTGGAAGCTCACTGACCTTGTTCGTGCTCCACCAAAGTATGATGTTTACCGTTATTTACATTATAATAAAAATGGTTACAAATAACAATAAACATCTTGCTTCGACCGCTTATTTTTTTTCTCTAATTGTTATTTGGCCCAAAATGCCCACATGGAGCATGAATAAGGTAAATAGACTTCCAAGAAACAACTGGAACACAACTCTTGACCATCTATATTGCAAGATGTGTCGTTTATACAGTCTAATTATTTCGATAATAAACAATACTAGATAATTTTGATATGACATAAATGAAGTATTAATACTCACTTGATATGGTTGATTATGTCGATTTACTACCATAATAATGATATTTTAGATTTTTGTTACTATGATAGTGGTATTTGAGATAATTTTCCTTTTATTTATCTATTTTATTTGTTTTTATTTTTAGCGTGGGGAGGAGCAAATGACATTGGTCAACCAAAGAATGATAGAATTGAAAAAACCAATTTAAAAGAACAAAAAGAGAAAAGAAGAGAGAGAGCTTCATTCTTTATTTGCCCTTTTAGCTGCTTGTTGGGGGTATTAGCCACTTCTCTTCTCGCGCTCTTCCTCATTGAGCGAGAAAGAGAAACACAACAACACAATACACACAGAAACAACAAAAAACACCAAAATTTCCATTTCCAATTCATCAAACGTCACGCAGACCCAACCCTCATCAACCCTCTCTCTATATTCTCTTCCACATTCACCTCCATTCGCTCACTCTTTGCTCAAAACCCTAGCTTCCCTCTTACCTCTTCCAATCGTCAATCGTCAATCGTCAATCGTCTCCGACCACCCCAAGATTCAGGCTTGGCAGCAGCGCCGATGAAATTTCTCTGTTTTTGATTTTGGGTTAGGGTTTTTTCGATGCTATCTCTCCCCTGACAACTCCATCGCTGGTTCGCTTTCGAAGGTTAGCTCTCCTGTCAAATTTCTTCATTTCGCGTTCATCAAGTTTCCCTTTTCAGTTATGCTTATAATCACGCCCTTTGTATTGGGCTTTCTTGTTTTACACGGAAGAAACGATTCGTATTGTTTTATATTTACATGACTTGCTCTGGGAATATTTGGCTTATTACTTTATTTGTATATTTATTATTGCGTGATGGCCATGCTTAGGGTTAGGGCATTTAGGCAAATGGAAGTGCCGGCTGGCAATCTGGACTCGTTTAGAGCTGCTTCGGGAAATAGTATTTCTAGAAGATATGGAATGTTATCCGCTTCCAATATCATTCAGGCACCACTTTCTGCCTTGTTGGAGTACTCGGGTCTTCTCCGTGGCCGCTCTAATCACCAAGAAGCTGAATCTTTAATTAACGGCCGTAGCGCTGCTGCTTTCCGGGATCACCATCATAGTCAGCTGGACCAATCTCCAACCACAAGCAACGACGGGGAGGTTTCCATTAGGATAATTGGTGCAGGGGAGCAGGAGCATGACAGGGAAGGCCCAGGGTTAGTAGTTGGACAGTTGAGGGAAGTTACTGTTCCCCCAAATGAGGTTTCTGCACCACCAATGGCAGGGGTGGCGTCTGTGTCATTGACAACAGAGGAGGGTCAGACAGATGGCAGAACAGATCGTAGTTCGGGAGAGGGCATGCCCCAATCGTTAAATGGAAGTGCTGATGGAGAAGGAGTTGATGGAGCTGGGTCTAATGGCAGAGATTCTTCTTACCAGAGATATGACATTCAGCAGGCTGCTAGGTGGATTGAGCAGGTCCTTCCCTTTTCTTTGCTTCTATTGGTTGTCTTCATCCGCCAGCATTTGCAGGGTATGAGTCTTGCCAACTTTAGATTATGCTTTTCTATTGCAAAAGGTTGATGTTTACTTGTAGTTAGACATCTGTTTAGTTATATCTGTCTTCATCAGTGATAACCTTTTCAGGTCTGGTATCTATCTGGGAACCTAACAGGAATTGATTTTACTTTTTGTATCGAATTTGTTCTTACTAGCAACTAAATGAGTGTACTTGCATTTGTACAATAATGGTTTTCAGTTACAACGAGCTAAGGCATATTTAAATGAGTGACTACTTTTCATTCTGCAATGACTACAGGTTTCTTTGTTACAATTTGGATTGCTGCTGTTATGTTCAAGTCAAATGATATTCTAAGGAAACAGACAGCTTTGAAGGTATTGGTAATATGCATGTCTTAATAGCTTTTTCAACTTTCAACAGTTGCTCTTGTGTTTTTTGTTTATTAAGAGTAGATGTGGTTGGTGGCTGCAGGGAGAGAGGAAAGTCGCAGTTCTAATCGGCATCTCTCTTGCATTTGCATTGCACGTGGTTGGTGTTTACTGGTGGTATCAGAATGATGATCTGTTGTACCCATTAATTATGCTTCCTCCTAAACTTATACCACCATTTTGGCACGCTGTTTTCATCATCATGGTGAATGGTAATTTCCTTTTGTACCAAGCTGTTATTGTCCCTGTTCTTTTCAAATTTTATATTTTATATTTTCATGTTGCAAATAATTATCTTATGTGATAATTTCTTCTTAAACAACTTGCATTCGATGACATTGTTCATAGGATAGCAATGAAAAAGTGTTAAGACCTTAGCATTTAGGTTTTGTATCTTATAAGGATTTCAAATATCATCTAGGAAAGTTATTGTTTTCATCTACAGTGTGAAACTTTTACGGTGCACTTGTAATTAACCTTTTAGCTTTTGTTGGCACAGATATCTTTTATTCATTGTCAAAGGCAGAAAACACAAATCTACTCTTAGCCTTGCATTTTACTTGCCTTATGTGTGGTAAAGCTTAATTGTAGTGAAAGCATTTTTTAATGCTCTGCAAATTTTTTATTTTATTTTAAAAAAAACCTCTCCACACGTGTCTCTTCATGAAGGGTTTAGTAAGAAGACTGTTATTGTTCCTAGATGCTTCTTCATTCCTATTTCTGTGTGTTAAGCTTCTGTTAGTTAATTTTAGTGCCTTGTGATGGTAACTTCAAATTGGTTACTTTCAGACACCCTGGTCCGGCAGGCAGCAATGGTGCTCAAGTGCATTCTATTAATATACTACAAAAACAGCAGAGGCCGAAACTATCGTAAGCAGGTGAGGTAATAAGTAGTTAAGCAAAAGTAGATTTGGGTAAATTTCAGGCTGTTGTAATTAAGGGACAATTTCATATAATTGACGGTTTTCTCCCATCCATTTTTCCCATGATCTCTTGACTGAAGAAGTGCCTATTTTCTAGGGTCAAATGCTTACTCTGCTTGAGTATTTACTGCTCTTGTACCGTGCCTTGTTGCCAACACCAGTGTGGTATCGTTTCTTCTTGAACAAAGAATATGGGAGTCTCTTTTCATCACTAATGACGGGGTTATATTTGACTTTCAAGCTCACATCTGTTGTTGAGAAGGTAAGAATTAATGTTAATATAGTTTATGCTCCTGATATCTCCGAAGTTTTCTCACCTCTTCATTAGTAATGTCTTCCAGAAAGATTGTTTCTCACTTGTTATTACTTTTTTTTTGCTCTCCTTTTTCACGTTGTGGTTAGGTGCAATCCTTCTTTGCTGCATTGAAGGCATTGTCACGTAAAGAGGTGCACTATGGGGCATATGCAACATCGGAACAGGTAAACTGGTATCTTTTTTCTGCCCAATTGAATTTGCCATGCAATTGAATGGACTGCATGATGTTATGGGTCCAATCTCTACATGCAAGTTGGTGGTACTTTTCCAGTAGGATATTCGTTGGTGGTATATAATCATAACTCTTCTTTAAACCTGCTGAATGGACTGCTTGAAGTAGAGCTAGTGTATACCACTAATATGGAACTAAAACTTTTGCCTTGGATTTTTAAGATATATGTGTTTCATTTTGGTAGTTTTGATCCCTTCATGGAAGAGCTGGTGGTTCATTCATTTTAAGTTTTCGGTTGTTTGATGCAGGTCAATGCAGCTGGCGATCTTTGTGCTATTTGCCAGGAGAAGATGCACGCTCCTATCCTACTTCGATGTAAACACATCTTTTGTGAGGACTGCGTATCAGAGTGGTTAGTTTACTTCTGTTGTTTAGATTTTGTTTTTATATATATTGCATTTCATAACTTTTTCAGCTAATTTCCTAGTTACATTTTGTCTTTGTTGAAACTGTTTACCTATGCTACCAATCATCTTGTAATGCAAGTTTCACACTGTGATAACCTCTTTCAGAAACAGAGTAGACTTTTGATTTCTTGTTCATGATGATTTACTTGTTAAAAGCTTAGCACATTGTTAGTATTATAGGTTTGAGTTGTTAAAATTAGTTTGAATTTCCATGGAACGGGATCATATTGCGAGTAATACCCCGAAGAATTGATGAACAACCATTCAATCGCTTTGGTTACTGTACCCGTTTTGGCTGCTGACATACTTACGGTTTTTTCAGGTTTGAGAGAGAACGGACGTGCCCATTGTGCAGAGCTTTGGTAAAACCTGCAGATCTTAGATCATTCGGCGATGGATCAACGAGTTTGTTTTTCCAGCTGTTCTGAAATCGTCTACTGTAAAAACGGGGAGTTTTCTGCTTCGGAGTTCCAAATCTTGTTCAAAGCAGCCATCTCCTGAACCCTGATCCTTATAACTATACAACACTGGTATATTTGATTGTATTTTTGCTCTGCCTTGTTCATGGGTTGCCCTTTGAAAGAAAAACAATTGTTGGGTATAACTGAACTGGGTACTGTTCATACGTCCTTTCGAGAAAAAGTCAAATGTATGTAATGCGCCAATTAAGCAACATAGTTCTTTTGATAACCATATACAACTGTCTATTTGCCATGAATGAAAGTTTCCCTCGCCCCTCCCCCCTTCCTTCACAGCATTTTCCAATATTGTTTTCCTTCTAAATTATTCTCTTATATATTGTTTGTTTTCATGGGTTGGCAAATGACAATTATAGAATGTAGAATCTAATCTTCTCCCAGGCTTTGCTTTCTTCGAATGTTGCTCATATGGCCTTATGTCCACCACAAATCGATGAAGCAAGGCCAACTACCTTCTATTTTTGCACCTCTAACTTCAGAAATTGCCCTCACGAAATGTATATATAAAATGATTCACCCAATCCTTCAAACCCCATGAATCTCTCTCCCTGAATGCAAGAACTGCATTAACAATTAACATTGATTGATTATATTAGCTTTCTTGGAGAGTTCTTGACAAGCTTTGATCCACACAGTGATGGTGAAGGGAGGGAGGTACATGCACAATTGGGTCGAAGTCGCACCGCCGCTAATGATCTCCCATGAAAAATGTTCAAATTCTCCAAAATTGGAGACTATTGTTGAAGAGGGATCCGAGAGCTTTGAGATTCTGCCGAAACGAGTGGTGTTTCTCCTTCCAGTATTTCTTTCTTTTATTTCTTACCTTATATTGTATCGACAAATCGCTTGATGCATTTATGTGGGGAAGTTTCCACATGTGAAATAGATTGGCAGATTAGAATGTGAGGCGCTTTGATCACCTTCTGAGATGTTATAATACTTTTGCAAAAAAAGAAAGAAACCTGAATTTAATTGTTTCCAAATTTTCATCTCTCTTTCTTGCTCTCATAGTTGGGGACTAAATGCATGCATGAAATCTGATGCAATTGAATGTTGAGAGGAAATAACTAATCATGTAGTTTGTTCACTGTATTTCTTTATGTAAAATATTAAGGAAAACCCGCAATATATTAATAAGAAGAAACAGAAGGAAATATTACCCTGTCTTTCTTGTTCAGATGGCACGAAGACATTTATTTTATTTTATTTTAAAGCATGCATTCTGATTCTTTTGTCATCATTCATTTCTCTGTTTGTGGTGTGTCATGTGTGATGTCGTGAAGGGATGTCCGCGACAAGTGATTGGATTTAAGTTAATAAAGAATGGAACAAAAGATTTTGGTTTAAATAATTGCAGCACATGAGAAGTTGAAAAACCGCACAGGTTTGACCGACAGAGAATAAATGTGTCGTAAGAACTGACAATATTATTCAGAACAAATCAATACAAATCAAATAAGAAATCTGAAAACTCAGGAACAAAAATGGTGCACCGATTGTACAAGGCAGACAATGGACAATATTTGATCTTGTACTAAGAGGTGCACAGGGCACTAGTAGAAACAACCCAACCTCAAACGGAATATTACATCCACAAATAATATTGTAATTGGAAGAAGAATACCCCCTTCCACCCTCCTCTTCTTCCTCCTCTCCAAGAGAAAAAGGAAGAACAAAAAATAACAAATGCTACTCTAAATCTTTAATGAAAACGAACAACGTTGCTTATGCAGAAGCTCGAGGTCTTTTCGTATCTTCTGCTACAGAAGGTGTTTTCGGAGAAGCTTCTGCTGTAGGAGGTGTTTTAGGGTCAGCTTCTGCTACAGAAGGTGATTTAGTAGCTGCTTCTGCTATAGGAGGTGTTTTAGTAGCAGCTTCTGCTGAAGAAGATGTTTTAGTATCTTCTCTATTAGGACCTGAGACATTGGAACTTGGTGTGGCCTCATTTGCAGAAACATCTTTATTTTCTTGTGGCTTGGTGAGGAGAGGTGATATTTCTTCAGTAACTGGTGCGGTTACAGGTGAAGGGTCCTCCGGAGGCGGGGAAGGAGGTGTTGAGGGCGGGGAAATGGAAAGCATCCTGGAGACCCCGGTGGAGCTGGTTAAGGGGTAAACTTCTGTAACTTCTTCATCATCTAAATACACAACATCCTGCATTGTGAGCTGGTGATATTCAACAATTTCCCTTAGGAACCGATTCTCGCGAGCATAAACTGAATTCTCATTCGCTAAGCGTGACTTCTCCGCCAGCAGTGTCTCCAGTTGAAGGCGGATCTGATATCATCACATATATAATAATGTTAGAAACAAAGAAGTTTTAAGCACTCAACTGGAGATACATAGATGTGCAAGCATTTGCCTATCGGCTAACAGAAATTATACACAACATGAGAAACAAAGAAGCAGAGAATGCAGTATCCTGCATTAGGAACTTTGACACAGCACAATGAAAACTGACAAGAAAAGCAGGAGACATACCAAGTCGTCATCTGCTCGGTGGTTTCCCTTGTCACGATTCTCGCGATGGCGTTTATTTTCTTCTTCTAGTTGAGAACATCGTTCCTTTGCAAAAGCCAAATCTGCTTTAACAGTTTTCAGCTCCCGAAGAAGTAATTTTGCTTTGGCAGCTGTTGCCATTGCAACCTGTGATCCAAAACAAAGACCATTTATGCATTCCACTGGCTTAAGTGAAGTCTAAATGAATAAACGAAAAATGAGAACAACATTCAAACCCTTCATGAACATATAGATCAACTTTAGAATGATTCAATAACTTCAATCAGATTCATTTAGTCTTTTGATTAGAATATTCTCTACTTCTAACAACACAAACCAGTCACACAATAACATAATTGCCACCTTACGTCGCGTGATGCCTTGAGTTGAGTATCAGGGTTCTTAGGCTGCTGCCCTGAATTGCTCTGGTTCACATAATAAGCTTGTGCCTCAGGATGGTCTCCCCTTCGTTTAATTTGCAGTTTGATGTCGGCAGTCTTGTTCTCCACCATCGTACGACCTTCCTGAAAGCCATAAACTGCATTGTGAATAAAATTCTTCCTAAATTACTGAATTTGACATATCAAAAGCAAGGAAGTTTTAGCAACCTCAAAAGCCTTCTCGAAAGTGTCACCAAGCTGATTGAGGGAAGTTGTGATTCTGTCCAAGCCCTTGCGGATTGCAGGATTTTCCATTCTTACAGAGTTGTCAGATGACAGATGGGGTTGTTGGAACTGTCTCCAAAAGTTAAACACACCAAAATATTACACAACAAAGCTCAGAAAATTCCGATCAAAAGTTGTCTGTGCATGAAATGATATTTGTATATGGTGCGTCAGAAAGAAACTTGAAGAAAGCCCATTTCAATATTGCAAACAAAGATCAAGTTGGAGTTCACCTGGGTGCCAGTGGAGGCATTGGAGGACTGTGAGCTGACGCCTCCAAGCATATCATCTTGCACAAACTCACCATCCTCATCAAGAATGGCTTTAGCTTTGCGAGCCAGAACACCCCAAAACCCAGATTTTGTGGCCGATTCATCATATGCAGAAAAATCCTGCATTATTTATAAGGCTTGATCAAAATCATTTCTTACCACACAAATTAAGAACAGGGTCACAAACCATTGCAAATAAAACCAACCCAGTAATAAGCAGATCAGATCAGAGAAACAGAGGAGCTATTACGAAATTTATAAAAAAGTAACAGCAAGATCCAGAATTGTCCGAGTGATCAGAAAAAGGAAACCTTGGATCGGTTGTTGTTGCGCTCAGCGGAGAGAGCGGAAGCACGAATGGCCTGAGCAGCGAGAGACGAAGAACCAGAGAAAGAAGACGAAGATTGCAAAATGGAAGCAGAATTGTCATCAGGTGGGCGATGGATAATCTCCTCCTTGAAAGTTGACGCTCTCGACATCCCCTGCCTTCTTCTGTACGCCATTTTTTTCACTGCAGAGCTTTCTTTCCTTTCTTATTGAGATAAAATGAATTTCCCTTTCGCCGATCGTCACCACCGCGATGACAACGACTACGACGAAGGAGGAGGAGGAAGAAGAGGAAGGGTACTTTAAGAGTTTTTTGGTTGGTTTTTAATTTTTTTTTTGGTTCTGGTGGCGGATGGCTTTGTGGCCAAACTAACTAACTCTTCCGCCTTTTCTTCTGAAGGCAAATAAAAAACCGAAATATGAAATGAATGAATGTTATGCCGCAAACACACAAACCAGAAACAGAAAAATAATAGCAAACACCTCTCTCCCTATATATAATACATTGCCTATATGCCTTCTGTTTCAACACCTGTTCTCTTTCTTTGCCTTTGGATTTTCATTTCCATAACCATCCATCCAACTAAGGCACATACGTTAACTACACAAAACAAATTTAATAATTTCAATTTGGATTTGGATTTTACTACAATACGAATGCGGGTTCTCATTTAACGAGAAAGCTGTTAGATTGACAGATTCACGTTTCTCTGTTAGGGTATGAATTAATCACAATGTGAATGCTGTTGTTGTAATGTGCTGTTGTTGTTGTTGTGGGACAACTTGTAAAAGGACTTCATCATCCAACTGGACCCTCTGGGAACTAGCTGTTGTGACGTGTGAGCCATTTTGTATAATTATCTTATTGCTTTAGGAGCAAGTAACTATGTTCGTATGCCACCCCAGTCTCTTTATAATGTGATTGCTTGGTATGACATTGACCGGTCAAGCTCTCAAGCACATGAATCTTTTTTTTTTCTTCAATAAATTTTTGAGCCAATTAGCACTTCCAAGAGAATGATCTTGAACAATTTTTGAGTTACACATTTGGACTTTCTGTATGACATTTTAACAACGGATTTAAGTAGAGGAAGGTCAAATATTTCTTTTGTTTTAGAACTTCGGTCGTTTTCTTACAGCTGAAGAGCTAAATCAGTGTACTGAGTATCCATTGAAGGCTGGTTTTGATAATCACTATAAGGCTTTCTCATCTCCAAATGGCGGGTACAGGTTGAAGTTCTCTGATGACTATTTTTATCAGGCAAGATCAGCTCAGCACCTGAACCTTTCTGCAAGAATCTATCTTGTCCCGAAGAATTTATCTTACCAAGTCGGGCTCTCAAATATGGCAGATCAAATGTGAACTGGCGAACCAGTGGCCTGGCTTGGTCTGTTTTTGACACTTGGCTTGTCTCAGCTTTGGTTTGATCACAATCTCCTCTCGAATGAAACGAACTCAATTTGTTCTTAGTTCGACTAAAACTTGAAAATCCCAAGTTTCTCAACCTTGGTTCCAACAAATTTGACTGAGAAGAATCTGAAGGTGGCTCCAATGATTGTGTTTGATTAACCGACTTCCATTGGGGTGGCTCCAATGATTGTGTTTGATTAACCGACTTCCATTGGTTCAGTATAAGTGGTGTTGAGTTGCTGCCAATGTTTTTGAACCCAGAAACTGAGCAACTGTTGTCTGCAGCATGAGTTTTCAAGGAATAAGAATCCAACTGAATCTCATTTCTTCTGTTCTGATGAAATTCACTGGACTGAATTTTCCCTCCAAAAGTACCATGTGAGTTCTTTCTGTCACTACTGGATGCCACTGCAACTTTGCCACTTTGGATGCCAATTTCACCACCTAAAGATCCCTTTTCTCTTTTATCAGCATCCCATGAATGGAAACTGTCACCAGTGCTCTTCATGACAGAAGGATGCCCATGAAGGTTGCCCTGGAAGTTTTGAGATTGTGATGAAGCAAATATATCACTCAGAGTACTAGGTGCCCACTGGGTAAAGGTAGATGCCAAAGGAATCTGACTTTTTTGCAACTGGAAAGATCCAAGTAACTTCTTTCTGGCAATCTTCTGAGCTGTTGGTCCCAAGTCCTTAACAAACAACATCAAGCTTTCAGTGTAACCAATATCCTGCTGATTCGCCTACACAGAAAATTGACTGTTCTCATGGTAGTTTTTGTGACATCAATCAATGAAACATAAATGAAAAACTACATTAGTTTTCTTAGCCTTGCAGGAAATTTGGCATCAAGTTATCGAGGACCAACGAGATGTACATGTAGAACAAAAACACAAGAAAAGAAGGCTTACATGCTCAAGTTGTTTTAAATTACTAGATAGTGTCAAACCAGTTGACTCATTCTCATCGACGTAGGATGTCCAAGGTCTATATGTACAGCGTGGATCTGCTTCAAAAGATCTAGATCTTCTATCATCTTGAGTACCTATTATTAACAAACACAAAAGTCCAAATTCTGACTGTAAAAATAGAGAGGAAAGATCTAGATTTCATGATAAATTTGAATTCAGATTTCTATCATGGAAAACACAAAATTATAAGTAAACATAAAATCTAGTTCATAAACCATTTGTCATTTACATAACTCAGTGTGCTAGAAGTTTGAACTTTTGATGGCTTTAGAATTACAAAATTAACATAAAACGTAACATATCTTTTACTTCTTACCAGAAAGAACTCTGTGCTCTCTTGCATCAAAAGTGCCAGAGCACCCTGTCTTTACTTGACATCTTCTGACATTTGATGAACCACTAAGTGAGCATGAAATAGCTTTAGAAAATTCAGCTATCTTCATGCTATGGGATTTCATGTTTGTAGCAATTTTAAGATATGAACTAGAAGCTGACCTCCCAGCTTCTCCTCGCGCCCTCCTACCACTTCTTTGTCTTGTCTCTGAGAATTCTAATTCAAATTTCTCAGGATAGGTTTCCAAAACATAAAATACCTTCTTAGTTAGCTCATGTATGGCACGAGCCTGTAAAAACCAAGAGGTTTCATTCAGTTCATGGATTATATTTAGATTTTCTAGTTGAAGAATTCAGATTAAACTTTCCAAAAGTTTTCAGAAGATTGAATTAGCATACCTGTCTAAAAAATATGGTAGCTGTAGAATTAAAATGCATTGCATTTTCTGTTATTAGAAATGCATCATGCTGCAAACAGTTCATTAATTGTAATCAGATGTCGCAGTAGATGATATATAAATAGCAAACAGTCTAAACAGCCAAAGACAGCTTTATAACTAGCGGAATCACGAACAGATCATACTCTAGTTTGCATATGTTATGTGAGAAAAAGAATAACTGCTTTCCGAATATTAGAAATTTAAGATTATCTGGCATGCAAGGACATTTTAAATAGTTTATACCAGCAATATCTGAAATTGGATAAGTCTGAATTTTCCATTATAGTGCATACAGAGTAAAATGAGACAAAAATGCCTTAGTGAGCAGAAAATTAAATAACAGAGTCTGAAATATTATGAATCTTACATTACTATTATTTTGAGTTCAATTAGAGGAGGCAATTAATAAGCCATTTGTCCTCAAGTTGAGACAAAATTAAACAAAGAATGCTTTGGTGAGGTATTGCCATTGGGAGATTTATGGTTAAAAAACAAACTACAGTGAAAGCAGAACTAATTTTTGAGAAAGGAGCATACCTCAAATTGTTCAAGATTTCTATACATTCCTTCATGAAGTTTAGCCCTCATGGTCCCAAAATCCATAGGCTCTTCGATGATTTCATAGTAACCCTCAACCTTATAAAAGAGCAGGAAAATTTAAAACCATGACTGAGAAAAGAAAAAGAACACATTCATTATATGAAATGACAAAGTAGCAAGGAGATTTGCACCTCATTTGGGTTAACTGGTTCCGCAAATATTTCATAGGTATCTCTCCTGTAATTTTTGGAAAATATGTATCAACATAATGAAGAAATTTCCTAATAACTATGTAAAATATAGATGTAACCACAAATAATTCATGCTTAAGATGAATTCATCAAAAGAGTACTCGACAGTTTTTTGAATTGTTGCAGTTTTAGATACACATAATTCATTGTGAAGAGTGTTACAATAAAATGGGAAGAGCACCCACCTCTGTAATATGTCAAGGATAAGCTCAAGTATGCGTTTTTCCGGCAACTGCAGTGAAGATTCAGTGGATGGTTGATCTAATACAAGCATTAAGTTAGAATGTGTAAAATCATAAAGCAGCCGATGTACAATGAGACTTCTCAATCAAGAAATGAGGCTAACCAGTAGAGGCAGCATGAACTCCAGGCTTAAGATCTTTACCCCGCACAACCTGTTGATCTGAAAGAAAAACAAATAGACTACAGATAACAACAGCAGCAGCAAAGTCATTGAAATAGCAGAGAACGTGATTATGCAGAAAAAGGGCTCACCACTATTAGTTTGGTGATCTTCAGGGCTGGTTTCTTCTCGAACCTGCATGACAGTACAGACGTTAAATTGGTATTGGAAATTACTCAGCTCAAACAACATAATGAGGAACTGGTGACTTGATATGATTACAAAAACCCCTTATATACAAATATAATGTCACTTTTAGCCCACAACACTCCATTTATTTGGAGAACATAGGAGTTTAAGTGATATAAATTGCAATGGGAGAAAGAAAAGAAAAATAACTTTCCTGGTTTGATGGGGATGAAGTTGTTGTGGCAGCAACTTCTCGAACAGGTCCGAGGTTGCTCTTCTTTCTGGCCCTTGTTCTGGAAGCTGGCCCCTCACCGTTACCCAAGTTGCGCTTCATTCTCTGTGCACTAAAATTACGAGCTGTAGCTGTAGCAGCAGTGCCAGTAGTACTTGTACCAGTGATGCTCAGGAGTCTTGGCCGCTGAGCCTTACAGGATTCCAAAGCAGATATTCTTGGGCTCCTTCTGTGCCCCTCCACCTTCCATTTTGACTTGTCTAATTTTCTACTACACACAGTTCATGACAACAAAAAGTGAAAACCACACATTGTTAAAGTTGAGAACTTTCAAACATACTCTCACATTTCTGTACATATGAACAAAAACCCACCTAGACATTTTTACAAACAATGTCTTAGCTTGCCTTTGTTGGGGTTTTGACCAGCTGATTTCTATGGCTCTAAAGCTTTATATATATATATATATATATATATATATATATAGAGAGAGAGAGAGAGAGAGAGAGAGAGAGAGAGAGAGGCTGATGAATAATGCAGTGAAGAATGTGATCAAGGGGTTACAAATTACAATATGGGGAGATCAGAATCATGAGACAGAGCTTTGCCAAAGGGTGGTTGTTTCTTTGTATGAGAGATGTGAATATCCCAGATGAGGTAAAAACGTTAAACCCAATATTTGTTCTTCCATTTGGTGCTTATTTTATTCCATTCATGGCTCCTCTCAGCTATAAAAAAAACCATTAATATTTTCATGATCTTCTTGTAATGCAATAATAACTGAAGAGAGGGAGGAAGAGCATTCAATTCAGTCAGAGGAAGAATTGGAAATATGGTCAAATAAGCAATGAGGACTTATACGTGGGAAGGGGTACCATCTGCAGAAGACTCTACAGTCAAAATATGTACAAATCATCATCACACGTTAAGGGCTTGGGCTTCATTTTGGTACCCTGTTTTACCACAGACCTTTTACTAAACCTGCTCTCTTATTTGGACGTTTCACACACAAAAGAGGCAAACAATTCCTCCACATTTCAGGTACAAGTTACCACAACGCGCGTCTCACAGGCCGTGCATCAACACTGTGATATATGGTAAACATAAGTTTTTTGTTTGGCAAAAAAGAAAAAGTATTTTTTATTCAAGTTTTGTTCTCTTTTTTTGGGTTGGGCTGAAATAGAGGGAACTTTTCAATTAGGGAAGTCCAAGGCCAAGTTCTGGTTGCTTTTTTAGGTCAAGATTTGTAGACTCGATGGCCTATAACACTCAATTTTGGGCTGCAAGCCTGTAGCACCCAAAGGGCCTTTTTTTATTTTATTTTTTACCCGTAATGGGTTCCTAGATGTGGGCTTTGAGTCTTGTGCCTCGAGACATGACTCATGTCTCGGCTAGGGAAAAGTAGGTCTAATTATTTTAGATTCTAGTCCATAATCTTTATTAGTGCACCAAACACTGGACATGACACTATTTAAAATAGCGGCTCATAAAAAAGGCTAAAAGTATGCTAGAATCAGTCGCCTACATGTGAAATGACTTTTTGATGTATGTGAGATTTATAATACACGTTAACAAATATCTTTGTTTTAATAGGTGTAAACAAAGAAAAAGGAAGGAGAGACTTTTTTCCTTTACAAAATTGGACTACATAAGCTAAATGATATTTTATTGCACAGTTGGAGTTATATAATTTTTCACAAAAAAGGCTAGGGTTGGGGCCCACTCCCATAAAGGCCGTTGTAGTGAGGTCGAGATTGGATGGCCCAGATGCCCCAAACCGACCTCCTTGGCGACAAAAGCTAGGGCCTAAAGTATAAACGGGGGCCCCATTGTTTGTACGGTGAAGATGATAGTAAGTTATGATTGACGCGCCATATAGTGCTGTGTGGGGTTAGGTAGAATGATCAAATGAGATGGACGGTGGTGATTGGATACGATGTGAGGCGTGCGAGCGCACACACAAAATTCGATTTACAAGTTCATGAACGTCTGTGTCTTCCAACCCTCATCTCCACCCTCCAACGACTGACTGAGTGAGAGTTGAAGAGGTCTTGTCTTGCCCAAAAGTTACGCTATTTCTTCTTCTTCTTCGTCTTCCTTAAGAAATTTCGTTTCACTTATCAGATCGTGGGGGTTTTTGTACAATCTTGAAGCTCAAGACCGAATGATCGGAGCTGTTGAAGTTTTAAGGATCGGAGTAATTTATTTTCAGCTTCCTCTCTCTGGTAATTACTCTAACCCACGAAAGATTTGCTCTTTTTATCTGCTAATATGATTTGTAATTTGGGTTTCTTTATATTCTTTTACAAAGTTATCTACCAATTTGTGCCTAGAATTTGTGTAAACTGCTGTCATTGTGTGGTGGGTGAACAAATTAGTACAGAAATGGGGGTTTCAGATGCAAAGGGCGAGATGTGTATGTGTGCTTTAAGAAGAAAAACTGACAGCTGTTGTTGAAGAAGAAGCTGGATAGTGATATAGTGATGTGTTTACGTATCCATAGCCAAATTTTTATTGGGGATATTGCTGTCTGAGATTAGTATCAGCTCATAATTGGTTTCGTCTACTTTATTCTATGCTTTTGTCTTAAAATGTGAGCTTCAATACCTCAATCTCTGGGGGTTTTCTCTTTATCATTCATGCTTTACAGTTTGTGGAATTTTAAAGTGTGGTGTCCAACTAGTGTTACGTATATTTTTCTCTCTACTGTTGTGCATTGTTCAATCAATTAACCCAATTTTGTAATCGAGTCTGTTAAGTTTTCTTTTTTAGGCGGCCTTTAGAGAGCAGGGTTTAAGTAATTTAAATGTAAACACTTTCTGGTTTGCAGTTTGCTCGGTCATCATCTTGTCCTTGGTCAGCATGTTTTCTTGTAATATCCTCTGTTTTCCAATAGAACTTTGCTTCTCTTTGTTTTTGATGTTGTGCTCTTTTCAGTTTTAGATGGATTCAGTCTCTCAGAGATTCTTGGAAGAATTGCGTCAGTCCACTGTTGACAGCAATGAGGATAGTGGTATGGTAGGTGACCATTCTGTGCAGTCTGCAACATGTGCTCTATGCCAAAGGACTTTTTCCCCCGAGAATGAGGCAACTGGAGATCTTGAAACTATCAGCATGTGTGGGGACTGTAAATTTTTGTACCTTGAAGATCATGGTGCTCCCACACATGATTCTTATCAGGGAACGCCATCTACGAGAAGAAGAGCTAGGAACAGCAGTTCCGAGTCACTTGATAATATTTTCTCACAACAATTCTCACATATGATTAATCTGATGCGGCAAAACCAATCCCCTGGCTCTGGGCTTGAGGATTTTCCTGCAGATGGTGATCCAGCTGCTAGGGTATCTCAACGCACAAGTTCCCGTACTACACCAAGTGGGTCTAGAAGATGGCGGCGGGTACTTTCTGATACTGAAAGTGATGGTTATGATAACGGGGATTCTCTCTATGGGGAAAATGAATCAAATCTGAGTTTTGGTCGGTACAGGGCATTTCATGGTGAGAGTGATGCGATTTCTTTTAGTGCTTATGGAGGGGACTCTGATGCTTCTGTAGACCTACATGGTTTCCTGGATACGGAAACGATTATTCAACCAGATGATGGAAGTGCTTTTGATAGTGATACTGACATTGATCCAATGCATGCTGGTCTTGACCAGTGGAACTCAGATGACACTGAAGAAGAAGAAGAAGAAGAAGAAGATGATGATGATGATGATGATGATGATGAAGAAGGGGATGAAGAAGATGATGAATGGGAAGAAGCTGATGCTGAAATAAACATAGTGGAATCCAGAGAAGCCCCAGGTCGGCTTCGAAATCTTTTAGTTTCGAGTCCAGGTGGAAGTAATGGCTTAGTCAATTGGCGCCAACAGGTATATTCTCCTGAATCTGAGGCTGAGGGTATGATTCGCTGGAGAATGAGGGGAAGGAGTCAAATATATACCCGTAACATCTTTTCTAACACGGAGGAATCAGAGTTGCTGCCTTATGTTGGAAATTCTGGTGATTATCTAGATGCGGGAGGCTTTGAGGAATTGCTCGAGCATCTTGCTGAGGCTGACAGCTTAAGACGAGGAGCACCTCCAGCTTCTGTGTCCTTTGTGAATAGTCTGCCTCGTGTTGCTATTAGTAAGGAACATGAGAAGCATGATGACTTAGCATGTGCAATTTGCAAGGATGTGTTGACAATTGGTACTGAAGTGAATCAGCTTCCCTGCTCTCACCTGTATCACCCTTCCTGTATTTTGCCATGGTTGAGTGCACGGAATACTTGCCCTCTTTGTCGATATGAGCTACCAACTGATGACAGAGACTACGAAGAGGGGAAGCGGAACATTAGTGGTAGAGTGGAGACCCGCAATGCCCAGCAGCAGAATGCAAGTGAGGACAGTTCCTCTGTTGCTTTCAACAGAGCTGAAGAAGATGAAGAGTTTGCTTTCAGTGAAAGGAGAATGGAGCAGAGGTTCCTATCTGATAGGGGGGCAGCAACAACTAATGGCTCTGGTGGAGAAAATAGTCGGGGGAGATGGTTTCTTCTTGCTGCTGCCCCAATTGTGAGTCTCGTGGGCATTGTTCTTGTGCTGTGGTTAGGCAGCCCCCTAATGGAAAGAAGAGGTCTGGCAGGAAACCACAACTTTGCTGGTCAGGCCCAACGCCCAACCCATGTCACTGGCCCCTCACCCAACCCCAGGGAGAACAGAAGCAGGAGATGGTGGTCACTTTTCTGAGGGGTTCTTGAATTGTTGGTAAATATGGATGCTAAGTTTGGTGTTTTTGCTTTCCTGACTATTGTTTTTTCGGCCTGTAGCACATGTTCTGCTGCAGGCATTCAGCAAGAATTTTCCAATTTTTGATGTACAATCATAAGTCAATCTGTCGATTGACTGTACGGTTGCCTGTTTACCTTATATGTGAGCTCAGTATTCTATGTAATTCAGGTTGTTGAGCTCTCCTGTCACCTCGTAGTTTAAACCACTGAGATTTAAGCTTTTAAAAGCGCACAGCCAGTTCACTAATGCTCTTGCCATCGATCGTTCACGAAAGTTCCTGCGTTGATTTCTGACCATTCCACATCATCCCCTGTAAGGCGTGATATGTTGTTTTGCACATATACATAACCCAAATTGCACTTCAAATCACAACTAAGCCAAATTCTTGCTTTGAAAAGAATTAAAATTTACTCCAAGTTTATGACTAAAAATTGTATTGCAAGAGAATGAGATAAAGGAAAAGAGGACAAGGGGACCGCCTGTTAAAATATAATTGCTTCCACTTTACAACCAGGTCGGGGGCCATCTAGCTTCTTCTAAACCCCCCCATCAATCCTCCGGAAAAGTGAAAAATATACAGGCACCTGCTAAATGTAGACGACAACTGACCTTCCACGGACCTAAAACTTAATGGACGCAAAGGGCAGCTGTCACAACAAAATTCACGGGTTGCTCCTCAGTTCACCATGAAATAGGTTGACACCTTGCATTTTACATGAATGAATTTCCAAGTTTAACTATATATACCCTTAGCTATTAACATTGATTGCCCAACAAAGAAGGAAATTAATAGCAGAAGAAGGTAGATAGCTGTGGCGCAGCGACAACTTTGACTAGTTTCTCAAAACAGTAAGTTGAGGTACAAGACAATCCATCCAGCCATGGAGAAGATAGCAAATATGTGAACCCAGAACAAGACGGCAGCTGCCTCTCTTCCACAGCCTCTTAAATTTGCAACAGCACCTGCAGACAAGGTTGATTTGTTAATACGAAACTTAAGGTGTTATAAGAGTGGGTCAAGCTATGTCTATGATCTATGACTTAGACTGGGTACCAGCAAGGACAGATGTAGGCATTGTGTGCTGGAGCAGTAGGACAAATCGGAACATCTTATCACCAGCAGGGAGGAAACCGAGCTTATCGGCCAACATTACAATGCCAAGTCCTACAGGGGGCACCAAGACTAATCGTCCGATGATAATAGCAACTGTTGTTCGTAGACCAAGTTTTGAACTTCCTGGACCTGTAAAAATCAGAGAGATGTCACGACTATATTCATCTGCACTCGAAACCAAACACATGGGATGCTTATCGAACAATTATTGAGCAATGGCATATTTTCACAATACATGACATATATAGATTATTTATGCAAGGTCAAACTCAAGAACAAATTAATGGAAGCATGGAAAAGGGATGTCAACTCACCATCGACAAGGTTTCCACCTAACGCCAACAGAATGCATGGAATCATGGCCTCCCTGATAATCACCAATATTGTGAGATTATAACAAATAAAGATTGAAATTTAGCAGGAAATGATAATGTGGGAGGAAATGATCCGCTCAATAGTGTTTTTGACACATCAATTCAGTTACTGTTGAACATAAATGGAATAAGAACCATTCAGCCTCCAGCATACTATGCATATAATCACAAATTCCATTTGAAATGTTATTACAAGTCTCTTCACAAGGAACCCTTGCTTTAATATCTACCATAAGGTATTAAATTGTTGAGGTTCCTATTTACAAAAGAGGGGCAGGCAAATCCATTCACGTCAAGTCTTTGCATTCAATTGAGAATCCCAATCCTCTAACCACTTAACTGCTCACAGAGCTGGAATCCACAAAAATAAGTTTCATTTCCTTAGGCATCTATCACAAACATATTAACCAAGAAAGAGGTTATAGGAATTGTACAAGTTCAATGTTTCCACCACATTACTGCTAACGCTCTTTTATAACCTCACACACACAAATCGTCAGTAGAATTCTTGGATTATTAACTTTTATTTCTGTCAACATCAAGAAACCCCTTTTATCTACCAACATCAACCCTGGAACTTGCAACTTAAAAACAAAGAATACAAAAGAATACATGAAAAACTAGTTGGGAGATAAAGCAAATGAATACACAACAACATTCCTAGTGAAGACAACAACCAAATGCTATCAGGTACACTTAGTATAAAATTCAACTGGACATACCCAAGGATAATACAGCTGTCTGTGAAGAAGAAAAGGGGACCATCAGCGGTAAAGATAATTTTCTTTAAAAATGGTATCGATCCAAGTACCATGGCCAGGATCTGCAGCAAAGTTGTGCTTACTAGTTAGAATCTATTATGAGTCCATGGGTTAACGATCCAACTGAAAATCCTTAATAAATACAGCAATTAATTTAGTTTGGCAAATAAATTAAACTTACAGAAGCTATTATAGGGGGTTGAAGTAATTGTTTGAGCTTCAACTTCTCATAGAGAAAAACCAAGAAATCTATAATCTGCATCATGAATCATGGCATGTAATTAGAGCCATATTATATTATTTATATACTATATACCAGAGATAACCAGACAAAAAGAAGCACTGAAGTAAAGCAGAAAATCCTGAAATTTCAAGTGCAAAGCAGTTATCCATCATGGATCTATACATGGAAGCATATCAAAAGTTGAAAAACTTGTAACCAGCCTACCATTGCTATTAAATTGCTGTCTGACAACAGACTTCCCCACATGCTAAAATAAAGTGTCCCTTTTCTCAAAAAAGAAAAAGAAAAAAAAGAAATACATAATTTGCAGCAGATGGGAAGATATTTGTGACACGACATGTAGGATTGAGTATAGATGAATAAATTCATTCTCACCTTAGGTGTGTGAGAAACATTTGAGTTAGTTTCTGCAACCTCTTCTTCATGTGCTGCCTCTTCGTTTTCATCATGTGTAAGCAGCGGAACTTGATCAGGTATCTTGCCATTTCGAGGGTTTTTGATTGGGAGCTCTCCCTCCTCAATGTCAAAGGTACCCTCTGGAGGGGGGGCCAACATATGAAATACATATGTGTATAGGATGATTGCACCAACCTATATAAGCATCCAAAATAATACACATTGTTTAGCAGTTCATTGTAAATGAGTGAATTAATGTGCAGAAAAAATCTTGAATCACTGCATAACTGCAACTTGGATTCAAGTATAAAAGTTTGGGTGATCAAGAGTGAAATGCAAGATACCTACCCACTGGCCAAATGAAATATAGGCAGTCCCATCTGTTTTACATGTAGTTGAATCACCAAAAGGGTTTGATTTGTCTCTACATAAAGCTGAAATCAGAACCAGTGGCACATTCCCAATGTTTCCTGCAATCCATGGTAAGACCCATATAATTCAAAATAACTCAGATTGTGGTAGAGCCTACAGTTGATACTGAATATATTACATACCCAATTAAGCCACATATATTGTGCTATTATTTATAGATTACAGACATATTGCATGGGCTGCTAAGTGTGAATTATGCAATAAATTAGCAGAAAAAGATGTGCTAGTCGCATGTTTCGAGTAGCTTAAATTACAAGACTGATCTCAAATCATCACCTTGAATATTTCGTCATCCCACATTTCGGAATCAATTAGAGGCTCATGTTTAAACTAGTGGTAGAAGAAAGCATACCTATTCCAATCTGTACAATTGTAAACTTGAAAAGGGGTAAGGTGGACGGACAATGGATGCAACAATATACCCTATTATAGAGCCTGATGTACTACCCAGAACGACATTCACAGGAATAAACCACCTGCAAAAGGATAAATTTCTAGTTATAATAATCTAATTGTTGGCCTTGTTGCCATGGAGTGTAAAAGAAACAGAAGAACTAACTCTTACCACTCAAGCATTTTCTGTAGGGTGATGGCTTGTCCAAGTTGAGAGAATATCAAACATGGAAGCAAAAGTGAGAAGACCAGCTGCAAGAAATAGTAGGAAAACCAGTTATATAGTGCACGGTATACACCGGAAAGTTGCTTGCAATGCAAGGGTGAGATGTGGGTTTTGCTTACCCCATTTAAGAGTTTCCTTCCACTGGCGGGGAAGATGTTAACATACTTGGAAGCCATTAGAAGGCCCAAGGAGCACACTGTAAAAACCTTTGCTATGGGCAAAACTGCGATCTTGATCGTCCCAAGTAACGACTCCCCCCCGGCCCGATGGGCCACCTCCACCACCTGCAAAAACCTTTCCATGTTTTCCCCAACTATCTATGTTGCCTGCCCAGAAGAATTCACCAATTTTTCTTCAAACTATCCCAATTGGCACTTCTCATGAAATCAGAACCAGGCTGCCCACAATTCAATTCTTCTTTCAAAATAAAGCCCCTTAATTTATTATTCGGGATAATAAAAAAAGGGGATTTGCAGTCCAAAAATCTCTTCTTTTCTGGCGAAGCCTCCGTTGCTCGGCAACTTTTCCTTGAACCAGCAAAAACAAAAGCAAATAAGGAAATACCCGTTGCGCTATATATCAAATCCCAGCTAAAATCCTAGTCATTGTCGAAATATGAATCCTTGAACCCAAAAAACATAAACATTATTTGAATCATCAAATAAACAAAACCATTTGATAAGATAATTAACGTAAACCTCAATCAAAGTAATCAAAGTAGAAGATGAACACCAAATGTGGCAAGGCAAACAATCCCAACCTAAATCATTGTCGTCATGCGTTCTAGCTGCCGAGGATCCAACGGAGAATTCGCAGCAACCAAACCCTATAGCAATCGGAGAAACACACAGAACCAAAAAAAAGGAAATAAATAAATAAACGAGACAAAAAAGGATGAGAAATGAAGAATCCGAAATCAAATAAAACTGAAACTCAAAAATCAAAAGAAACAAAAAAACAAAAACAAAACAAAAATAGATTACGTCGTCGTCTAAGTTACCTACTCTTTGCTCTGCCTCTTCTTCCTGTTTGTTTTGGTTTAGTTAGTTGGCGCGTTGCCACCTCCCTGTCAAAAAATTTCTATGTTTCTCTTGTTAAAATCTAACGAGTGAAAGTCGGGATAAACTCAGAAACGTCGACGGCTCGGCTATTTGTATGGAGCGGCAAATGTGACGAAACTACCCTTAAAACTTTCAATATATTACAGAAAATACCCCTTCCCGCTTGATCGTCGTGAGCTACTAGAAGTCGGTACCAACGAAATTTCCGCGCAAGTAGCAGTCTCTCTCTCCTCCCATTCCTTTCCTAATGTGTACTTGTTTTCTCGTGCAGTTCAATTTTGTTTCTTTGCTTTTGTGGCTGAGGGCTGAGAACAGTTTTGTAGAGTTGGCAATTTTCTTTTTTCTTCTTTTAGGTTCAAATTCTGTTTGGAGAAAGAAAAAAAAAACCGTAAGGTAAATTTCTAAAAATGATGGATCGAGTCGAGAGAAATAGTTGTCACATCATGCACAGTTTGTGAAAAATTCGGCTTGTCGCATCAGGAAAGCGTACGAGAGTTGCCTTGCCTTAATTAACTTTAGTTCTTTTGCGTAATCGTGTCTTCGTTAATCACAATAATAAGATTCGTATTACGTACCTAAGGTTTTATAACTATTTCGTAAAAAGTATATATTAACAAATTTGTTGCAAGGAGTTGTAGTTTAAGTGGTCGAGAATAATTATCGATGCCTGTCGACTGTTGAATTCTCTAATAACGCAATATTGTTTGTATGGAAAGAAAAAATAAAGTAATTTCATATACAAATTTATTATAAAGTAAATTTAGATTTTAGCTCCAAAAAAAACTTTTATTTTGAAAAAAGCCAACCTATGATATGCAATACTAATTGTGACGTCTAATGTAAGTAGAATAGTAGGAAAGTCATAGAGGTTTGTTTGAAGGGTAGATGGGTGGATGGGTTGAGGGGTTGAGGGGTTGAGGGGTTGAGGAGAAGTTCAAAGTGCAATGGAGACTGGATCTGTCCCTTGTGAAGCAGAGGTTGCTTCTTTGGAATGGTTGTTGAGAGGATGATGCCAGACAACTGTGTTCATGATTATATTGTTAGCTGGATATATAATAATAAATATCTTCAGTAAATTAAAGGATATATATGTCAGATTCAGAAGGAGATAAAATAGCCAGAGAGCTTCTCAAATCCCATTCACATGATGATCGTGTGGTAATCACCGGTTCACAGCCTGATCAGCTTTTCTGTCACCTCTATTCCCTTATCACTTCACTTGCCATCACTCCAATTAATACCTTCGTTGCGTAATAGAAATAGGTCACGACTAATCCGTCGTATGGAATTTCTAATCGTTGATGTATGAGAACAACTATTATTGACTATTATGCATGTGCCTTTTTTGACTATTGATGTCCAAAATAAGCATCTCATATTAATACTTTGATTATGAATAGAAGTAGGTCACGGTAAATTAGTCACACGAGATTTCTAACCATTGATATATAAGTGTATTTATTTTTTTCCTTCATACATGTGCGTTTTCTAACTATTGATGCATATGCATAACTATTTCAAAATAGGTGATGTTCTTTTTTCTTTTTCTTTTTTAATCAAATTTTTTTATATTTAATTAATTAAGACATACAAATTATCATGTCACATGCGTGTAATATTAATTATGCCCGAAAAAATATAATGTCTTATCATGCTATATTAATATGATTAGATTGTTGTAGTGTGATTTAGAAGAAAATATGCACTTGATTCATCCACACAAATATCGAGTAGTGTTTTCTAGTATATGAATGTGGAAACTGGACACAGGACAGGACAGGACATTTCGCACAAATAACGCCACATACAATACAAACCTCACAGGGGAAAGTGCGTGGCATGTGGCATGTCCAATTTTCCATGGGGTCCAGTAATCAATCTTATTTTAATACCGTCATCAGCAGACGGATCCAAAACGTATCTCTCAAGAACCCTAAATTTACTATATAGGAAATGGGAGTGACAGTCAGATTTGTATGGTTCCTAATTGCCTTTCTGAAAGGTGATTGTCGTGTTGGGCAAAGGAAGCATGAGGTGTTGGCCCCTGCTCAGTGCCATTTGCCAAAGGTGGAAATCAAAAACACAATCCGAGTCTGAGACTTTTGGCCAACTGCTTTACTTCAACTGGAAGCTTCCCTTTTAGGCTTGTAGCTTTTCAAGTGGGCAAGTACAAATGGTAATTCCAGTTTCGACACGACACTTTTAGGATTTTACTGCCAAAAGAGTAATGGTTAAGCTGTTTGGGATTTAAATTAAGGCTACAGAAAACGCTCTATTTCAAGCTTGGATAATACAATCCAATGTACTTTAATTTTACATTGCTTATATTATTACTCGGGTCAAATTTTTGCTTTTTGAAATGCTTTGCAACTAATTGATTGATTGTTTTAACTTTGATTTTCCTTTTCCAGTTAGTTTCAAGTTATGGGCTTGCATGTATTTATTGTTAAGATTTCAAAGAGACGGATTCTTAGTCCACCACTATCAGAAATGATTTGATTTTGGTTTAATTTGAATGTTTGATTTGAGTTTCAGTCAATAGATTGATATCATGTTAAGATTTTGGCATCTCAACTTAACCACTTGTTTAGTAAGTGTGGGGTTTTATACAAAAGTCTCGATATTATTAGGAGTTGAACTATTTATTATATGAGGCTTTCTATTTTGTTAAGTTTAGATATGGGACTCGTGTATTCTTCAACATTTATAACCCCAATCTTGACTCTCTCAAACTCAAGGCCCAGGGTCAGCTCAACTTAGTCTGTCCAGGCCCAGCCCAGTTTATAATGGTAATTGGGTTGGTCCAGCCCAAGCCTATGATTACATAGCTAAGAAAGTTTGTATCAGCGTTCTAATGCATGCCCTCACCGTGATGAGTTTGCAGAAAAAATTGATTATTTGATATTTGTTATGGACCAATGCAAATATGAATAAGATCGATAACCTTCCGAATAACATTACATTTATCACATTTCTTGATCACATTGTATCGTAGATGAGTTTCACCTTTGTTATATAGATGCAACGAATCTATCTACGAGTGATGTAACTTCAAGCCAGTTGCCTTCATTGCACACGCCTAACAAGGAGTTTGATTCCATGTTGAGGCAGCAGCAAAATTTTGTAAACAGGGCAATGTTGATAATTTGGAGAAAGGGAAAATGAGAACTTGGACAGAATGAGGGAGAGCACTATCTTCAGCTGCAGCATGGCAAATGTCTGGCCCATGCACAATCGGCTCCCATAACCAAATGGCATGTATGCTTGGGGATACTTGCACGATTCGGATACCCCATTTTCAAACCTCTCTGGCTTAAACTCATCAGCATCTGAACCCCAATTTTCGTGGTCACGGTGCAGTGTTGGAATGAATGTCCATATGTGGATGCCTTCTGGCACATCCAAGTCCCCCAACTTCATGTTTGTAAGAGCTTCCCTTGCCATTATGACTCCCGGTCCATAAAGCCGCAGGCTCTCTTGAATCACCATTGTTAGCTGCATGTACATATAGATAAGCAACAATTTTGAAGATTTATCAAACACTCGACTATAAATATTACCATTTTCAATTTGCGTAAGGTGTCCATGTCTTGCAGGCAATGATGCAGTCGATCATCATCCCCACAGACCTCAAAAATCTCAGCACGAACACGATCTTGCCATTCGGGTTGTAATGCCAATAGCATCAGGTCCAGGATGCTGCAAGAGCAGTGGTCTCAGATCCTGCAAAGTAGATAGTTCTGCAATTGTCCAGAATAAATTGGTCTGTTTTGTGGCTAGGCATTTCAGTGCTAGAAGCAGCACTTTCAAGTATCATTTGTAATAAGTCCTTTTCTGATGTGCCACACAATTGGCTTTCAGCTTGACGATCCCTCACTAATTTGAGCAACAAAGCGTCCACCTCTTTCTTTAAACTCCTTACCTTCTTGTCATTTTCTGTGGGAAGGAATCTGCAGGATTTGAACACATGGTAAAAAAACAATTATAAAAAAGATATTAAAAAGCATGTGCTAAAGTTACTGACAGAAGAACAAACAAACCTAAAATTGAGAAAGCCAAAGAGCAAACTTGGATGGGACAAGGTGTCCTGGAGGGCAGCAATCTTTGCAAAAATCTGGTTGCCTTGGGAGTAAGAGCTGCCAAAACAAGCTCTTGATATGATATCAGCAGAGAGGCTTTTCAAATCCTCATCAATTGTTATGTCCACGATGCCCTCCTCACTTTCTAGTATACGGCTCTCCCATGTCTTAATTATTGTCTTTGTAGATTCCTCCATCAGACCCACCATGCCCTACAATTCTTCACCATTTCAATCACCACATGCTTGATTTTAAAATTTTAAAATAAAAGAAAAAGACTTTAGAAAATATAGATAAAAGGGCATTCTCTAATATACCTTAACCTTGTCGAGGAAGAATTCAGGAGCAATGATTTTCTTCTGGTATGCCCATTCTTCTCCGTTGGCCCGGATAACGCTGTCACCTAGCAATGGCTGCATTGGCTTACTCAGATATGTAGGTCTGCCCAAATCCAAGGAGTTGTGCAGTTTCAGCTCCCTTAACAGCTTGGGATCGCTCACATACAAGTGTTGCTTGCTTCCTGTTGAGTACATGTATACTTGACCTGCATAAATACTTTCATCAAACACTTGTAACTTTTCTCTGTCATTTTGATCCAAAATTCCCATATTCTAAATTATACACCAGCGAGTGACGCTAGCACATTTCTTAACTGAACAAATTATGTTGCAGTTGACGTGTCTATCAAGAGTTGGAAAGCCACATGCTACATAATATGTGACCAAGAGTAAATATTTCTCCTCAAACTACGCAAATTTACTAAACTTCATACCATACTGCTGCTCCCATTGCTGAAGATAAGGAAAGAATGAGGGACAGTTGTGCTGCACTCGTTTAACACCAGATGGTTTCTGATTGATGTTGATATTGCTGGATTGAATCTTCTTCATCTCTGAAACATTACCAAAAATGAAGGAAGGTGCTGGCCCTCTGATGCCTTGCCTCCAAAGCACTGATCGAATCCTTGCAGGCTTCAGCCACATCTCCTTAACCAATCGCATTAAGACACTGGTTATACCAATCAACACAAGTGACCAGCATATCATTGCCACCTGAAAACCCTCCTCTGCCATCTCTCTCTGTTTATGAGAAGAGAAGATGGTTGTGTTTCAAGTTTCAACTGCACTGTGCCATTAATATGCTTTTTTTGTTGTTGAAAAAGAACAAAACTACAACATCAACAGTCTGCACCTATCTTGTAATGGTCACTTATTTTTCATTTTTAATTGTGTTTGATTAAATCAATGTCACATGACGAACATCTTTTTGTTTGGTATGAGGAAGGCCAATGGGGAGGGGACATATTCAAACTCTAAGTAGAATCTTTGCTGACACTCGGATGGAATCTAGCCTGGTTTTTCCAAGAAAATAAGTAGATATAAAGTTATTAACATGTAGCCGTTGGCTGATTCGTTGATTTCTGAGTCGCTGTTGCAATGTTTACGTCAATTATGTTGCCTTCCATACAATAATACTATTTGGCCGGCGTGAGTAAATCAAGCATCTAGAATTAAAATTCAATATAACATGTGGTTCAATGAAAATCAAGTTTTATATAATGGGACAGTGGTGGTGATTCCCTCTTCCCCCCATACCCAGGATCGAACCCAGTGGAGTTTCTTTCTTCCAATGTAACAAAAAAAAAAAGTTTTAAATAATGGCATTTGCAGTCTGAAATATTAAGATATATGACGGATAATTCTGTGATTAACATTATATTTATCACATTTGTTGATCACATTGTATGGTAAACTGGTTTTACAAATAGGGTCTGTCTATTTACAAATGGTTTTATTGTACCCTTAAACCAGCTCTAGCTGCCTTCAAATCCCTGCACACGCCTAACAAGGAGTCTGATTCCATGCTCCGGCAACAACAGCATTTTATAAACAGGGGAGTGTTGATAATTTGGAGAAAGGGAGAATGAGAACTTGGACAGAATGAGAGGAAGCACTATCTTGAGCTGCACCATGCCAAAAGTCTGCCCTATACAAGATCGGCTCCCATGACCAAATGGCACGTATGCTTGTGGATACTTGCATGCCTCAGACACCCCATTTGCAAACCTCTCTGGCTTGAACTCATTAGCATCCGGACCCCAATTTTCGGGGTCACGGTGCAGTGTCGGTATGAGCGTCCATATGTGGACGCCTTCCGGCACGGTAAAGTCCCCCAACTTCATTTTTGCTAGAGCTTCCCTTGCCAATATAACTCCAGGTCCATACAGCCGTAGGCTCTCTTGAATCACCATTGTCAGCTGCATATACACGCATATATATAAACACTGTGCGCAACAACTTTGAAAATTTATCAAACACTTAATAACAATGTCTTTCAAGTACCGTTTTCAACTTGTTCAGTTTGTCCATGTCTTTCAAGCATTGACGCAGTTGATCATCATCGTCCCCGCAGACCTCAGCAATCTCAACACGAACACGTTCTTGCCATTCTGGGTGCAATGCCAAGAGCATCAGTGTCCAGGATGCTGTCAGAGCTGTGGTCTCAGATCCTGCGAAGTAGATGCTTCTACAATTATCCAGAATGAATTGGTCTCTTTTGTGCATATATTGTTGAGGCTTGTCAGTGCTGTTATTAGCAGCACTTTGGAGTATCATTTGTAATAGGTCCTTTTCTGACGTGCCTCCCGATTGGCTTTCCTTTTGGCGATCTCTCACTAATTTGAGTAACAAAGCATCCACCTCTTTTCTCAAACTCTTAATCTTCTTTTCACTCTCTGTGGGAAATAAGCTGCATATATACAGCCTCATGTCAAACTTAACATTTATTTTGATTGGACAAGGCGTCCAAAGAGCAAAAACAAAAGCACTCAAGAGAAAAGCAAAACATGAAAACGAACCTAAAATTGAGAAAGCCAAAGAGCAAACTTGGATTAGACAAGGCCTCCTGGAGGATAGCAATCTTTGCAAAAATCTGGTTGCCTTGGGAGTAAGAGCTACCAAAACAAGCTCTTGAGATTATATCAGCAGAGAGGGTCTTCAATTCCTCATCAACTTTTATGTCCACAACACCTCCCTCACTTTCAATTACACGGCTCTCCCATGTCTTAATAAAAGCCACAGCAGATTCCTCCATCAGACAAACCATACCCTATATGTAACACGTGATGAGAGAGATAGATACGTTACTTACCTAATTATATACAATCGGATATGGAATAAGAATTGATTGACTGTATATTACCTTAACCTTGTTGAGGAAGAATTCAGGAGCAATGACTTTCTTCTGGTAGGCAAAATCTTGTCCGTTGGCTCGAATAATGCTGTCACCTATCAAGGGCTGGAGTGGCTTGCTCAAATATCTAGGTACACCCAAATCCATGTAGTTTTGCAATTTAAGTTCCCTTAACAGCTTGGGATCGCTCACATACAGGTGCTGTTTGCTCCCTGTTGCGTACACATACACTGGACCTGCATACACTTTCCTTCATATCAGACTTGGTAACTTGGTCCTCAATAAATTTGACCCTAAGTCCCAGGTTCCTCATCATAGTTTATTAGTAAGTTATATATGCAGTATAATAATCATAGTAATTTTGGAGGATCAAATAATTTATAGATGTTGGTGACAGTGTTGAGTGACAGAACAATCCAGTTAAAAGATGACATGTGTTCAAACTTGATGATACTTTTTAAAAACTTAATCATATGTCAACTTTTACCTCAATTACAACCCTGTCACATGGTAGGGACATCCACACACAAGTTTTTCTGTAATTATAATGGCGTGACAAATAAAATCCCATCCTACATGTATAACATAGTTATAGTAACGTGTAGTATCTCTAGCATTACCCTAATAACAATAAGGACTAAGTTATTAATGGTTCGACATCCATATGATCCACAATATTGACTAGTAAATTAATATAGTAAATCTACCTACCATATTACTCAATCGATCGTCTAGTAACTATGTACAAATTTAATTTCATACCATACAGCTGCTCCCATTGTTGAAGATACGGGAAGATGGAGGGAACCCAGTTGTGGTGCACATGATTAGCATCAGATGGTTTCTGATTGCTGGACTGGATCTTCTGCATCTCTGGAACGTTCCCGGCAATGAAGGAAGGTGGCGGCCCTCGGATGCCTTGCTTCCAAAGCACAGATCGAATCCTTGCAGGCTTCAGCCACATCTCCTTCATCAATCGAAACAAAACTCTCAAAACACCAATCAACATAACTGACCAACATATCAAAGCCACCTGCAGACCCTCAGCCATCTCTCTCTCTCTCTCTCTCTCTCTCTCTCTCTCTCTGAGAGACAAGCTATCTTTCTATTACAAGGGCATCTTCCCCTGCTGAGCTCTATAGTAGAAAATTATAGCTCTACTGCGACTCTGAGAGATATGGCAGGCGGACAAAAATACCCTTTTGAATAATAATAATTATCTATGCTGCCATTAAACTTAAAAGTTATGGTCGTTGCACTAAACTTTCAGCTAAACCTTAATTAATCATTAATAAGGAGAGGTTAGCAGCTCATTGGCCGCCAATAATATTTAATGTAGTGGTCCAATCAATGTGTAATTTCTGGATAACCTTGGAAAATGGTGAGTTTATTTAAGGTAATAGCATTTGATTGTATTTTAATTTTTTTATAAAATTTGATTATAAAAATATATTAATTCCTTTTTAAAAATATAAATAAGACACAATCATTCATATAATCCAATAGCTAGTCTCTAAATTTTTATTTATTTGTGGAATTTGGAAAGAAGAATATTGATACTATGCATAGCTCGCAATCTGGTGCATTACTTTTGTTTGATCTACGACCCAAAATTGATGGCCAAACTGTCAAAGAAAATAAAATTATGATACCATTATCTTCGTATACAGTGAGACAGTTGAGCTGTCAAGTTTTTTTCCTTGTTAACTTAACATTCTGAGTTGTTATCCACTAATTATCGATTTAATGATACTTTTTTTTTCCATGTTAAAAGATCTGTTATTTCTTATTTTTCCGTCATTGATATTATTATTATTCTACGGTTATCGTGGTATCAAAACATATTCAATTGTACTTGAAGTTCAAACCAACACTAAAAATCAAAACTAGAACGTGCATATACGTTAAAAGCTAATTAATTAATTAAAATCAGGCCGATGTGGGTGGTTGCTCAAATGAAGTTTTACAGTGGGCAATTGCAGCCTGAATTGAGGTCTCTCTTGCATACACATACACTTTATTTCTCTCATCACTCGCAAACCATTTGTGAATCGGCGACGACTTGATCGAACTCGGGCAGCTTCTTGTTCTTCTATCCTTTCGACCAATGCCTGTGCTCATGCTATTTCCTATGGCTTCCAAAACCCCTCTAACTGCGCCCAAGTTTATTTCCAAAACCCTCGAATGTTTCTCCTCACCTTCTCCTTCTTCTGAATCCTTGCGCTTCCCTTGTTTGTTCTGCGCCAACCATTTGTCCAGAGGCTTCAGAACACTCTTTTTTGATTTTGTCTTCTTCTTGCTTCGACCGGGATCGCAGGCAACTTGGCGGGGCTTCACAATTGAGGCTACCAGGGCTCCCAAATTCATGGCTCGAAACTTGAACAGCAGCTTCATTATGCCACCGTTTATGGAGCTTCTCATGTTTGTTGCTTTCCTTAATTAATTGATGCAAACAGACATGCCACATGGTAATTAGTAAGCTTCATATCACTTGTCACATTATTATTATTATTTTAAGGTTTTATATTAGCGATATTAGGGTAAAGGGGATCAAATACAAGACATCGAATACAAGGTAATTGCTCTATCTGTTTTTAAGAGAGCCCCTACAAGTCTTTTGGCAATGAGATATTCTAAAGTATAATAAAAGGAAAAGAGTACTCGAACTCGAGTGCAAAAGAGCATACATGTTATACTTTTATACATTATTTGTCACATCATAATTGATAGTCTTTTTTTTTTTAAAAAAATTTAAAAAAAGTGGATCTCTACTTTTATGAGGATGTAATGAAATATTATTAACAGTTCATAATATAATGGGTTAAAACATTTTCCAAATAAAACAAATTAATGATTCTACGCGCGTATTATAGTTTTGGATTCACATGACAAATTTCAACAAAGGTTTCTAACTTCTAATATAAAATTATTGATTGGCTTGTTTCAGTATATACCTGCTACGTGCCACGTGAGCATTGTCCGCGTGGATAGACAATTCCGACGATGACCGGAGACCAAAGAGTAACGTGTTGACTGCAGGCAATCTCCCTCTTTTAGTAGCGGTGCTTCTTTGCAGCATGGAAGAGTCTTGATCAGATCCCTCTTTCCGAGCCCCACAACTGCCTTCCGTGGACGAAGAGCTCAAAGTGCACGACGCTGAAGATGATGTCGTCTGATTTACTGATTGGTCGTCAGGAGGCTCAGAGATGTTTTGGTGGGTGTGGGTGGAGAGCTCCGGGAGAAGGCTAGATGAAAAAGATAAACGCAAGTAATCCACATGGTCTAAGCCTCCAACACGATCATCGTCATCTCGATCACAACTTGGTTTAGGATGATCATGGTGATCAAGGGCTATTTCGATGTATGATCCATCATCACTCGTGCCATCAGCATCATCGTCATCTTCGTCATCGTCGGTGAAATGAGAAAGAGAGGAGAAGTTCAAATCTGACTCGGAGCAGCTGAAGGAGAAGCTTCCTCCATGGCTCAGATCTCGCAGATCAGTACAACTCATACTTTCCATGGCATGTAGCAACTATATGCTATATTTCCAGCATGCACACGCTATATACGAATTAATAAAAAAACTATAAAAGGGAAAGTTGGAACACAGATCATAATATATATATGGAAGAATAAGATCTGCAAAGAGATCTATGGAGATAGATATGCTATATGTTGCATGTGCATGTCGAAGCCAGACAGAAATTAATGAAAGGGAGGAGACTGGAAAGTCTCATCAAGTAAAAAGCTTTGGTCCAAGTAAGACACTAGCTAGGCGGTCACATTTTATAGCTAGGACATCAAGGTGGACCGTCTGAAATTTTTAATGTTTGAAAATTCAAATCCATGCACATATATACATACGTGGTCCAAAGTTGATTTGGGTTGCTTGTGAAGAGATCAGAATCTGACGAATCAAATCCCAGAACTCATGCAAGTTTTATCTCTAGCCCTTGAATTGCTCTTCAAGATTTTAACGTTGTTGTTTGTTAGTCAAATGAAGGACATAAGATGAAACCCATTGGCATATGATGAGAAACTTATATTCTTGGGTATCTAAAAGCTTATGCAATTCCGCAATTTGAGCCAACCCCATTCTTTGAGGCCATGGCCCCCAAAGCACCCCAGAAAATTGTATGAATTTGTATTTTGCTTACATTTGTCGCCCTATATCAGGTGTATTTTGTAATGAATTTAACAATAATGATGAAAGGTGCTTTTCAACTACAAATTTGTAATTAATCACCTAATCTAATTAATAATCAAGTTAAGCAGCCCCTTGATTTCAGGATTTTATGAGCCATATATATGTTGAGAACAAATTCCAGAGTCTACCAATTGGCTTGCAATCTTCGTCAGTTCGATTTATTATTACATTCCTTAAAATACAAGTGTTGTGACTGTAGACATGAAGTTGGTTAAATTTGAATTTCCTTCTCGTAGTTTAGACTAAATTTTAAAGTAAATTATCGTTTGTATAAAAATAATAATAATAAGGGAGAGGAGACATTCCATTGCAGTGAGCAAAAATTCAGGAAAAATAATGAGATCGTATATATAACATACAAAACTGCTCGCGTCAGCAAGAGGTTTGACAAGTCACAAGAGTAACAAAGGGAATTACCGATCGAAATCGATCGTAGTCAATAGTCAATACTGGTGGGGGCATGCCAGCAGACTTGAAATATTCAATTTTAAGCGATCAGACGACTTTTCATCTCATTTGGAAGTTTCTTTTGCATTCTTATAAAAAGCAAAATGAATTATTAAAGTGCCAACTAATCTTTTTGACTTGTTTTTTAATTGGTTAACCAGAGCCCTTACAAATATATACTAACTTCTATGCATGCGCTTCCGAGTCATGCACATAAAACATAATCTATTATCTGATTGTTTTTTAAAAAATTTTAAATATGAAAATGTATGAATTTACCATATTATCATCATTTAATTAATAATTCTAATTTTTAATGTTTGTATTAACTAATGACATTTTTTAGTATTTTAAATATTTTGTCATTATCTCCCTTTTGTTTTTTATATATAGATAATTATTTTAAAAAATAAATAATAATTTTATTTGTTCTCAAATAAAATTCAAAAACTCATCCGTCATTTGGACTACCTGGCGATATATACGCATGTGGCTTCTTGAAGGTCCAAGTCTTCGTTCCTTAATCCAATTACTTAATTATAATCGACTCAGCCTTTTCACTTAATTTGAGATTAATTATTCAAACGCCGGCGTTTTATGATACAAAAAACTGACTTAGAAATAATTTGCATACCCAAGATTTATTGATCCATTTGCTTAATGAGAGACACCATAATAAACACAACCAAAGCTTTATCATTATCAATCAAAGGCAATAGCTCTAGACATGATCGAGCCACGTAACTACGTCGGGTCCAGAATTAAGCATGCATGCATTCATGTGCAGATATATACCGTCGGTGATCATGAATTTACGAGGAGGGAACAAGAACAGTGGTGCGCATCATGTCCTTGAACTCGAACAAGTCAACGAGGCCATCGTGGTTACGGTCAACGGAGGTGATCATCTGCTGAACTCTATCAATCTCATTGCCTTCCTGGAACCCTAGCTTGGCAAGCACCACCTGCAACTCCTTAGCCGAGATGAACCCATCTCCGTCCTCGTCAAACACCTTGAACGCCTCCGAAAGATCCAACTCCTCCTGGTACATCTTCCTCTTTCCTTCGCATTCTGCCGCAGAAGCAACGACAGACTCTTCGTCGTCGTCGTAGGGGAAGTAGGTGTCTGAGAGGGACTGGTGGAGGGAGAGGAAGTCGTCGAAATTGAGGCCGTCGTTGGAGGGTTGGATGAAGGATTTGATCGTGGAATGGAGGTCGGAGATTTCGACATCAAGGCCGAGGAGAGCGAGGGCTTGGCCGATCTCGTGGACGCTGACGAGCCCGTCTTGGTTTTTGTCGAACACGTCAAAGACGCGGCGGAGGCGGAGGGAGTTTAGGCTCGCGCACCGAAGCCGAAACGACGACTTCGATGACGGCCTCTTGCTAAGGGCGGCACCAGTCGGCCGTGCAGCCGAAGACGCGGCTGCTAATTCCATGATGATAATTAATTTAATGAATGATTTATTTATGTATAAATCACTGGGGGGATGAAGAAGAGGATGGAGAGAAGGAAACAGGAGATGTTTTGTTTTGGGTGGGGATGAATATGTTACATGGGTTTTTCTATAACTTATAACAGGGGAGGGTGCGCGTTTGGTGGGCGTTGAAAGTCTGTCGTTGTTAATTTCCTGTTAATTTGTTTGTTTAAATTAGTTTTAAAAAATTGATTTTGCATTTGCCCGTTGTTTGCATTTCCAACCGCCTAACTAATACTCCAACTACAAGTCAGTCGTCGTTGACCCAACAAAAACAAAATCATTATAAATAAACAAGTCCCTTGGTAGATGCTCATGCATGTGCGAATTAATTTTTTTATTATTTTTATTATTTTATTTTTAGAATTTAAAAAAATAACATGAGTAATTATGTTCTATAAAAGTAATACATATTATTTGATTTTGTTTTAATTTTAATTGTATTAGTATGAAAAAAGTGAATTTATTATATTATCTTCATTTAATTAATAATTTTAATTCTTAATATTTGAATTAACCAATAGCATTTTAGTATTTTGAATGTTTTATTATTCTCTACTTCTACTATATATACATACTAGCTCCTTGGCACATGCTCGTATATGCCAATTGGTTTTATTTTTTATTTTATTTTTAGAATTAAAAAAAGATAATATGGGTAGTTATGTTATATAAAAGTATGACATATTATCTGATTTTGTTTATATGAAAAAAAGTGAATTTATCATATTATTTTCATTTAATTAATAATTTTAATTCTTAATATTTTAATTAACTAATGACATTTTCTGGTATTTTGAATATTTCACAATTATCTGCCTTTTATTTTATATATATAGATAATTATAATAATAAATAAATAAATAAACAGTCGGTGGTTTTCCAATTCTAAATCCAAAAAAATAAAAAGGAAAAAAAAACACGACATATCATTGAATTTGGATTTATGGGCCATATCATATGTGGACAAAGAAACAGCAGATTTATGGGAAAGGGTATGGTCTGAGTTCCGTGTATTGGCCCACTTTAGGACACGTGCGATTGGACCCGTACCCATGCCTACACCTCACACGCTCTGCCATTTGTTTTCAGGCGGTGCATCGTTGACTCACACTGGTCATACTTTTTCTTTTTCTGGTTGGTTTTTTTGGTTACAATTACATTTACAGTTGAGTTAATCATCTTTTAATCACAAAACAAACAATCTCCCATCTTTTTCATGTGTATGTTGTGTGTTAACATAATGCCGCTGGCTAAGCTAGTTAGCTAATATAATCTCACATACAAATTATAAATTAATATTCTTCGAATAATATTGTTTACATACATATTGTAAATGAATTAATTGATTTCTCGATCAGGTGTGACAATCATATTAAAAAGTTTTTCAAAATAAAAGCATACAAAACGTGTGATGTATCAGGTTTGAGAGTGTTTGTGTAGTATCAATACTGTTTCCAAATATGTCTTATCTTATATTGGTAACATAACAATTGAGCAATTAAACCTCATGATAAGTTTGAGGAAAAAGCTAAATTAAGGTAAGATTGCTCCCCTATGGTAAGGTTTAATTTTCTTTCCTTATTAATATTTCTCAAAATTCCCACATTACCATTTGTGTATTTATTCCCTCTAAAACATATTTCGCGCCATATTTTTCCCTCCAAAACATAGTTCCCTCCATATTTTTGCCTCCAAAAAAAAATTTCCTTATGTATTTCCCTCCAATAATTATTTCCATTTATATTAATTTTCTTTCCAAAACAGAGTAATTATAGATGATGTACACATTTTTTTTTATGAGAACGAAGTGCATTATGATGCATAATACAACTCTAATAATGTTGAAAATCCAATTATATCGACATCAAACTTGAACAAAGAAAAATTAATGTGGATATAAAAAATAAAATAAAAAGGGAATTGATGGAAGTAGGGAGTGTAATTAGTTTTTTTAATGCATTTTTAGGAGTTTAATGTTTATTATTAGAATTTTGGGAGGAATATTAAACGAGTGGGTTGCGCAAACCGCCAAAAAGTAAAAAAAGGAGGTGAGTTTGCGGAGAAAGTGGGTCCAGAAATTCGCATGAGGAGCACTCAGATCTATTAAACTGGAGCCAAACTCGAAAGCAAAGACAGCGACTGAGTTAAAGTCTATTTACAAACACTATTTTGCAGCTTTACAAAGTAACTCTCTCTCTCTCTCTCTCTCTCTCTAACCCCATTCACTTTCCAACTCCTTCGGCCTGCGGCTGCTTCTACTGTTCTTCAACTCTGCTCTCACTCAGGTAATCAAAGTCTCCAGCTTTTCCCTGTCTCAAGCTCTTTCTGCTTTTGCTGTTATGGGTTCTTCTTTGTTTGCTCTCTGAGATCGATTTCTTAGGTTATCTGTTCATTTATGTTGTTTTAGGGTTTTGAGTTTCCTGAATCAGGTTTCCCCTGCTGCCTTTTGCCGGGAGAATTAAAATCCTTAACTTTTATGAATATTTTAATTCAAAGTTCGAATCTTTTGTTGTCATTTAGGTAGTTATTGTTATATCTCATCTTCAGGGCATCTGGGTTATCTATTTAGATTTGCTTCTTTATTATTTGTCTTGTTTTCTACTTTGATTTTCCTTTCCACCCCAAGCCCTTTTTTTGTCTCTTTCGATTTCTGTTAATTTTCAACCAAATTTTCATGCAGGTTCAACTATTTCACATGGGTTTTATCTGAATTTGATTTCTGTTTTCAGTATCTACTTAAAATAATGATTTGCTGCCAAATTCTACTTTTACTGATCAAGTTCCCATCTTCAGCTGCTATCTTCTCCCTGTATTTCAATTATGATTACAACTAGATGAGATAATGCTTTTTCTGCCAAATTATTCTTTTACTAATCAAGTTCTTCTTCAGCTGTTACCCTCACCATGGGTTCTGGAGATTGTATCAATGAACTAGATCAATGCAAACTACCATCTCAGAAATCTTTGGAAAAATTGGATAGAGCTAGTGCTTTGGGGCTTCATAAGGATGCCGCTGAGACACCAATGAAATTGATGGCAAATGGGATGGCTTCTCTGGGGCCTATTACTCCTAAAGCAGACAGAGAGAATGGGGATTTCACCATTGACTTCATATCTCCGCCCTCATTTTTAAAGAAACCGTCAATGGTGACCTGCCTCAGTTCCAACACCAACAGAAATGGGGATGACCCATTTGGTTATTGTGCTGATGGTAGCAGCCCTAGGACACCAGTGGATGGTGTCTTCGATCCCTTTGCCCCCGGTCGGGATGACCTGGCATTGGCACCCCGGTGTAAAAAATTTGTCAGTAAGTACAGAAGTGTGGTTGCTCGTCAGCTTAATTTTGATTCTCCTGTCCAAAGTTCAGAAGATGAGATTTGGACTGATGTAGAATCTATTTCGGATGAGGAAATGTTTGAAGCGGTGTATGAAAATCTATTGAAAGTTATTGTATCCGAGCAAACTGAGGGAGTTTTTTCTGAATGTTCAAGGAAAGGTTGGGATTCTGATGACTGCAAAACACCTCCCCCGGAACCGCTTCTAAATGGAGTAGCTGAATCTTGTCCTGGTGCGCCCTTGAGGCCATCAGGGAAATCAAGGAACATTGACTTGGGGTTAATCAGAAAGCTTGAATTCTAGCACCATCTGACTCATGCGGTTATATGCAGTGAATTTGCTAGAATTCGGGTACTTCTTTCCAACAGCTGATCATTTGCTAATTATCATTTCTGCCCCTCTTATATGTTTCATAGGGATCAACTCAGTCTCTCTGTCTCTCTCTGTCTCTCTCTGTCTGACCTAGATTATACAGTAGTGCTAGCATTGTACAGTAGTTGTCGACCTTATTTATATTTTCAACCACAGGAAAAGACATCATTTTGATTTTAGCATTGGCTAGTACTCCTCAATTTTTACTCAGAATGTAAGACAAAGGGAGAAATAAAATAGAACTTCTTCCTTCATCAATCATGTGCTGAACATATTCGTGTTTAGTAGCTGTCTTATCAAATTTTGTATGCCTGAAATCTCTGCGCTTTATGATTCGGGGCTATAATGTGATGACCGGAATGATTGTCTATGTGTATATTGCTCAACTTTGAGTCTTGTTGGATGATAAGAATTGGGAAACTAATTGAACGAAGCTATTTTCTTCGTAGTTTTTTGGTAACTTGGTTTATAGGAAGTCTGAAACAGGGAGTTCTTTGTTTTCCATCTAGGATGCTAGCCATACGTTGAGCAGCACCAAGCGAGCTATAAACAAGGCTACTCTGTTTATGTCCTTGGTTTTGTTTAACCCCTTTATCTCTAGTTCTTGTATTTTCTCCGCAAGAATGAAATTGTCGATGCCGGTATTGATGTACATGGATAAGCTAGGGTGTAATCTGATGTCTTGTGCCCGATTGGATGGACAAAGACATTTGTTTTCACATGAATCTTGAGTATATCCCTGTTGGAGAATGAATTTCTTTGAAATGAGATAGATGTCACTGAGTCTCTGTTTTCTGCTTTCATTCTTAGGAAAAGTTGTGGATTTTATTCAGCTCTGGTAGACTCTCTGTGATTTGTTTGTTTGGATGTTATAATGTAACGGGGTTCAGAAGCTGTTTGCTTTTGTTCCCCTTCCCTTTCTGTTTTAAAAGTTAAAACAGCATGCTCTCAGCACAAGCTTCTCAGGTTGTGGGCAAAAAGTTCACGGGCTGTTTTGATGATGTTGGGTTTGGTGGGTAGGCTTAGAAAGCTCTGTCAGCGATTGGCGTGTCAAGAAACCAGTTAGGCCCGTGAAGTCACCCATGCTGGCATATCAATATAAACTATAAAATATATGAACAAGGATCTCTGATTTTGGACATCATATGCGAATTTTTCCATATATTTTATTTTATTTTCGTGCATCAAATCTATGTTTGGTTCCCTTTCTCCAAGTTTCAACAAAAGAAAATAAAGAGTACAGAGAAAAAGGCAAAAAGCTTCACAAAATTCTAAATAACCTGGGTTTAAGTTCGTCCTAACTTTAACTCTGTGCATCATCCTAGCTCAAGCTGATCACAATCTGAAAAGTTTGCTTCTTTTTCCTCCATGGTAGCATAAAAATGCATAATTTACGTGCCATTCTTTGGGTTTACTGGAATCTGCACCTTCTCACGAATCATTGAGAAGCAAGCAGTATTCTTCTCCAATAAAACTCACAATCACAACTTGGCCTTGCTTTTACAAACTTGCCTCTTCACCTTCATGTCAGGAAAACCAATGGTCAATTGGCACTCAGATACAGCCACAGCATGCTTCTTGATGAACCCCAGGAAGGTAACCCTGCCCGGGATCCTCGTACGTGTTTCCAGCACAAACTCACCACCAAGCAGATCACTGATCAAGTTGCTCATGTTGTTCACCAGCCGGTCCGCCTGCAGCGTAAGGCGGCACGGCAGCGTGGAGTTGCCCCTCGATGGGATAAAACCTGGGTACAAGTCAGCATCACCTACCTGGTTGCCTTGGTACAGAAGAAAAGTCTTGCCAGTGCCATGCTTGAAGCTGGCGTGGTTTCTGTTCTCCACAAGGATCATGAGGTCGAGAGTGATGTTGAGCTCAATCTGAACGGCGGGGAATGAGACACGAGGAGCCACGCCGTCGACAGATGCAGACAGGATCTGGGTTATTGGTTGTCTGGTCTTGAACACAGTTAAGGCCAAGATCAAGGCAATGATGAAGAGCAGCAGGATTAAGAAGAGGACAACCCCAATTGCAATGAGACAGGAGCGCTTTCTCTTGTTGGGTTTGGTGAGGTGGTCGCTGTTTTCTGTCATGGTTTTGATTGAACAAAGGTGTTTGATAAATTTGAAGTAAGTTTGTTGAAGACTTGAGAAAGAGAGACAAAGATGAAGAGGTAACAGAGGAAGAGTGAGTTGCAGAGGGGTTTGTATTTAGATCGGTTTTGGGTTCTTCTTCCAATTAAAATTGTAGGTGGTTGGGGATTGGGACTTGATTTTAATGCGCGCCCCCAACCCCCCCCTCCAATCCAACGGCCAGCAAACAACTAACTCAGCTTTCCTCGGGTCACCGCCTTTTAATTGCTTCCCCACCGGCTATTCTTTTTCTTTTTTCCTTTTTGTTTCCAATAGCAAACCAATTTTTCTGTTATGCTAGTTTGTCACATATCCCCGCCCGTGATGAGATTTGGTATAACAGATGATTATTTGCTTAACTTCTCTAATTTGTCTGATTCGAATCTCCTTTCTGTAAATTAGAGTAATTTAGACTCATCGCTTATATATATATATATATATAATATAACTTCACTAATTTGCTTGCATGTCTTCCTCAAATCCAGCGGTGTTCGTATTGACAGCATCATATACTTGCAAGCTTTAAGGCGGGTTTAAAGAGAAGGGTCAAGATTGTGGCCGGTTGACGTGCCAATGCAACGAGGGTGGAAATAGTATGGTCTCCCATTGTTTGGTTTGAAAAACGACAACATGCACACTACGCATATGCATGTGTGTAGAGAGAGAGAGATCACGTAAGCGAAGTAAGACTTTTGGGGAAGGGCACCTAAGCAATGTGGACTTTTGGGAGCTTCGATGAGTCTCAAATTCTAAACTCAGAAAACATCACAATTCACATAATTAATTTGATGAGCAAATTGCAAACAACAAAACCAAAATGAAACCAGTCTAATAAAACTTTGTTGCGTATGAAAATTGCCATATGACACAAGTTTGGTGTTACTTTGGGGCGTTGGTTTGGAATGGGATGCTTTCACTTTTTGTTTTTTTAATAATGTTTTTGTGTTAGAATTTTCCCTTGTAACTTGTTTAAGCAGCAAAGAAACAATACCAATGCCTAAAAGACAAAAAAAATTCAGAATCTTTATTCATTTGTGCAATGCTTCTCTCGAACAGTCTTGCTACAAACATTGATATCAAATTGGCATGAGCTGGTAGAGACCGCGTCGGCATGAAACTTGAAGATTTTGAGAAGAGAAAACAATCTGCCAGAGAATTTGATTTGAATGTTGAAGGGCAATGTACCAGCCAACATGTCCGAATGAATCATAATCAGCTCCGATTCTCCCTGCAAACGATCAGCTAAATTACTAGCGAGCATTACATTTGCGGTTTTGGTGGCAGCCTTTGATATCACTCCTGCTTTTATAAGAGCCTCACCCACCACCACACCCCTGTAAACCAAGAGCACTGTGCTGTGGGTGTACTTGAAGGCCACACCATTGGGGTTCATCACAGACATGTTCACATCCACGCTGATTTCGGGCACATTACGTGACGTGTCGATGTCTCTTAAGGCCACGATGTCCACCGTGGTTATGGGGGTCATTTTCTTGTACACTGTCATGGATAGAAGCAGCAATATAATCGATATGAGCATAAGAACAGAGGTCACTGCCGGACAGATGACTGTGAGCCGGACCATCTTTTTTCTAGTTACTTCCTTGTTGAAGAAGGTAGCTTTAAATGCTTAATTTCTATCATTTACCTCGCATGTCTTCCTTAACTTCTGCATGCCCTTCCTCCCCAGTTTGCTATTAAATTATTCAAACACGCTTAAAGAATTATAAGCCGTAATAGATGGAAAGCGTAAAAGTTGTGTTTGATGTGAAAATGCAGAGACTAGAGTGAAAAATATATGTATATTTATTAGATACTCAATACTACAACTTAATTCCAAGTCATATCAAAAGAAAAATACTTGAGAAATTATAGCACCAAACATGTATGTAATTAAAAGATTTATTTAACCCTATAGAGCAAGAAAAGATCATAAGTTGCTCTATGCGCACTTGGGGTCCCCAATAGTCTTGCTCTTGACATCGATATCGAAACCACATAAGCCGGTGGAGATCACAGGGACACCAACCACGTGGAAAACCTTCACTTTGCCGGAGATTTTGGTGTAAGTGTTGAAGGGCACCATACCCCCTGCCACGTCCATATGAATGACGGGGTTCCCCTGCATACGCTCAGCCAAAATGGTGAGCGTGACGGTCATGGATTTAGTGGCGCCTGGGGCTATCTCCCTGACTTCTATGACCGCCTCGCCGACCATAACACCCCTATAGAGCAAGTATGCAGTGCTTTTGGTGGGCGTGAAGGCATACTTGTTGGGGTTCTTCAAAGAGAGATTCAAATCCACAGTGAGTTTAGGCACATCCTGAGAAATTTGCAGGTCCCTTAAGACCACCCCATTCAGCATGGTTATGGGGTCCTTTCCTCTGTACACTGTCAACGATAGGATCCCCATTATAAGTGCTACTGAAATCACAAGACCTGCGGCCATCGCCATGGCGATGTATTGGGGCTTTCCTCCTAGTTTCTTCATGATACCTTCCCCCCTCGTTTCTTCCATTGTTTAACTTCTCCAACACAATATACCAGGTGATTTGTTCTTGCTGTGTTTTGCAGCGGCTATGGTGTACTTGCATACCATGCTCTGAACATCTTTTATAGCCTCAAATTTGCCCTCTTCCTTAATTAACTTATGCATGCCCTTTCTTTCTTTGTCATTAAGTTGCTCAAATCGAACCGTATCTTGATTACAGCATGCTTAAAATTTATATCGTGTACCAGCATGCTGAAACAAGTTTAAGGCCCAGCTTGAAGGGAAGCATAACGCAGAGAGGGAAAATTGTGGTCTTATTTGCTATGGAAAGCAACAAATGCATGCCATGCACTATATGCTGTTAACCCCTAAAAGGTGTTTGTTTTAAGGGTCCAAACAGAAAAGGGAGACAGAGCAAATTTGGACATAGATTTGTACTTTGCAGGAAGACTTTCAAATTAAAATACACTGGTTCTCAAACTCTCACAAGTGTTTTGTGAGCAAATTGTCTCATTCTTTCACGCACTTGGTTCTTTTCAGAATTTAGTCAAACTGAAAATGACAAGAGCTTTCTTTCTTCTTAAATTGAAGTATAGAGTATCCAGAACATTGATTGAAAATATACAGGCCAACTTCCACAAAAGTAGTATCGTTGAGAAGTCTTAGTGTATTTCTGGTTCAATTGTTTGATCTACAAGGTTTGCAAGATAAACAACCGTATTTCTCTGTCAGAATATTCGTTCACAAGAGTAGTCTCGAAATTAACATTTATTTCAAAAATAATATTAATGTTTTACGGTTCTAATTGATAGTATGACAACATAACAAACGACGATATAACATTATTAGATACAAAAGGTTATAGAAACAGCTCAATATCGAGTAATTCAAGATGCTGAAAATTGTGATTAATTAGTCACACAGTCCAGTCTTTCAAGTGAATTTTAGAAGGTTCCATCTCTAAGCACCATTCAAGACTGAGTAGCCCCATTGTCTGATCAACGGTCAGATTTTCTGCACCTTTCGAGTGCTCCTCTACTGTACATGTACATTTAAAATCTGCTTCCATTGCAGACTGCAAGAACTCCTCATCTGGTTCTTGAGGATTCAGAGCCAATATGTTCGGCGGGTGTCCAAAGCATTCCTTCAGGGAACACAATGCAGCAGCAGTGCATCGGTGGCATTTTACGTGGACTCTATGATCGCATGGGAGATCGAAGGATTTAGCCAATTTGATTTGTATGTCTACCTTAACTTCTGCATGTCCTTCGTCCCCCATTTGCTTTTAAATTATTGAAATCCAACATATCTTGAATTCTGCAGCATGCATATGCTTAAAGGATTTTAAGCCCGAATTGAAGGGAAGCGCAAAAGTTGTGTTTGATGTGAAAATGCAGAGACTAGAGTGAAAAATATAATCTTATTTTCAGTAAAAAGGGACAAATTAACAAATCCAGAATGCAACTTTATCTGATACGTAGAAGGTAGAAACAACCTAATTATTACAACCGATTCTGAATCATATAAAAAGAAAAAAAAACTTGAGAAATTAGAGTACTAAACATGTAACCCCACAGAGCAAGAAAAAGAATTATAAGTTAGCGTTCTATGAACACTTGGGCTCCCCAACAGTCTTGCTCTTGACATCAACAGCAAAACCACATAAGCCGGTGGAGATCAAATTGACCTTAACCATGTTGAAAACCTTCACTTTACCGGAGATTTTGGTGTAAGTGTTGAAGGGCACCATACCCGCCTTCACCTCCATATAAAACTCAGGATTCCCCTGCAAACGCTCAGGCATAATGGAGAGCGTGACAGTCATGGATTTAGTGGCGCCGGCGGCTATCTCTCCTGTGTCTATAACAGCCTCGCCCATCGGCACACCCCTATAGACCAAAAGTGCAGTGCCTTTGGTGGGCCTGAAGGCCTCCTTGTTGGGGTTCTTCACAGAGAGATTTAAATCTACAGTGAGTTTAGGCACTTTGTGAGAAATGTGCAGGTCCCTTAAAACCACCCCATCCACCATGGTTATGGGGTCCTTTCCTCTGTAAACTGTAACCGATAGGATCACCGTCATTATGAATGCTGTGATCACAAGAACCCCAACCACCGCAGTGGCGATGGGTACAGGCTTTCCTAGTTTCTTCATAATCCCTTCCTCCCTCATTTCCTCCATTGTTTTACTTCTCCAACACAACACCAGGCGATTTGTTCTTTCTGTGTTTTGCAGCGGCTATGGTGTGCTTACATACAATGCTTCGAACATCTTTTATAGCCCCATTTGCCTAGCAGGTCTCTTCCATAATTAACTTCTGCGTGCCCTTTCCTTTCTTGGTCATTAAGTTGCCCAAATCGAACCGTATCTTGATCACAGCATGCTTAATTATATCTTGTATCAGCATGCTTAAAGAAATTTACTCCCTGCTTCAAGGGAAACACAATGCAGATAGGGACAGAGACAGAGCAAATTGGGACATAGATTCGTACTTTGCAGGAAGACTTGGAAAGTAATATAAACTGGCACACAGCTCTCACCAGTATTTTGTGAGCAAATTGTCTCATTCTTTCACACACTTAGTTCTTCAGAATTTGGTCAAAGTTTGAGCAAATTATCATAGCATGTAGAAATTACAGGAATGGCAGATAGGTTTTTGGATAGACGAAATATTGATAAAATGTTTTACCAGTACCATCAGCAGAAAATCCAACTGAAATTGACAGAACCAATTGTTTTTCAAATGTTCTACAGAACACTCTTTCACAACACTAGTCTAGAAAATAATATTTTATTTAGAAATATCGACGTTCTAATTCAATTAATAGTACGACAACATAACATACTCCGATAAACTATTTCGTAATATAACATTATTAAATACAAGGTGATAGAAACAACTCAACATCAATGATGTCTACAAGTAATTCAAATTTGAAAATCATATTAAAAAGGAAAAAAATTTATATTTAACCAGTGCACTAAAGATACCAAAATATGTCACCCCATCACAACATGAGGGCTTGTAGTAGAGCAGTCACCAGTGAGTGGCATTTCAGTCAGTTAACTTCCCGCAAGCAGACAAGCCATATGCAAATCCAGAAAATAAGAAATCCCAGAAGCAAAAACGAAAAAAGATCACAACTTTGTCTTGCGTGTGCACTTCTGCTCTCCAACTGTCTTATTACTCACATTGATACTGAAATCGCAGGAGGAGGTGGAGATCACATGAATCTTGAAAATTCCAAAAATGACAACTTTGCCCCATACTTTGGTCGAAGTGGTCAAAGGCAAAGTACCGGCCACCACGTCCGAAAAGAGCTCCGATTTATCCAGGAACCGGTCCGCCATAATGGTCAGCGTCACGTTCATGGGCTTGGTCTGGTCCGCCGACATCTCGCCCGACCCGATTAGGGCCTGGCCCACCAGCTCCCCTCTGTAGTTGAACAAAGCGCTGCCGTTTTTGTACTTGAAGCCCACTTTGTTCGGGTTCTTCACCGATAGATCCACGTCCAGCGTCAAGTTCACGTCCACGCGGAGTCGGGGAAGGTCGAGCGCCACGTCGAGGTCTTTCAAAACGACGGAATTGATTGTCGTTTCGGGGTCCCTGGCTTTGAACACAGTCAAGCAGAGGATCACGAGTACGACTGTTGCGACCAGAACGACAGCTGTCACCCCCAGGCAGATGTTTCTGCACTTCCGAGATTGGCGGCCAGGATCTCCGCCGACGCCGCCGCCGCTGCCGCCCGAGGCTTTGAATGATCTTTCCTCTTCCTTCGATGAAGACACTTCCATCTCACTAATGAAAGTATGAAACCCCAAAGAGATTTATTGTGACAAGTTTCTGAATCGTAAAGGTTCTGGATTGCCAATATATATATAGAAAGATGGAAGCTTTTGGTGTTGGAGCGAGGATGCTTAAGTCGTGAGCTGACCAATTTGGCGGTTTGAGTTGAGCCACAGTAGCTCCAAAACGTGTCAATGGGGGCTTTTGGGGACCCTTTATAGAGCCACCTAGCCTAATCTTTTAAATATAATGTAATATATTTCTAAGATTAGAATGACGAACATTTGAAAGGGGATGAAGAAATAAAATCGTGGAAAGAAAGTGATTTTAATTTAATAAAATTTACAATGCCTTTCCTTGGGCTCAAAGTCATTAGGGGATCAAAATAGGAAATGAAATATATATATTTTTTAATATAAGCGATAGTCTAAATTAGAGAGAAAAGAATTTCTCTCACACAAGTATGATGCCGTAGGAAAAGAAAAATGAAATATTATAAGTTTTGAGGATTTTGTAGGAGATATTTATTCAAAATCTTTTTATGTTTACTCTTACTTAGGTTAGGTATAACTTGTAAGTAGGGGATGATAGTGTCTTAAGTGTCTGTGGTTAGGCCGTCAGGATCTTAATGACGAGAGGAAGGCAGACGCAATGCAATGGTGGGCTCCTGCACGTTCAAACTTCAAACCTTGGTTCTTAATCAAGTAAACGCAACTTAGATTAGAAACCCTAAAAATGGTCGGTGGAGCAATTGAAACACGCTAATTCAGTAATGGTTGATGCCTTGATGAGTTAGTCGATGACTCGATGGATCCACTAGACTAGTAGCTTTAGTTGAGTCATTGTTATAGCAATAGGTTTATAGCTTTAATCTAGACTAGTAGCTTTAGTTTAGTCATTGTTATAGCAATAGGTTTATAGCTTTAATTTGGTACACTCATCTTTCAAATTAAAGGATAAGGATTAAATGGACTACTACAATCGCAAACCACAAAATTTGACGGGATTTATTAATTCACTGTTGGAAATGAGCAAAGACAAAAAAAAAAGTCTTAAATTTGAGGATCGGCACTCGTTAGATACACTACCATGCAAAAAAAATAAAAATAAAATAAAAAATACGACAATAAAATGAGTGGCGTGAACAAAAAAGCTTTTGGGAGACAATACAAAACACGTAATTTTCAGAAGAAAAGTTTGCAACGTAGAAGATGGAAATGTTCACGGCGGCTTGAGGTAGCGAATTGTTGCATGTGGTTGGCAGGGAAGATTTTCGGGCCCATATTTTGGGCTTCTGGGCAATGTTGGGTGGTGCATGTTGTAATAGATATTTTGGGCTTATGGGCTTTGCTTTCTCTCAACTTCTTGACACCAAGCCGAACAAGCACGCACGCACACAACACATCAACTGACACAGCATAAATTGCAGGACATGACAAAAGCACAAATTGCAGCCGTTATTTGATAAGGAGAGCGACCCTTTTGTTTTTATGTGATTATCCGATCAAACCATCTCTTACATGATTATATCAAAGCCTCTGCTTTTGTAGTTGGGCAAGCCTTGATGTTACTTTAATGGTGGTAGGTTGAAATTTACAAGGCCATATGCGGCAGCAGCGCCTAGGTGGGCCATTTTACTGAACAACGCGGCAAGAGGCATTGCAGATGTTGACTTGATTGGTAAGAAATATGGATAATTTGGGTTTGGAAATTGAGCAAAAAAAATTGAATGAATGCATGGAAGAGAGTAGGCGTGGGGTGTGGTAGGTGCTCCAACATTCAAACGGATTCAATATTTCATAATAAAAATACAATATTTTATTACCTAACAATCTTCACAGAACAGAAGCACACATTTATATTGTGTGTGAAGCTCTAGACTGTACTAGGACTGTAGGATAGGGAGGAAGCAAGCACATCTACTATGGCCATTTTCTATGGGTTTATTTGTATTTATTTACTATTTTAGAAAATAAATAATAAAAGTTTAGATATTGAACGATTGAGGTAGTTTAAGAAGATGGGGTCCATGGGAATGGTAATGGGGAGTGAATTGGAGCGGCGGGTGGTGGAGCTGGTGACGGCGAAGCAGAAGGAGAGCCCAGTGGTTTGGGCCATGGAAGTGGGCAACTGGGTTGAGGCAGTTCCAAGCATTGAGTTGGGGGAGGTGTTGGTTTCCCAACTCTGTTTCCAACACAACCGGCCTTCCCTTTGGAAGTTTCTAGACCATGCTCTCTCCACAGGCCTCCTCTGCCCTCTCCATGTCCTCTCCATTTTGTCTTCCAGGTACCCATCATTTCCCTTCAACTCTCAGCTCTCACATTGGCGTTGTCATGGTTTTGTTGATTGGGGATTGCTTTGCAGGGTGGTTCCTCATAGACGGGCTCAGCCAGAAGCTTATAGACTCTATCTTGAACTCCTAAGAAGATATGCGTTTTCATTTGGTCCACTTGCTGGTGATGCTTCCAAAGAAAAGTGAGTGTGCCAAATCTCACTTTCTGCTCTATTTTTATTTGCTGTCATTGAATTCATTACCTTTATGTGGTGCTATATGAATTATTTGGTGTAAGCATAATCTCTGTTACCATTCTGTTTGGATACATCATTGGGTTTGTCTTATTTTATTTCAGGTTTTCAAACTTCGCAGAAAGTTTCCATCTTGGTTTAGATGGTTTAATTTGGTTTCAATTAACATGGGTCGAAATGCTTGCAAAAGGGATGCAGGCATTGCTAGCATGATTTTTGTATCAATCAATTGAATGAACTGCTGAAATTTTGCTTTTTTTCTATCTTGCAGGATAACAGAATCGATTGATGCTGCCCTACAACTTTCTCAGACATTTAAGGTTCGTGTTGTCGAGCTTGGACATGCATTGGTCCTGTTCTTTTTCAGTGTAATTATTAGCTTGATTGATAGCACATTGGATGATTGGGGATTCAAGATGACATCTCGAAAGAGACCGAGATCAGCTTTTGGAGGTTCAGACAATGATATGGAAATTGATTATAGGGAAAGTCAAAATCTCAAAGTTAAAGAACATCATGAACGGATAAGGAAAAGGAATTCTCTTTTGGCCATAGAGGTGCTGGCGAAACTAACAGAAAGCAGAAAATCTTTGGTTCTCCTTCGACTTGTTCACTTGAACATGTATGCCTCTCATTCTTAATATTTGTCACCTTCAATTTGTAGATGTATTAAGAATCCAACCATGCAATATTGGCAACGCATGATATTCCAAAAAAATCTTACATATTGCTCTGTCACTGCACATAAAAATCATTTATATGAAAAAGGATGCCTGTTGAGTGTTGGGAGACTAATAATAAATTTTCTGTTTAATCCTCTTTTATTCATAGGCCTGAAAGATTCAATGGCCTCCTGCAGAGGCTACGGTTTCTCAAAGGCCGTCAATTGGCATCCTCAGATTTGAATTCTGCGTTGCAACTATTGGCAAGATTGTCTGCCAACATCCATAGTGTCTTGGGTTTTAAATACCAGTTAAATAAGCACCGGCTTGTTGGTGTGCTTCTTGATATTGGTTCTCGGAAGCCAGTGTTTCACTGCAATTCTGGATTTGGTCACTCCACTTGTTGGGTCCGTTTTGATATATACATGGAGAATGCAATGGATGGCAAGCAACTTTCTATTAAATCATTTATTGATATACTTGCAGGTAAAGTCCCTTTGAAGAGTCTCATATGAATTCATATCTGATATAATTTCTGTAATTATATGTATGTAAAATGTATGCATGCCTGTATGCCCTTAGATTCATTTTAATAGAAAAAAATTTAAGAAAACTGCAAAAAATTCAATTAATTCCTAATTCCACCGACCTAACTGCAGAAGGAATTTTGACGCTCCAAGTATTTAACCAGGCAAGCTGGCAAGAAACCTTCCTAGAACTCTGGCTCTCAGCCCTTCGACTTGTGCAACGAGTTGAGACTTCTCCATGTTAACATATCTTGTAACAGAAAAGAAAATGAAGATAGATAGTTACCTTCTCCTTCATTCTTCATTTGCAGGAACGTGATCCTCTTGAAGGCCCTATACCACATATTGAGGCCCGTCTTTGTGTCCTTTTGTCTATTGTCCCCTTGGCCATTGCTAATGTTTTGGAGGATAAGATCAAAGTGAATTCCTCTTCTATTGAGGGAGATACAGTGTCTGGGAATATGGAGAGTGGATATGGAGACGAAATGGATGGCAAAGCTAATACTTCAAGGAAGGCAGGGACTGATTTCTTCTCTACAGGTCCTTGGAAACTTCTCTGGCCTTTTATGCCCTCCTTCATCAGTCGTTGATTCATCTAATATTGCCGCAACAAAAGCAGCTCGCTTTATACTTAATTCCAAGAATGAAAAGGATGCATCAGGTGGAGGCAGTGATGGTGATACCAGTATAAAATCAGGTTTATCTTGGAAATCTGTAGTCTGCTTTTAATCTCACCTCAGATTTTGAATCGATCAGTGGTTAATGCATATGTATTTTAGGCATGAATCTCTTATTGCAGAAAAAGTGTACACATGGATCTTGTTTGCTGTCTATAACTTTGGTTTGGTGCTTTCTGCAATAATTTTGCCATGTTTTTCAGGCGGTGACATGAGGCACCTTATTGTGGAAGCTTGCATTGCAAGAAACTTAATCGACACATCAGCATATTTTTGGCCCGGTTATGCGTCTGCATCCACATTCTCACTGTCAGATACATCACCAGTTCAAAAATCTCTTTGGTCAACTTTCATGGAAGGGGCACCATTGAGGGATTCCCTAATAAAATCCCTTATCAGGACCCCAGTTTCAAGGTATAATGAAAAATGTCTCAATATAATTGTAGTGCGAGCTGATCTTTTGCTGATTAGTTTCTCCTTTATTCTGCTGTTCAAGTTTAGCAGAGGTAAAGAAGTTATATCATATTGCATTGACTGGGTCTGAGGAGGAGAAGTCCGCTGCAGCAAAGATCCTATGTGGTGCATCTCTCAAAAGTGGATGGAACATTCAGGTTGAATAATCATGCAGTAACACTAAAAATCTACATTTGGCTATGTTTCGAGTCCTGTTATATCTATTATAGCCTAATGGTGTCTTTTATCCTCATGTCACTCTTCAAGTTTGCTAATGGCACCTCTAATATTTTGGGCTTCAAGTTCTAAATGTTAATGTTATGGCTGTTAAGAAAAATTATTTATTAAGAAAATTAAATTTTGATTTCTGAACTTTGTTGTTTTCAGGAACATGTGGTGCACTTTGTGGTCAAGCTTCTTTCTCCTCCTGTACCTCCCAATTATAGTGGATCAAGAAGTCACTTAATTGATTATATGTCAATGTTGAGTGCTCTCCTTTTCGGAACTTCCTCTGTTGATACAGTTCATATACTTTCTTTGCATGGTATGGTGAGTGAAGAAGTCTCATGCCCATCTCTATTGGTATCATAAAATAATTTGAGCTTAGAATGCCTTCCTATTGATTCAACTAAGTCATAAGAAGTTGAAGTTCGGACATTCTTATGCCTACAGGTCCCTGAAGTTGCAGCTTCTTTAATTACGCTTTGTGAGGTCTTTGGATCACTTAAGCCTACATCAAGTAACAAATCAAGCATTGGTGATGAGTCCTCCGTTTACATGGTTTTTTCTTTAGCATTTCTTTTTCTTCTTCGTCTATGGAAATTCTATAGACCACCTCTTGAACAATACATTACGGAGAGAGGAGGAGCAGTTGGAGGAGTGCTGACTTTGGAGTATCTTTTGTTATTGCGCAATGGCCACACTGCACCTGCCCGGAATGAAACAAACAGCAGCGGGGATCAGCTTGAATCAGCATCTCGAGAACCTATGTACATTGATTCTTATCCGAAATTACAAGCCTGGTATTGTCAAAACAAGTCTTGTATAGCTTCAACACTTTCTGGTCTCTCTAGTGGAAATCCTGTTCATGAAGTTGCTAATAAAATATTAAGTATGATTTATTGGAAAATAACTAGAACTGGGGACCCATCAAGTAACTCTTCTGGACCATCAAGCAGCAGCATTAGTGGCTCCCCTGCAGATACTGGAGAGGACATGTGTCAGAGACCAATGCTTCCTGCTTGGGAGATACTGGAAGCCATTCCTTTTGTTCTTGAGGCTATTTTAACTGCTTGTGCCTACGGCAGGCTTTCATCCCGGGACCTGACAACAGGTTAGTTGGATTACTGCACTTGTTAATCCAGGCTCATTATGTGGTTTTTTTCTTTGTAATTTCTTCTGTTTCTTTCATCAGCTCATGAATATGTAACTCTCTTGACACTTCATACAAAAATTAGAGTGTTTAGTGATATTTTAAGATTTTATTCATGAAAGTCCTTCTTATGAGCCCTTAAATGCTTGCAGGGCTGAGAGACCTTGTTGAGTTTCTTCCTGCTTCCCTTGCTGCCATTATTAGTTACTTCTCTGCAGAAGTTACCCGTGGTATTTGGAAACAAGTGGCTATGAATGGAATAGATTGGCCTAGTCCAGCAGCGATTCTTCAATCAGTTGAATCTGAAATAAAAGAAATACTCAATGCTGTTGGTGTCAACGTTCCAAGCTGTGGTAATTTAACTCCTCTTATTTTTGTATTGTTCGTAGGTCTGTTCTGATTATCCTATTCTGGTGCTGTAGCCCCACACACAAACAGACTCACAGAGATTGACAATGATTGGTTCAATTTACCTACTGTCATACTAACTTTAGAATGTCTTCTGCCTCTCCGTTGCTAAAACCTTTTCAATGCCTTGCAGGGATTTCAACTGTAATGCTTCCACTTCCACTGGCTGCTCTTGTGAGTTTAACCATTACTTTTAAACTCGAGAAGAGCCTCGAATACATACATGCTGTTGCTGGACTGGCCTTGGAGAACTGTGCATCAGGTTGTCCTTGGCCTAGCATGCCCATTGTAGGCTGTTTGTGGGCTCAAAAGGTCCGCCGCTGGCATCACTTCATTGTTGTGTCATGTTCTCGCTCTGTATTTAGACAGAACAAAGATGCTGTTGCGCAGCTTCTGAGAAGTTGCTTCTCCTCATTCCTTGGATCGCTCCATGCTTCAACCTCTTCATTGTCCAGTCAAAGCAGTGTGAATGGTCTGTTGGGCTTCACCATTGCAGACATTGGCGCTCATCCTTCCATAGCACCTGGATTTCTATACCTGCGTTCTTGTCGGACAATACACGTTGTCCAGCACGTGAATGATGTGATCGTAGGACTTGTAGCAGAGTATGCTGCGAAACTAGCTGAGAGATGTGCAAGCACAGATTCCCCTCGCTTGAAGTCTAGCCAAGCATCACTGTCCCTAGCCATTGCAAAGGCAAAGGAGGTAGCCTCACTTGGTGCAAGCCTCTTGTGCGTGGCAGGCGGAGTTCAGCTGGTTCAAGAACTTTACAGGGAAACAATCCCAACCTGGTTACTCTCATCAAAGGAAGAGAAGCTCGGGGAGGTGAATGCCACGTCTCGCGTAATGGAGGGGTATGCAATGGCATATCTGGTGATCCTGTCAGGTTCCGTTGAATGGGGCATTGGAGACAACTTGCCTTCATGGACACTCTCAAGAAGGGCCAGGATTGTTGGGAGCCACATGGATTTTCTGGCAGGGGTGTTGGAGGGAAACATATCACTTGGCTGTGATCCTGAAACTTGGAAAGCTTATGTTTCTTGTTTGGTGGGCTTAATGGTGAACTTTGCTCCGGCGTGGATTCAGGAAGTGAAGGTGGAGACGTTGAGGAAATTAGCCGGTGGATTGAGAGGGTGGTATGAATGTGAGCTGGCCCTTTCTCTTCTTGAAAGAGGTGGGGCTTCAGCCATAGGCTCTGCCGCCGAATTAGTTTATGTGTTGGATGGAGTTTGAATTCAAACTCTATCCAAGATGTAGAATGCAGTGATTTTAATCTATCGATTTGGTACTTATATGATGTTGCAATTTAGCCTCCAAATTGGGTTAGCAATCCGATTGTCTTTTTTATTTCAGTTGTGCCTGCTAACGAAAATTAGAACGTAAATGAGAGAAAATAACTTAGAGAAGTACCACGAAACTTAGAACCTACTTCCTTACCCAACTCTTCTAATAGGCTAGAAGACATTTTCTCCTACTTTCATATCAAACACTTTCTCGAATATGATCTAATACGTCTTAATTTATAATAAACAACTTGTAATAAAAAAAAAGAAACAAAAATTACTTCCTTGCTGGTATGTGATAATGTGAGAATAATAAACAACAAAATGGAGGAAAATAATGAAAGTGGAATTTTACATTTGGCGGATTGGCAGATTGGCGGGGCATGTTCAAAATTTCGTAAAAACTGAAAATAGAAATTAATTAATTACGCATATCTGAAATAACATGCCTACATTTTCATATAAGTATATATATATATATATCTATCTCTTCCTCCGTCTCTCTCTCTCCTCTCCATTGCTGGCTCTGACACTTTTTCAAGGGACATTCTTTTTCTCCTTCCTCTCCCAATTTCAACCCCACACCCAAACACCCACCAGCGCTCTCCAGAGAACCAAATTTCTGAAGATTAGGGTTCTGGGGGGCTTGTTGTGATCTAAAAGGGTTCCATTTAATCTAATAGAAACCATCACAAACGCATATACTGGTATAATTTCAAATATATATATATATATATATACATATATGCGATATGCGTTTGTATGAAATCAGAATCTGAGAGTTGAGAATGGAAGTGGGAAGAAGGATATCGGCGAGTCCTCGGCCATGCTCGGGTCGCAGAATATTGGCGAAGAAGAAGAGGGCTCGCTCGGATGGGATTGTAAACAGCGTGAAGAAGCTTCAGAGGCGTGAGATTTCTTCAAAGCGTGATCGAGTTTTTGGCCTCAGCAATGCCCAGGAGAGATTTCGCAACATGCATCTCAAGGTCTGGTTTTCATTTTCGTTGTATTTCTACTGATGTTCAATTGCTCGACCTCAGTTTTTCATAGCTCGCATGTATCCAATGCAATTTCAATTTTTCAATCTCAAATCACTTTCTAGGTTTTGGAAGCGTGCGGTTCTCATTGCATATCATAAATTTACTAAATTCATGATGATTAGTTCTGTTTTTTTTCCTTTCTGTTTTTTGGCAGTGCATGTAACATTTGAACTATTTGGCTGGGCTACAACTTAGAAGAATTCTTATAAGAAAATTAAAATAATTAAAATTTGAATTCTTTACTGACAATTTTTTTTCTCGAATTGAGAATCCTGATTCTTTGCAGATGTTTTCATTTGAGAGATGTGATGATCTGCTGTTTCCAACCTGAGTCATAGTTATCACCTTGGTTTATATACTTCTTCATTGCCTTGGGTTTGTGTGTTTAGATTCTGGTGAAGCTGGCCTTGGGTTAAACTTTGTGATCATATTAATTTCTTACTAAATCTTCCCCTGTGAGAACTTGCCAATGAGAACGAGAATTCATTAATTGTCTACTCCACGTATTACGGAGCATTAAGAAGCTCAAGTTATGACCCAACAGTTTTTCTTTTATTGTTGAAACTGTAAAGCTGACATTAATGATAAGCATTAGCTGTATCTGTCAAACATAACAAGGGGGATTATCAATGGCTGTATTTCTTTTTTTGATATCTAATTAGTTCATTACTGATTCAGGAGGAATATGATACTCATGATCCCAAGGGGCATTCTTCCCCCGTATTGTCTTTTCTGATGAAGAGGACAAGGGTTATTGAGATAGTTGCTGCACGTGACATCGTATTTGCTCTTGCACACTCAGGTGTTTGCGCAGCTTTTAGCAGAGGTAATAACATTCCTAACTGAAATAAATATCTTACCAAATGCATAACAATATGTTCTGTATATATTTTCCCAAGGTAGCAAATATTGCAATAGGTTAGGTTAGTCAATCATTTTTCAGGAATGATAAATCAAAGGAATTGAAGGAGGAGATACACAATTAAATGACAGAAGATCCGATTTGTAAAAATAAGATTTAAAATGACTAGAAAAGTAGAAACAAGACTGAATACAGTTTTATCATTATGAGAAAATCCAAAATCTGGACCCAACCCGTTAAGACCCAATCGTGGGGAGAACCTACGTAAACCAGTTGATTAAACAAAACAGAAAAAAGCTTTCATCGTGCCTGCATTGTTACCTATTCTCTGTTGGCTATTCATATTGCAGAGAAAAACGAGAGGATATGTTTCTTGAATGTAAGCCCTGATGAAGTCATTCGGAGCTTGTTCTATAATAAGAACAACGATTCGCTCATCACAGTTTCGGTCTATGCGTCAGACAACTTCAGCTCTTTGAAATGCAGATCCACAAGGATTGAGTGGGTAGATCTTATTTAACATTTATGTTTAGCTTTTTCAATGCCTTCATAGGTTATCTATTTCTTATGTTCAGGTATTGTCTATTCATTGGCTAGGTATATAAGGAGGGGCCAGCCAGATGCTGGATTTTCTCTTTTCGAGTCTGAGTCTTTAAAGTGGCCTGGGTTTGTGGAGTTTGATGATGTTAATGGCAAGGTGCTAACATACTCTGCACAAGACAGGTATATTTCGTTTTGTAGCATTTCTAATATACGATTATCAAATCCATTAAGATACTAACAGATTTTCCTTTTTGGGGGGTATTGAACCAGTATATACAAGGTGTTTGACCTTAAGAACTATACCATGCTTTACTCTATATCAGACAAACATGTACAAGAAATCAAGATCAGGTATCTCTCCCTCTTCTTCCCCCCAGTCTATGTTGAAACAGTTTGCTTGCTATCCATAGTTTGCTGACTGTCTCACACAAACTAATATTTATGCTTAAGTCCTCAATGATTCTTCTGTATTCACCTTACCCCATCATTTCTATTGTTTGTAACAGCCCAGGCATCATGCTGTTGATTTTCAATAGAGCTAGTAGCCATGTTCCGCTGAAGATTCTATCAATAGAAGATGGCACAGTTCTCAAAGCCTTCAACCATCTACTTCATCGAAATAAGAAGGTTGACTTCATAGAGCAATTCAATGAAAAGCTTCTCGTTAAGCAAGAAAATGAGAATCTTCAGATTCTTGATGTAAGTAAACTATAGCTATTATGGCATAACAGGAGTTCTTTTGCAGCCTTGGTTGTTCATGCCTGAGAAACTTTTAATTCTCTATAGGTTCGAAATGCAGAGCTGATGGAAGTTAGCAAAACTGAGTTCATGACTCCATCAGCATTTATCTTTCTTTATGAGAACCAGCTATTCCTGACATTCAGAAATCGAAACGTTGCTGTCTGGAACTTTCGTGGAGAACTTGTGACTTCATTTGAGGATCACTTGTTATGGCATCCTGACTGCAATACCAATAACATTTATATAACAAGTGATCAGGATCTTATCATATCTTACTGCAAGGCTGATTCGGATGACCATTGGATGGAAGCAAATGGTATTTCATTTGCATGTTCCAATCTCTCTATACGGCAAGAAATTAGTAACTCTTGAAAATAGTGGTGGATATTATTTTGCATATAATTTTTTTTTTTCTTTTGCAGCTGGATCTATTCATGTCAGCAATATCTTAACAGGGAAATGCCTGGCCAAAATAAATGCAGGCAATGGCGGTCCCAAGGTTGACGACTGTGACAGCAGTGCTGGCTCCTCAAGCAAGCGAAGCAACTCATCTCTGGGGAGAAGCACTGTTGCTGAGGCTTTGGAAGACATAACTGCTCTTTTCTACGATGAAGAACGCAATGAGATATATACTGGAAATAGGCATGGTCTTGTTCATGTGTGGTCAAACTGAAGTTGAGATCATTACTTTGTTTTGGAAGCTGCCCTTAGAGAAATAGTTTATTTTGGCAAGCCTTCGTGCATATGGTATATTACAAGTGCGTTGTATCATTAGATGACCTGGAAGTGCTCTTGCATTGTATCATAATATGATTTTTGAAATTGTTAATGTAGCGTTGTGTAGAGCTTAATTTTTTGGGGGAATATAGGCAGGCTTTCTAAATTTTGCTTCCCATGATCCATGTTAAGATTTTTTAGAATCTCAATTACGAAAATGTACTTTTATGGATTGTTGACTGACGCCCTAAATGTCAATAATACCCTTTTTATGCTAAATAGGTGTCATGTCAAACTCTCATTCAAAATTTAAACCCTCCTATAATGGTGTGTTTATGAGTCAAAAGTCCCACTCGATTGCTCCACCTCTCCACTATACCTTTCTCTTCTCAACGAAGGGAAGGAGGCTTGCATAAAAAGTAGAGTCTGGAGTGAAACAGAAGGCGAATGGCCATCGCTTTCAAAAAGCAAAAAACAAGTATCCATGTAACAATCATTTTTACTTCAACTTGCAAAGTAAGCATACGCGTAGTTATTACTGAAATTTTGTTTGTTTGATTGAGGAGGACAAATGAAAATGCCGAAAACTTGGAGAATGAGGCATTTCAGCAACAACGCCAAAGTTGACGGACCTACATGACGGCGATAACCTTGTCGGCATTCTTTCTGAACCGCCCGTAAAGTTGATTTTACAAATGAGCTTAAAGAAAACACAAACACATCTAGGGAAAAAAAAAAAAAAAGACGGGTTACAAAAAAGATTAAGCAAAACACCGGAAAGTTAAAAAGGAACTACTTGTTATGAGAATACAAGACATTTTATGTTCATGAATATGAGGGTTTATATACACAGACAGCTTTTTAATGCTTCGCTTACAGGAATTATATGCAGCTGGAGAAAACAATGGCATATGATGCTGACTTTATACAAAACAAATGTGTAGCTGACATGCAAATTTGCATTTCTTCCACCATGGTTCATGCGTGTTTTCTCCATTCTTTTAAATGTCAACTCTCTACTCCCGTTACTTTATAAAATTATTCTAGCTGGGGAGCTTTCCCTCTCCAGGGTTTGACTATCTGAAACGAGCAGAGCAAACTTGCATCCACATTCATCAAGGCACCTGCATTGTTGAACTCTCCACAATAGTTTGGTGCAGAGAATATGGTAACCAACTGCCTGTCTGCGAAGAATTCGTAACCATCTTCAACAACCTGTCAACCAAGGAGAGAAAACTAATTAGCAAATACGTATTTTCACATATACTAAACGTGGATGGTAAATGTGGTACATGTAACATAGCTCATCAGAAAAGAACGGTTACAAACTTGAGACTTTCTTTCCTGTCACCGCTTGTATACGATTATGTGTATCTCTCTAATTACGTGATTAAAACAAGATGATAAGAAAAAGATAGAGACCTGGTGAGCCCGACATATGAGATCCAGATCATGTTTCATCAAGAACTCTGCCACCTTATCTGCCCCAAAGGTATAAGAAACACCCCTATCATTCTCACCCCACCCTTTGATGTCCCTATCTGGATCCGACCAAAGTAGGTCACACAAGAGCCCTTGGTCGGGTACATCAATCGGCCTTTCAATGGCTCTGAGTTGCTCCAAGTTGTTCAGCTCAGGAGAAAGGCCGCCATGCATGCAGAAGATCTTGTCATCGATGACTGCAGCCACAGGCAAACAGTTAAAGGAGTCGGTGAAAATCTTCCATAGCCGGACGCTGAAGCGGCGTTTACACTCATCATAGAATCCATAGATTCTGTTGATGGAAGCACACTCATGGTTCCCTCGGAGGAGGAAGAAGTTATCAGGGAACTTGACTTTGTATGCAAGGAGAAGGCATATGGTCTCTATGCTCTGTTTTCCTCTGTCTACATAGTCTCCGAGGAACACGTAGTTGGCATCTGGTGGGAATCCGCCATATTCGAACAGTCGCAAGAGGTCTGGATATTGGCCATGTATATCACCTGCAACCCCAAAACAATTTGATCTCATTGCTTCCATAACATAGAACATAGAAGAAATAGCCATTGGAGGATGAATTATACTCTGTTTTCATTGGAGCCACCCAATTCAAGTACATTATTTTTGGTTTTGGACAACGATGTACATAAAAAGGCTTTCTCTTTTGAGATTTTAATTAGAATTTAAGTACTAATTGAAATTTTACATACCGCAAACATTGATGGGAGCTTCCAACTCAAGAAGATTAGGCTGCCTGAGAAAGACTTCTTTTGCAGTTATGCAAAGTTGTCGAATTTCGGACTCGATTAGCTGAATCCTTTTACCTCTGTTGATCCTTGCTTCCAACAGTCTCTCTATCAGCGCATCTAATCCTTCCATTCCCCTACCTTCCCTATCCAACTCCTATCTTTTGTTCTATTTGTTTTTATGATTGATCCTATAACACCTAAACTAGAATTCCATGTATAACTTGTTTATTAATGTTAAAAGAAAAGGAAAAAAAACCCCCCACACAGAACCTGATCACAATGGAGATAGAAAGAATGATCAGAAAAACAAAGTAGAGGAAGAGAGAGAGAGATTGCAAAAGAATCGGTGGAGTGAGTTATATTTGGTGGGATTTTATTATTAATGTTTTTTGTATTTTTAATCAAAGGAGGTCAGAGGATGCCAACTTGTTCTTTTTTGGGTTTGTGAGTTGTGACATGAACCTTATTTTTTTATGGTTGTGATGTTGAGAGGTTCACAACCTTTGCCAACAAATTAGAAGAAGAAACAAGCACCCCACCATTTCCCCGACTTAGATGGGCTGCTCCACGTAAAAGGGGATAGTTATATGCTATAAATGATTTACTCATAATCTGCTAGGTTCGTTATATCTTATCAACTACCTTCTCTGGTTTAGTTTTGGTCTGTAAGTTGTGGCTATAAATTATAATGCCTGGCCAAATCATGCAAAACATCAAATCATATTTCGTAAATGGAGAAGAACCCATGTTTCAGATAGACCAGGTGGTCTGGTCCAGAACGACCCTTAACTATTTTTCCCCTTTTTTCACAGAAGCAATTTTCATGGGTCAAAATCAAATCACATGGCTAACAACAAGCACATAACACACGGCACTTCCTTCTACTGATTCATGATCCAACAAAGAAGCTGAATATTATAAAACATACTTCAAATGATAAGTTGTCTAACAAGGATAATAATCATATTGTGATATACAAAGATGGAAAGCATAATAATAGGAGGCTTTGAAATCACCAAGATGATGACAGCTGACTTGACCAAACAGCAGGTGAAAAAAAGGCAGCCCTAAATTCATCACTTCCTAGAAAATGCCATATTCCTTCAGGGAGAAAGCACTTCATTCATAGCATCTTTGTGCTCACAAGTGAAAAACTTCAGAATTGAGACTTGTCAAGGCTGTCAAAATAGGGATGATCAAGAGCGGCTTTGGCTGAGATTCTCTCGGCTGGATCATATTTAAGCATTTTCTGCAGAGGCCAAAATCAAGGCACTCTTAGAATAACCAGAATAATAAAGAGGCAATTAGAAGTACTAACAAAACAGCCAGCACCAGTCTAATATCAACTGATAAACTTGTACTTATCCAATGACAACACATTTGCTAAAACAGGTTCTGCTCATTCATCACATGACTACATTGTAATGGTTCTGCTTTCAAACTTGGCAGGCACTCAACAGTCAGGCCAATTATGTTACTATTTAATTCATCAGGCATCAATTCAGCCATAAAAAGCGAGTCCACTTAACAAACATGTAACAGACCAAATAACCATGACACAACAAATCCTAAAATCCAAACCGATATTGCAAACTGAAAATAACCATGGAGACTGTCTTCTTGAAGAAAAGGTATTACAAGATACTTATATGATGAATAGATGGACCAAGAAAAAACACAATGAAGAGATATGTATTGGCAAGCAGAATGAGGTAGATCACCATATATCAGCCCACATGGAATTTGGCAAACAAATGAACACATTTGTCAAATCATGTACATATTTGCACATGGCAAAAAATGCCAAATTCCTTAATGGCAAATATGAATCACAAACCAAACAGTTATAGGGTTGAAGAACACTGTTCAGAAGACAAGTTAATTGCAACTTTAAGCACTCGAAGAAAACTTACTTCTAGGAGGTCAACTCCATCAGGCCCCAAAGCAGGAACAGCACGAGCCAAGTTTTGAGGCTGCCACTGTGGATACACATGCCAATCTCGCAGAGCACTAACTCCTGGCCACTGCTTGTCTGATGGTGTTCCTAGCAGCCTACACATATATAGTAATACTAGCAAGTAAAATTTTTGCTTTTCCGTTTCCGCAGTCCCAGAAAATAAATTCAAATCAAAATGCGAAATTGAGCGGGGAAATAAAACAAGCACCTGAAAATGTGAAGCAGCTGCTGGAACTCAGAGTCTCCTGGGAACAGAGCCTGCCTCCTCACCATCTCGGCTGCAATTCAAGAATCAAATAGAGTGAGTAACCTAGTTAATTAGTTATTAATTGAAGCATTAAATCCAAACGAAATTGAGAAATCGTGACAGTGAGTAAGAATTGAGTACCGAAGATACATCCGACGGACCACATGTCTACGCCGGTGGAGTAGTGAGTCGAACCAAGCAGAACTTCCGGTGCTCTGTACCAGAGAGTAACAATCTCGTGCGTGTAACTCTTGAGAGGTACAGTGAAAGCGCGGCCGAGTCCAAGATCGGCTATCTTCAAAATCCCTCTTTCCTTGTCCAGAAGCAGATTCTGGGGCTTCAGATCGCGGTGGAGGACGCCATGGGAGTGACAATGGGCCACCCCCTTGCACAGTTGGTAGAGGAAGCTCTGGACCATCGACGGCGCCAAGGGCCTCGGACTAGGACCTTTCCGGTGAGAATCGATGAACTTCTTGAGATCGGTGTCCAGGTACTCGAAGACGAGGTAAAGGACCGGCTTGCCTTCCTTGCTGTCGACGTGCTCAACGCAGAGAAGCCGTACTATGTACAGCGACTGAGATAGCATTTGCAGAAGAGAGACCTCGCGGAGCGCGGTGGGAGGGACGCCTTCTTCGTCCATCTCCAGACGCGTCTTCTTCAGCGCGACCAATTGGCCTGTGGCCTTGTCCTTGGCCTTGTAGACCTTGCCGTACGTGCCTTCTCCTACCTTCTCCAGCTTCTCGTATTTCTCCATTTCTGCGACCTCAAATCAAAACCCTAGAATTTTTGAATTTCTGGTCTCCCTCTTCTTCTGGATCGAACCGTCCACTCTCTCTCTTGTGGTTGGATTTTAAATTTAAAGGCGGAGGAGGCGGAAGGAGCGCATAGGTGCTGCCCAACGGAACGGGAAGGAGAGGGCAGCACGTGTCCCGCGCTTGCCTTCACGTTCCAAATTTGAATTCACTTGCCCTCCTTCCCCCCTCGCTTTCCAATATATTTGTTTCCATTTTATGCGATCAGAAAATCACAACGAAGAGATACTTATACATTTCTTAATCGAAAATATTTCTGTGTGCCTGTCTATTTTGTGTATAAAAAGAAAAAATCTTACATTTTTAACTCGGAATTGATATTTCAGTGTTTTATTTATTATTTACTTATTTGATATTACTTAATTTGATCACTAAATGATATGATAAGCGACATAATAACTGTATATCAATGCTTAAGTAAAACCCATCATATCAACTGGAATTCAAATTAAATTAGCAAAAACTCGTCAAATGATGCAACGGTATTTAATCTCCACTTTTGTTAGAGTAGTCGAGTTTACGGTATTTAATCTCCACTTTTGTTAGAGGAGCCGAGTTTACGAGTTCATGACTCGGAGTTCATGAGTACATGGCTTATGAATGACAATGTGGTACAGAATCAGTCAGCTTTAAGACCCTGTGATATTACGCTAATAATTTAGTCCTCATATCAACATCATTACTATTAAGATTTTCTCGAACTTCAACTGTTAAAAAAGAAATAGACAATTTAGAGGGATGACAAATTATTCATCTGAGAATTAAAACTTCAATCCAAGAAACGTTATCATAAACACCGCCACGATAATTGATAAAAGCATGAAATAGCAAAATCCATTTTCATCTTTCTTGTCCTGTCCTCCTCCAGAGACAGTGATCCAATTACCATAGCACACAGCTGCTGCTGTGAGCATGCATGGTTTTATAACTTATTTAACAAAATAACAAGCTGTAATAGCAACTGAAATCGACAGCCTCTTTGCATGACATTGTAACCTAAGTCAAAATTTATGAAATACTAGATTCAACCCTCTCCTCTATCGTGCTGCCTAGTTATCAACAACTTCAATGAGTGTCGTCTCATAGTCGGCAGGAGCTTCAAATCCATGCAGATTCATCACGGTTGCAGCGACATTGGCCAGCCCACCATTGGGAACATCCTTGCGGAACTGGACGCCAGGTGCCAGTCCAGGACCACCAATTGCAATTGGAACCTTAATAAAGAAAAACCAAGACAATCAATCAATGAGAACCCGTGGAAGTAACAGTGTTCAATTTTGATGATTCTGAATGATCAAATGCACCAAAGGACTACTGTTTAATGGCATTAAAGGGATGACTACGAAAGGCCATGATACATGCCAAACTACCATTTCATATGCATTTCTTATAAATATGCAAAAGGTATTCAGAGAACTTACTGGCTGAAGAGTGTGGGAGGTAAGAATTTGAATATTGCCATTCTTGTCAAGAAGAGGTTGCCCTTTCTTGTTTCTCTTCACCATATCCTCAGCGTTACCGTGATCTGCAGTGACAACATAAATTCCACCCACTTGCTCTATTGCATCAATAATTATCTGCAATCAGACAATAGCACCTACAGTAAGGAGACCTAAACCCTTTACAGACAGTCAAGGTGGTTGGGGAACAAGATCAAGAAAGAATTTGGGGATACAGCAATAACTAGCTTTTACAAGTAAAGATCTTGTAGTGAAATCAAACATTTCTATTCGTTTTTAATTTGATATAAATGCAACACATCGGATATAGTATCCTTATTTCATAATTCCTTTTCGTTCAAATTTGATTTCAAACTCTTATAAAAAGCTATAGCCACCATACCTTGACAGCTTCATCAGCAGCCTTGCAAGCAACTACTGTGGCATCAATGTCACCGGTATGCCCCACCATGTCACTATTTGGTAGGTTTACACGTACCTAAAGAAAAACAAAACACATTGTTTAAATCTGAAACATGTTTCTTTTTTTTCTTTTTATAAAGATAACAAAAATCTAATATAGATTCTTAGATATCACATGATCAGTCTATTTATTACCTGCTCAAATTTCTTACTAAGAATAGCATCCCTCGCCTTTTCGGCAATCTCCACTGCCTTCATTTTTGGCTGGACGTTGAATGTGATTCCACTATCACTTGGAATTTCCACATACTCCTCCATTTGAGGGTTAAAATACCCAGAACGATTCCCATTCCAGAAGAAAGTGACATGGCCAAATTTAACAGTCTCGCTGCACATTCAAAGATTTGGAAGGAAAGAAAAGGGTCATAAGAGTAGGAAGCCTAAAGTTCAGACATGAAAAGAAAATTCTGCTATGAGCATATTGGTCAAAATCAATTATTCTCCCAACCCCAGATTTGGCATAGTGTCAAAAACAGTTTTGGAAAAGACAAATCGACAAACACAAAGAAACCTAGCACTTGACAGCAACACAGATAATTAACTGGGTAACAAATGCTACAGATAATTAACTTCATAACAAAAACTCACCTGCAGGCAAAAGTACGGACACCATTGTACGTTAGATATTCACCAGATGTTCTGTCTATCTCTGGAGGTTCTACAAGGTATTTGCTTGGAAGCTTCAGCTCACCATCATACTGCAGCATCCCAGCATAACGGATTTTAGGGAATCGAACTCTATCAAATTTGTCAAAATCAGCATACTCGAGCGCCTTGGCAATCATAACCATACGGTCTGCGCGGAAGTTGAATGTAACAACAGCATCACCATCCACTATTGGGCCCACAGGCTTTCCGTTCTCATCAACAATAACGAAAGGAGGTAGATACTGGTCACTGGTGTTTGGTTCCTGTCTCAACGTCTTGATAGCTTCAACAGCATTCCTAAATTTGTGGGGAGCTTCACCTAGAACCTGGGCATCCCATCCTCGTTTTACAACTCCCCAGTCATTCTACAAAATACCAATCATCCATATAAATTAACAATTTGATAATGAATGGAAGAATTCAGGGGTCAAGTAAACAGAGATGATCCACAGTTAACTGAGGACAACCTTAAACTAAATATAGGGAAATACAAAGTATGTATGAACACTTTACTGAAGAAACCCTGATAATTCTGGAAACACATATAAAACAAGCAAATGAAAACATTGACAAACCCCCTTTTTACAGACATAAAAGAGGGCAGAATTCCATAAGCATTGGGATGCAGATCATGAAATTCACAACATTTCAATTATTCACATCCCGAGTTCCAACTTATGAATAAGGTCTTATCTATGCCTATAAAGCAACCATTTTCGTTAAAAGAAATGTCTTCTAAACATACAGTAATCCGTTAAAATACACACAATGGGCAAAACTTCAAAAAGAAATTGTAACCATCATGCATTTGGAAAGACCTTTAAGAGTTCACTCTACTCAATATACCTCATAACGATCCATGGTGACGTACATGCGACCACCACCAGACGCAATTTGTGCATCCACACCTTTCTCACGCAATTCTGCAAGGTAATTTTCAAGTGTTTCCGCAAATCCCACACTTGAGCCATCCAAAACATCACGGCCGTCAGTGAGAATATGAACACGGATCCTTTTAGCACCGCGCTCACTAGCTCCTTTAACCAACAACTACACCAAGAGAGAAAGACACAAACAGAATATAAGATAAAAGAATAGGAAAGCTGAGTTGAAAACCCAAACCCAGACAAAGGCAAAAAGAGCCCAGAGCCTAGAAAACTCACTAGCAGTTGATCTAGCCGAGAATGGACTCCACCATCACTCAATAAACCAATGAGATGCAATGTGTTAGTAGGAAAAGATTCCTTAATGTACTTGAAACCTTCTCCTTCATAAAGTTTCCCAGTCTCAAGGGCACTGTCGACAAGCTTTGCACTATATTCATTCAAAAACGAATATAATTATTTTGTGACCACATAAACTCTAATCATTCGTATATCATAGTATAACATAACTACAAAGACAAGAAACCCAACAAAACACATATCAAGAATAACACAAAGAACGTAAAAGAAATTGAAGGGCAAGTCTGAAACTCACCCCTGGGCAAAAATACGCCCGGCACCGAGAGCGTTGTGGCCGACTTCACTGTTGCCCATATCATCCTCTGTAGGAAGGCCCACAGCAGTTCCATGAGCTCTCACTAGCCTCCATCTTTCAGGAGCACCCTGTCACAACATCAAACATACATACAAACACTCAATATGAATCAAATCCTTCCATTCAACAACAAATATCTAAGATTTAACAAAACCATATAGCAATCCAAATTCCAAAACTCAGATCTGAAGAAACAGGAAATACCTTCTTAAATGAATCCATGACGGGGGTCTCAGCGACATGGATGCAGTTGTACTGATCGGGATTGGCTTCGCCCCAGCCATCCAAAACTATGAGCCCAACGGTCTTCCCCTTTGGAAGCTTTGGGTGATCCGCCAATTTCCAATTAAAACCTGAGCTCCCCATTTTTCTCTTTTCTTATTTCTTTCACACACAAAAAACACACAAAACCCAAATCAAAACCCAGTTGCCCACCAATTTTATAAGCCAAACAATTCACACTCAGACAGTCACATACTGATAATACAAACAAATCCATAAACAAACAGAAAAAGACATCAAATAAAAATCCAAAGGGTCGTGAAAAATATCGAAGCCAAAAGCCATACCTCAAGAGTCACAAGACCAAAGTGCGTGTGGAAGAGAATAGTTGAAGAAGGCAGAAACAACTATAATGCTCCGAAAGCCCGCTATATATAACCAAACTGCTTTCTTCCCACGGTTTAGACTTAAACGCAAATCTGAGGACGTAGATTTTATTTTATTTTATTTTCCTTCTTAGGGTACCACTTGGCGTGGGGGCAAAGCCCAGGGGTTTTTCAATCCGGTGCTTTTCGGTCTACGATATTAAAGTAATATCACACTATCCAAAAGTTACACGTGGCGTGTATGGATTGAAATCTGTCTATCTTGGACGAAGCAGAAACCACGTGACGTCAAAACCAGCGGAGTGTTAATGCACGTGATATCTGTAACCAAAAAAGTAACGCAAAGCGGCGACTGATGTCTACCTACCGTTTTGGGGGTTTCTGGTGGCGTCCGGACAAAGTCGGTTCGAATAATTTGGTTGCCCCGAATGGAATATTCCAGAAGATACTCTTCCAAATCAAATTTCTAATTCATTAGTTAAACTTTGTCAAATTATTTGACTCCTTAAATAAATTTAACTACCGACTTAACTACATAATTAAAAATATTTTTTTTAATGCATCATTTAAATTTTGAACATGGTTTCTCTTCTTTTTTTCTTTTTTTTGTATACAATCGATATCCTACGGGGAGAGAAAATCGAACTTCATTGCATAGTGAGTAGTACATCCACTCTAACCAACTATGTATGCTAACATAGTTTCTCCAGGTGCAGGTGTGTGCCTCAATTTGTTATATAAATATTGACCCTTGTGTTGCCTTGCCTTGTTGATGCTCCTTTGCGTCACTTATTTCAAGATATTAAACGACTTGATGGATCACCTAAACTTCAAAATATTATATATATGTGTGTGTTTATAATACTAAAATCGTTTTCGGGAGTTTGAATTACATTTTTTTTAGTAAACGAGTGAGTAAAGCAATGGAACATGCGTGCATATTGTTTAATGAGAAATTGTATTACTTTTGATACGTGATGGCATGATAGGTTTATACTATGTGTAGCTGACTAAAACTCAAAAAGCTAATTTCTTGAATAATAGAAAGTCAGAAACTCCTTCTTTATAAAAAATTTAATAAATAAATAAAGTGTCAGAAAATTAATAATTTTGATTGCATATAAGTTAAAGAAATGACTCATATTGAGCATGCTTTGACCTTAAGGATGTATGCATCTATCCAATGATCTCATTTGAAAGAGCATAAATAATGTCCTTAATAATTTACTCCTAATTATAGAAATAAATTTTTTTTTAAAAAATACCAAATTTACTATGATGTCAAAAGCATACCAAAAAAAAGTATCTCGTTTGACAAACCGAAAAAAGATATCATACGCAAAGAAAAAGAAGAAAAAAACAGGCTGTGATGTGAGTTAGGCCTTGAGATGGGCCTAAGCCTAAGGTGGCCAGTTGGGGCATCTATTTGCACTGGCATGCAAAAACCATTTGTGAAATTCTATAGTGAGGGCGCCATATATGGATCCTTCATATGAACTTTTATATTAGCCACAAGATCATTTTATTAAATTTAATTGAAGTTACTATTCATATGAATTTTATGACTAATATGAAGGTCCACATCTACGATATATGTATGGACTCTCACCATAGCACGACTCAAGAGCGTTCTGCTCTGTTTTTGTTTGGGCTGAAGTCTTTCATTTGAGTTGAACAAATATCATTTTTATTGGGCAACGTATATATAAATTGGGCTTAAAATGGGGGGCCCTAATAAGGCTTCAAGTTTGGGGATCTGACGGATGTGCACCACTGAGCTCCTCTGATCTCATGGTTCTCTTCTTCATGATATTTATCAATCTATCTCTCAATTATAGGAGGTTATGATTTAGGTAAGATTAACAACTTAATAATGAAATTGGCAAACCAACATACCAAACATTTACTATGTAGCTTATGTATTTCGTTCTGTCTCATTATCATATGTTTTTTTTAATTATCAAAACTATCTTTTAACGTTTGCAAGAAAATTTTGAGTTCGAGTTCTGGTATTTGTGTAATATACGTGAGTTTAGTATATTATCGTTCATCTTAATAGAAAATTTCCTCAAACTATCATTTAGCGTTGATATTGATATATCACCGAATTCAAAACATCACATTGGTTATTGGTCAATTAGTCATAACTGAACTTCATAAATGTTTTTTTGCCGTGTGAATATATCCCATGCTATAATTAAATATCTTCGGAAAGATATTTCAATGAGTTAAACTTTCAATACATAAAACAGGCAACAAGATATTCCTGTAAAAACTATTTGATCATATCGATCAGCTCTACATACATCACTACATGTTTCTGCTGAAAATTATTAACAATGGAAAACGTAAACCCACAATACCTCGCTGGAACGGAGGATTAGATGCAGAGAGAACCCAAAAACAAACAAAAAAGAGAGGAGAGAGAACTGTGTGGTTTCTAAATAATATTTACATCCCCACTTCGAAGCTTGGTTTTTTATATAAAAGGAAAAAACCAAGAGCTTCATTGATTTTTTCCGAGTTTTTTTTTTAAAGAGAGAAGGGAAAAAAAAGTTCACGTGGGGAAGACTGAGACACGACGAGATCGATGCTCAGACCCAAAAAAAGAAAAAGAGAATATTGGGATTGAGAATTTATAGGGGAAGAGGAGGGTGATTTGAATCCACCGAGGGGAAAAAGGTGGTTGACGATATCAAATTGGTGACCGACCAATCAAATTGTTCGCCGCGAAAACGACGACGTCCCGTACATCTGATCAAGCAAGATGACGAAGGCCATGGCCACCGACGTGTCGATCTCGGGCTGCACGATGAGGCGGAAGACGTCGACTCCGAGGGCAACTCCGCCCACCGCCGCCTCCTTCCTCTTGATCTCCGCCACCATCCTCCTCCTGTTGTCGTACACCGCGCAGCACCGCTGCCCGTACGACCCTTCCACCTGATAGAGCATCGCGTTTTTGTTGTCGTAATTTTTGGACTCGCCTTTACCATTGTTGGCGGAGGTCACGTGCGCCAAACACTTGTTGTTGTTGAGGATGCTCACGTTCTTCCTCACGCAGAACCGCGGGTTCACCGCCGTTTCTCCGTCGTGCACCATCCAGTTGTCCCCCAAGCTCAGCCGCTGATATAGCAAATAAGTAAATAATCATCAGCGACCAAACAAAGAAAGAACAATTACTTACATAATCTTTATGCATACATATTTTTTTAGTTTCTTTTTTTTTGAAACACATAAGTAAAAACGTTATGTAACTCCGTTATCAAATAGATTGATAGTCTAGTAGCATAACATTTTCTGATGCATATAAGGGTGTGTATACCTTGCGGCGGATGGTGAGGAGAGGCTTGCCGCAGGCGTCCATGAGGACGATCTCACCCTTGTGACCAGCCAAATAGTTGTCAACCCTAAAGACCAAGTTGCCTTTGTTGTCGAACACGGTGAAGCCATTGCAGTTGAGCAGCAAAGACTTCTTCCACACGGTCAGCACCGTCGCATCCTCCTTGTCGGAACCAGAAAGCATGAGCCTCTCAGGCTCGTAGGCAAGGGCAAATTTGGCATTGGCAGCGTTTGGGTACACCTTTGTCATTTCTGGCCTTGCAAAAATCTATGATGCTCCAAGCAGTAGCAGCAGAGCTCAGAAACTAAGAGTCGTAAAAGTTTTGTTTTTGTTTTTTTTTGAGTGTTTTGAATGAATAAGTTGAAGAGACAAGTTGGCAAATATATATACACACAAACTAGATTCGGGGTTTAGGGTGGAAACGTGGTTGTGGTGAGCTTTCGTGGTCCAAAATGAATGGAGTGTAAAATAAGCGTTCAATCCGAACATGGGCGCACCCAATCAAAAGCACCGTCGTTTTGGGATCAAAAGTCGCACCAAGAGTGCGCCACCAAAGCGTGACGTGACCCAAATTAACAAAATGAAATAAACAAATACGAATGGAAATAAACGGATAGGATGAGAGAGGTGGCTGATCTTCCTACCGTACGATGCAACATGATAAGGAATATATTTTTTGTAAATATTATTTTTCTCGTCATTAGATAGGGGAGGGCTATCTTTATTATTTACTTCTAACTCTAAGCCAATAAAAAATTATTTCAATTATTTAATTATCTAATTATTTGGGTCGTATAAAAAAAATAAATTATATTTTGTGGTTGTCGACCATTTTGTGGTGGAAAGGAGAGACGCCTGTCATTTGTTTCCCCAGAGATATTTCCCATGCTTGTTCATTGTCATTTTATTTATTTAAATTATCATGTTTAATTCTCCTAATGATGCAAGTAATTAGTTTAATTAAAGTGATAACGATGCCCATTGGCTAGGGCGGTTTGTGCGACCCCCCTGAGCCATTTATTAAGTGGAAGACATCTGACTTTTTCTATGAATTTAATTTTATTTTATTTATTCCGAACAAGATATATTTGAAAATTCAGAGACTCAATGGACAAATTTATTTATGTCATAGCTAGGTTTGTTTCCATCCATTTGATTTCAGCATCCATATCCAATGATGGTCCTCAAATTATGTGGAAAAGAAAATATCAAACCCTTCTAGATAGCTTATTTATTATGTATTTTCGGTGCTTGCAAGCCAAATAACCTTTCGTCTAGCCAATGAGTTAGGGCCGCAACCTACTATTCCTCCCTATTACAAAATCCATACTCCTTAGCATAACATTATAATTCCCTATACGATAAGAAGCTATGTTGTCAATTCAATCCGAATCGTTAATGATTATTACAATGTTTAAATACATAATTAATATTGATAGTTTATCGACAATTTGATAACATACGACAAGAGGATGTTACCATCCTCCACACTTAATGAACTATTTTTTTGCCACAACATGCAAGTAATTTTGTCTTGTATTTCTAATTTATTAGGCAAGTAGGGAGTTTATACTAAAAATTAAATTTTCTCTTTTGTTTCTGGCCGTATTAAAATATAATGCAATTCAAGTCTACATATATGCAATTCGTGAGTATCTCACCAATTCCTCATAACCAATCGTGGAACATATAATTCATTAAAAGAGAAAAAAAATAAAAAAACTTACAGGCACGGGGGCCGCCCATGCAAAGATTTTTGGACCGACACCAAAGACCTAACTTTTGAATTAAAATGTGTATGTTTGGTGAAAGCTACAACTAGGCCCCAACAAGAACAACTCAGTTTATTATTGGATTCCATTTCCAACCAGAAGACAAAGACTTGTGGCTGTGGGGGGATCAAAATTCCACAGTAGAATCCGCGTTGATAATCATGGCTTTTCTCTGGCGTTGTGGGTAGCTGGGGGTTGTAATCAGTAAAAGGAGGAATTTGCAATTGATTGATTTTTTTAAAGTCCTTTTATATATGTGATTGGGGGAAGAAGAAAACTTAGGATCCCGAGTGCAATATCAAAATTCTTTTTAATCGCTTGAACTACAAATTCTATGCGATTTTTTTAACTACAAAAAATGAATATGAATATTGTGGACTTGGATAGAATGCATGAAGGAGTTGAAATTGTGAAAAAGGGGGTGGAGAGAGAAGACAGCTTCACTGAGAGGGACTTGCACATGAGAGTGGTGATGGGCTCCGAGTGAAAGGACCCCAAATTCCCCACCTCCACCAACTATTTGCTTTACTTTACCTAAACCTGAATCAATTCCAAATTATATTCCAAAATCTCGAATTAATTATAAATTCCATTCCCAAACATGAATCAATCCACCAAACTACGTATGCCCTTGTGTTCCTGATCCAAACAATCTACCTTTTTGCTGCCTTTTTGCTTTCAATGCCTATGCACCAGGACATCATAGGACCATGTGTTGTATTGCGACACAAGTAGAATGACCCTAGTGGTGAAGTAAAACTTCCATGTCATTGTCACTGGGTACGCGCTTTCTCTACCTCGCTTATTACCTAATTTGAGTGGTGGAGTAAAACTTCATTGTCACGAGAATATGTCTAATTTCTCAATTTTACACATTACGTAAGTTATGCGTTGAGTGAGATACAAAGTGTATGAATATATCGTAACGTATAAGTAAGTTAATCAGAAAACAAAAAATTTGAATTGGACTACGTCAATGCTTCGATTCTCTCTCCTTAGCTGTATGCAAAAGACTAATTTATGAGAGTGCCCAACCATCCCTATATCTCACGAGCAGTTACATCCAAAGATTCAATTGTCGTGTATCATAAATGCTCGCTCGCCAGACTTCCTCATAGTTCTAGAGTTTTCCATTTTGGTCAGACACAGAACACAAACAAGAACAATTCCAAGGTTATACTTGTCAAAGCCTAACATTGTTGTTTTGTTTTCTTTTATAAATGTCTTCACAAGAATAGTAATAAGTGGATGATAATGACACAAATACTTTGCTACGTGTAACGTATATATATTTTTATGTGCTGTCGAACAGGAAGGAGAGAGATGATGAACCACCATCGGAAAATATCACACCGACCCTCATGTTTCATATAGTCCAAGGGTTGGCCGACTAAACGAGAAAACCACAACGTGCAGCAAAACTCAAGTCAAACAGGCAATTTAGAGAGTATCAGATTTTCATGCGCTGAGAGGGACTAAAGGTCTCTCAACTTTCGTATTGGAGATGAGCACGTTTTTAGTCACTTGAGTCCATTGATTGTCGAGAATGAGAGAGGACATGATGACCTTTCATCCCAACCAAAATTGCCATCTGCAAACAACTCAAGCGGTGTATTTTAACCGATCACACCCTGTCACGTAAAAAATTTATCACGCATGATATATGACGTAATTGGTCAAAAATAACAAAAGAATACTATCCCTGTTTCGCACAAGTAAAGTGTTTATTGTGTTTTACACCCTGTCAACATCTGCAGCTAGACTTTGAGCACAAAGCAGAAAAGTGGTCTTCCACACGCACAAATATACTAGGCGTGTTTTACTTACTCTTCCAGAGGCGGAAATATGAACAGAAAGCATACAAAACTAGCTGCAAAGCACTTCATTTCTTTTGGATAGGTAAAATAGTTCACTATATATCTTCAGAAAGCACTTTGTAAAAACTCTCTTTTCCCTTCCAATCCCAATCCTGGCACTGGGGCAAGAATTATCCACCATGGATAACTAGTTCTAACCAAGCAAAAGTAGAAACAAATTGATCAAATAAAGAGTTTTGAATGGTATGAACCAGAAAAGTAAAAGAAAGAGTTTTGATTTGGAAAATTGATCTAATTTAGTTAACACAAAGACTGGTTAACATTAGTTTAATCAAGGAAGAAGAGTTCATATAAAATAGCACTACCCCTAATGGTCTATGTTTTGTAAAAGTTTCTGATACTCAAAGTAGACATGCACAAGATATAGCTTCTGTAGAAATATTTTCAAGCTAAGAGAGTCGCGAGAAGGCACACCTAAATTTATATAGGCAAAATTCCAAGTGATAGGAATACAATGCAAATGAATCATCGTAGATGAAGGGAAATATTATCTTGAGATGGATGATTTATAATTTCATAGCACAATGATGGGAAAGGAACAGAAATTCAAATCTCAAATATACGGTTGCAATGCATATCTGATTAAGATTTAAAGCCATTAACTATTCATACAACGCAATCCCAGCATGATGAACAAAAGGAAAGGATTTGGAACCAATGTCTAAATTAGAATCGACACGAACTCAGACCTGCACAAGTTCAAAATTGACATGATTTTTTCAGACCTACACAAGTTCAATGTATGCCATGGGTGCATTGTCCCCTCGCCTTGGCAGTGTTCTAATAATTCTTGTGTAACCACCATTTCTTTCCCCATATCTGTCTGGTACCTCTGCAAACAAAGCATGGACAATCTGCTTTTCATAGATGAAGCCCAGAGCCTGTCTCCTCTTATGAAGGGTTCCATTCTTGGCCAGTGTGATCATTTTGTCAACATACTTCCTCATTGCACTTGCCCTTGCTCGAGTGGTCTTGATGCGGCCGTGTTTAAGGAGCTGAGTAGTGAGGCCTCGCAGAAGTGCTTTTCGTTGGTCAGGAGGCCTGTTGAGCTTAGGGACTTTCCTGCCATGTCTCATTGCCAAAATTCGGCCACCATTATCAATAATGGTGAAGTTATGCTCAAAACTTGTATATTCTGCAAGAAGATAGATAAAATAACTTAAGGGTTTTGCAAGGTCAGTGACATAAACATCAAATGATGTAAAACATATCTCAAAGATGCATGACATATAAGTTACTCTTGCATAAATGTGAGAGCAATTAATCTCAGGATGAAAGTAATCGCGGGTCGCGGTGGGTGGGCGAGGGGTCGTCGCGGCGGTCGACTCGTGAGAGAGAGAGAGAGAGAGAGAGAGAGAGAGAGAGAGAGAGAGAGAGAGAGAGAGAGAGCAGGTTTTCTTTAAAGTCAGGAAATAATAAAAAAAGACTCAGACGCCCAGACCCGCCTAGGCCGATTTTTCGAACACTGCATCTGAATTATATAGTTGAAATGAAAATAGAACACTAGAGGTTACTTTGGAAGGTCATGAAAACAGAACACATACACAGATATACGAAGGTACAAACTTCTACTGAAATAACACACAAAGATGCATAATTTCACTCCCACACTGGAACCCAAATGCCTCCACCTCCATTTATACCCCTCTAATTCATAACAGCATAAAATTTAACAACAAACCCAAATGAAGTGATGGAGAAAAGAGTGATACCGGAGAGGCCAAGCGAGAGCAGGGGATTTAGGGGAGAGAGACCAGTGAAGGACCCAAATTGGGGTTTGTGGAGAGACTGGTTGAGACTGACGCTGAGGTGCAGGCTCCGATGCCCGCATGGTGAAGAAGACGAAGATGCAGAAACCGTACACCTATCTGGTGTTAAAGGCAGCGCCGACCTCAGAGACGCCATGCTCCATCTGCTGCTAACACTTTCCACTGTTCCAGTTGCCGTTGCCAACGCCATTGCCATCGCCATTCCCAAACCATACAAAACAGTGTCTTTTGCTCCTCTTCTTTTCCCAAATCTCTTATCTATGAGCCATGGATTCTGGATAAGGCCATAGGAAAAGTGGGTACTGGGTAGTGGGTTAGGGCTTTTCTTGAGGCCCAAGTTCCAATCTTTTCAATTTGGGCCTTTCCAAAAATCTTTGCCCCAATTGGCCAAAAAATAAAGTCTATCTGGTACTAATATTATAAGGAGAAAGATACATAATTGGAAGTAAAAAGTGGTCCCCACAGACTGTAACAACAGCAAAGAGGAGGGAGGAGAAGATCCACAGCCGCAGGTCCATCGCCATCACGGCTCTCATCACAAAGTTTAAGGAGAGAAAGAGGGCAGGCCAGGTTTTAAAGTTTGAACCTTGCAGAAGTGCCACTTGGAGAAGGAAACTAGGATTTTCTTCACCTTTTTATGCTCTACTGTTTGTACTTAAAAGCGTTATTTCTTTTGCTTCCTCGTAGTTAAATACTAATTACTTACTAATTAAGTGCTAAGCACAGTGAGAGAGAGAGAGAGAGAGAGAGAGAGAGAGAGAGAGAGAGAGAGAGAAAGAGAAAGAGGAAGAAGATAAAAAGCTGGGAAAAAGTTGAGAGGCGGAGGAGAAAGCCACTGAAGAATGAAACTCTGCACCACCAGCAGAGTCGGAGCACAACTTCATCATCACCAGCTTTGGCTTCCACTTACTGCTTCTGCTTGTAACGGTCAAATTCAGTCAAGATGGGAAACTGTGGGACGAGGGAGGAATCAGCTGTGGTAACGAATGCTCAAGGTGCGTGCTTGTTCGGGTCTCAGAATCCAGATCTTTCTATATTTGTGTTGTGATTTTCAGCTAAGCTTGCAGCTTTTTGATTGAGCAGTTCAGCAGCTGAGCACTCTGTCTTCGTCAGTGAAGAACGGCGAGAAGAAGCAGAATCACAGCCGTTCGATTTCAGATCTGAGCGATCCTTCAACCCCACGCAACTTCGAGGATGCGCGGAAGAATGCGGTGCTGTACACGCACGTCATCGCCTTCACCCTCTTCGAGCTCGAGACCATCACCAAGAGCTTCCGCTCCGACTACATTTTGGGGGAAGGTGGGTTCGGGACTGTGTACAAAGGCTACATTGACGAGAATGTGAGGGTTGGGCTCAAGTCTCTGCCCGTCGCCGTCAAGGTCCTCAACAAGGAGGGCCTTCAGGGCCACCGCGAATGGCTGACGGAGGTCAACTTTCTCGGTCAGCTCCGCCATCCCAATCTCGTGAAATTGATTGGATATTGTTGCGAGGACGATCACAGATTGCTTGTTTACGAGTTCATGTTTCGAGGGAGCCTTGAGAATCACTTGTTCCGGAGTAATTGAGTTCATAATCTTACAAATTTTGGATTTTTTTGATGATTTTTGTTGTTGTTGTTGCTAATTTAAATTTGGTGGGCATTTTAGAGGCAACTGTTCCATTGTCGTGGGGAACGAGGATGATGATCGCTCTGGGAGCTGCCAAGGGACTTGCTTTTCTTCACAATGCTGAAAGGCCAGTTATTTACCGGGACTTCAAGACTTCTAATATCTTGTTGGACTCTGTAAGTGGCGTTTCTTGAGTTTTTAGATTCTACAAGTTAATTTCTCTGCTAAAATACTTGACTTTGTGATGACGTGCAAGCTGCTATTAGTCTTACTGGTTGCATGGGTTTGCAGGATTATGCTGCCAAGCTCTCTGATTTTGGGCTTGCTAAAGCTGGACCCCAAGGGGATGAAACCCATGTATCAACTCGGGTTATGGGTACCTATGGATATGCAGCCCCTGAATATGTAATGACTGGTATGGCATTCTTACATATTGGATATGCTTGATTTAGAGCTTATGTAGTAGCTTGAACATCACGAGTCTTCTAATTGAATTAGTCAAGTGGGAAACAATCTGACTGTTTCCTATAGAAAAATTGCCAACAAGTATCACCAGTATTAGTACCATTTGAGGAATATTCTGCCATAATTCTCTGCTTGCTATGGAAGTATGTTGTAAGCTTATATTTTCAAATTGTCTTTCGTCCTTTCACTAGTGACAGGTTGAGTAAATTTTTTAGATTAAATGGTTTTAAAAGGGGAAGGCTGCACCTGGTATGGTAATGCCAAAGCAGGCTCTTGGGTGAAGGGGAGATCTGGAGATTGAGTAGCTCTTCTTGTGATGAACATGAGCAATAGTGCTTGATGGTCAAAGAGTTTCAACACTGCTTCAGAGAATGACACCTACGTTTACAGTATTCTGAATGCTTGGATGCAGTGCATTTCTGTTTAAATCTTTTCATAAATGCTTGGCTTCTATAGCAACTGGAAATTGAATTCATATAATCTTGACAGCTCCAACGCAATTTCTGTTAAAATCTTGTCATAAATGCTTGCCTTCTATAAAATCTGGACTTGAATACATGGATTCTTGGCAGCTTCAATACACATTTCTTTTCATAAATGCTACATTAAGGAGTTATCAGCTTATGGATGAGGTGTAGAAGTATTAATTCATTTTCATTTAGCTTGGAATCCTAAACCTTAAGCTACACAGACAAATATGGTACACATGCAACGACTCTAATTAGTAACTTAAATAAGTAAGGAATAGAACAGTCCCCCTTTTATATGTTTTGTTCTTGACTCGTAAGGTTTTGGATTTCAAATGCATTTTATTATTGAAGTGACGAGTGACTTGCAGGTTGGAACTTGAGAGTATTGCGATGCCCAATTACCCTGTTTTCTCTGTTCTGTAACTCACTGATTAAAAGTTTTTCTCCAAGGTCCTCTTTTGCTCTTCAAAATTGTATGTATGAACAAATGAAGAAATGCTGACATTTGCTGTGCATGTGTCTAGTTTTGTTGTTCACATAGTGTAGGAATATTAATTTGCATGTATACATGCTTATGTGCTGCTTTTCTGAATCAAATCCTTATGAAATGGGCAGGCCACCTGACTGCCCGGAGTGATGTATACAGCTTTGGAGTTGTTCTCCTTGAGCTTTTGACAGGAAGGAGATCTGTTGACAAGACGAGACCGAGCAAGGAGCAGAACTTGGTAGATTGGGCACGGCCGAAACTGAACGACAAGAGAAAGTTGCTACAAATAATTGACCCTAGGCTGGATAATCAGTACTCAGTTAGGGCAGCACAGAAAGCCTGCAGCTTGGCATACTATTGTCTCAGCCAAAACCCCAAAGCAAGGCCCTTAATGAGTGATGTAGTTGAAACTCTAGAGCCTCTACAAAGTTGTAACGAACCAAGTGAATCATCAACGGGTGGACCATTTGCAATGAGCAGAATCCCTGATTATCGAATGCGTCACAGGTTTCCTAACAATGTAGGTCCAGGTGCTGTTTGTCGATCCCCCAACCCAAACTATTCGCCAGGAGGTCCTGCAGCATGCAGAGTTAGATGAGAATGTCATCTATATGTATACTTGTTTGTACTTTGTATGCGTTATCCCTCAACCTTTTTTTGCAATGACAGAATTTGCTTGTTAAATTATGGATGCATATGTCATTGTTTTCCATATACATAGGGTTGCCGTATTCCTCTACCTTTTGTCATCGTTTCTGTTTGACACCTGCTTGTATTTACGTTTGGTCATGCTTTTGCGGTTATGGAAGTTACATGTGGAAAGCCCCATGTTAAACTCACGCTGTGTGATTTCTCCCCTTCTAATGAAGGAAATAACAGAGCAGGCATCTGTTGAGAATTGAATGTAAAATCTCAAGCCCACCTTAATTCCTAAAGGGTGGATATTTCTTGGTGCATAAGTTGAATAATCAACAGAATTAGGAACTTAAGTGTAAGTGTTATATGCATGGGTTTGTAACTTAAGTGACCGAGACGTGGGGTTCATTTCCCCTTCCTCCAATATTGATTGTAAAAAATTAAAATCAGTATTAGAACACCAAGGATCTTTTACATTCAACAACCCCCCTTCTTCCTTCCATGCCCCTTCAGCTAGGGTTCATGGGCATCAATATTAGAAACTTAATTAGCTCTTTATTTTATTTTCTTGTCTCCAAGTTTACTTGTTTCAAAAAATTTCTTAAGAAAATCTTGTCCACAACAATTGGGTCGGATCTTGATGATGATTCCGTAATGTCCTGCCATATAGTACCATACAGACTGAGACCCTAAATAGAAAAGAAAAAAACCTTTTTCATTGACCTTCTTTCTCTTTTAAAAAATCTCCTCTCCGCTACTTTCCACCACACAAAAATTTATTCGCTCACCACTCTCTCTCTCTCTCTCTCTCTCTCTCTGGTGTCTCCCTGGCTAGCTACTGTTGTGTCTGCATGTTTGCTTGGTTGACATGGACGACCTCACAAACAGAAAAAATCCCATAAAACTAGTGCCTTTTCTAATCTTCACCGCCCTATTAGCCATCACTCCTGCAATTGGTAAGTAACTTATTTTTCTGTACAACTTTCAGTTTTTTTTTTTTTTTTTTTTGTGTGGTCAAAACTCTTCAACTTTCAATTCAATCATTCACCGTTAAATACATGATGCGCAGCAGCAGGATCTCATGCCGACGAGTATCAGCCAATACCAAACCAAACAGCTGGGACATTGCAGCCCGTCGGCACGACGGAGTATAGGCTATTGATCGACGTGTTAAAAGCTCCTCCTCATGATCATGATGATATACAACGGCGGCAGAAGCGACGGCGGCTCGCGCCGTACCAGCTGTGCTTGCTGTGCAAGTGCTGCTCGGCCACCACGTGCACCTCCATGCCCTGCTGCTTCGGCATCAACTGCCAGCTTCCCAATAAGCCCTTTGGCGTCTGTGCTTTCGTCCCCAGGACCTGCAACTGCACCAATTGCACAACTTCTGTTTAAAAGCTTAATAGCTTTTCTTCTTCCCTTTGAAATTATATTTAGCTCTCTCTATCCCTCTTTCTTTTTTTCTTTGAAATTATTGTTATTGTTAATTTGAAACTGGTGGGTTTTGTGCCGATGGCTAAAATACAAATGATGACAACCTTGCAGTGTCAGAGAGCTCTGCAAATTATTCGATGTTTAGAAATCTTAAATCAATAACGTCGACCTTCTTTCTCTTGTGTTCTTGTATAAAAATATCATCTTTGAAACACCCCACGTGGGCAACTTGGCTGTATAATAATATATGCTTCGATATATTTTTGCGTACTTTATGTATGCATCGATCCACGCCCATCACATATATTCTTGCTTTGCTCATCATATCATGTATTTTATTAGTGTTCTTGAGTTTTTCTCGGGGTTAGGCCAATTGGTTATAATAGTAAGTCAGTGATTTCGTTCCCTTGCATTCACATCCGACTACTTACTTATAAATTAGATTAATTTAGACTAGTTCAGGTTATTGCTGGTATATTATATGTGTTGGCAACTTGTTTGCAGAAACCCCATGAAAATGTATGTACAAGTCAAACCTCTTGAATTGAAGGACTGTCAAACTCTTGAAAATGTGGAGAAATCATGTTGTGGGGAAAGCCCTTTCACATGTTTAGTTATGATCAATTTTCTTACCCCCCACCCCCAAAAAAAAAAAAAGAAAAAGGAACAAAAGAATACAAACATGTTTTTTTTAAAAAAATCTTCTTGATTGGAAAGAGAATACATTTGAATTTGTAACATATTCATCTTCCTCTACAACATTTGAATTTGAAATGGGCCCATTAGTTTATGTTCTGACCACAGAAAAAAGACAACATTGTACCTTTCATCCTTAAAAAAACAACAAACCACCAATTAATCTTGATGCGTATGTGGTCATTGAGCCTCGATTCTCTTAACTTGACTAATGAATCTTAATGGGATGACGAAGACCATGTATTGATAATTTAAAGTAAGTGGGAGAGTCGTCCTTCAATTAATTTTCTGGGTGATATCCTCGGCTATGTAGCTCCTTTGTATGGCGCGCATGCCAAAGGCAGAAGACCTCAATTATCCATTTCTTTGTCCATATACCATGGCGTTCCCTTCGAAAGCAACTTTGTACAAGGACTTTGCTGCCACTATTAATTTTAATTTTAATTTTAATTCGAGTTTAATTTGGCACCACTCATTTCATCAATGAAAGAAAATTTAAAACAAAAATTAATTAGTATATATTCTCATAGGGATAATGCGAATTAGTGTACGTTTGTGTGCTAATTAACAACATTATCTCTCGTATTCCATCTCCCTTCCTTTTCCCTAAAGTTTGTTGTTAATCCAAATGAGTAAGGGTATTATGCTTAATTAATTACTGGAATACTCTAAATGTCAGCTCTCCAGAGATTAGATGTCACTAGCGCAAATTCTTACTCCTCCCTCCCACTCTCTCTCTCCATCAGCATCACCACACTGAGAAAAGTTAACTGAAAACTAATCAAAACGATTACTAAAATTAACAACCACCTGAACGAAGTGATGTCTCAATCAAATATGCCACCTGAAGGGTGATATTCTTGTAACCTTGATTAAGTGGCTGGATAATGGTGTAATTAATTTACTTAATTTGAAATAGGGTGCTATTTCACTATATATTTTATGCCCGACCATGAACATCTTTAAAATAATGCTACGTATTATCCACTATTAGAAGTAAAACGGTCGTTAATCGTTATCCGCATTGCCGCTATTACTTAATCCAAGTTTTTTTTTAATTTTTTTTTCTTGTTCATGTGAAGAATAGGATGACCTAATCTAACTCAATACCTAACTTGATGAAGCTTTTCGAGTTTTCGATGGTTATGTTAGTGTTAATTAATTAGGGCCACTCACTTCAATAATATATATATATATATAAATTCGCACTTTGCATATGTCTTAATCTAATCGTATAGAGGAACTGATCCAACCCTTTTTAATTTGTGTGTTGCATAGTCATACCACTATTGCTTTACCACAGGCGTGAGTTCATGATTTTCTGGTCATGATAAGACAGAACTAGTTAATCCATTCCCATAATATGCCACGTACAAATAAGAGGAACGTGCCATTTCATTTAAATAAGACTATATATGTATTATCGACTTATTCAAGCGGTGAGTTTTATGATATTTGCGAACTTGCATATACTCTTAGGTCTCGTTCGGTGGCTCAGCCTAAATTGAACTAATGTTCTAGTTGTTATTTGATAATGAACTTGTAAATTTTATCTAAAGGAGTGAAACTCATAAGGACTGATTTGAACTCAATTCCAATTCAGTCTTGACTGAGCCACCAAAAGAGACTTGCTTTACATTAACCTATGTCATACATACTCAGATGAGGTTGTGAAGTCTAGCTTGTATTCTTGTAGGATAGTTCACCTTTTCACAATATATATGTATATCTTCTCCCTCCTTGAACTTTCCATATTAGTAAAAAGACATCATCTTCTTTTCATGTTACTAACACTATGGTATAAAAACATTGATGCTTAATTAAAAGTATTTATAAGTGGATAGGAACTCATTGGAGAGAAGCCGGATTTATATGTATGGGCTACATAGATGGCTGCTTATCACCTAACTCGGTCCCTTTGTTTGAATGGATGTCGGCTTCCAATTCAGAGGCTAGCTTTTTTGTTATTGTTCTACACGTACATGATAAAAAAGAAAAATAAGTATATCGTGAAGAAAAATCCCAATTGAATATACCCTTTAGTTTATCGTGAAGAAAAATTAACTAATGATTTTGGAAAAGTTGTATTGTTTAATGAGAGAATGCGAACCCGCGCTTAACAAATAAGTGATTGGTTTGTGAGTGTTTTAGTGACTCAAAAACCACGGGCATGCACTAAGCAACTTGCTTAATTAAGAATCTCTAAAACCAACTGTATTATATTAATTGGCACTAATGGTATTGTGAAGGAGCTGGTAAACTTCTCGAAGTTACTATTTATCCATCTGTCATTCCCATTTACATTCTCCCTTGCTTAATCAAACAAATTTCCGGTGGTTTATTGGCTACTTGGTACTTTTTTATATGTTTTTAATGGCCGATTAATCGACTAATTACATTGTGAATGATCACGACAGACCGCAGGACAACAAGAAATGTCCTGGTTTCCAACTAACCCCACGAAAATTTCTTCTTGCGTTTGAATTAATGCTGGTCAGAGAGACATTAATTAAGCTTAATTACCAATAAAAAAAATTCCCAATTGAAATATACAAATGGGAATGTTTGTACCAAAGTTTCAGTATGACGACAAAAGGTCACATGCATGCAGGAAGTTTGAATTAATGAGCATCAGCATTTTCACTTGGAACCTCATATTCTTTTTGGTGTAAATCATGCTTAGCCAGATCGATCGAGGTTTACAGTAATCATGACTTGTAAAGCAAACCAGACAGTTTGGCCCATGAGGTCATCATAAATCCATAGTCCCCACTTTGTCTACCTGGCTTTAAAATGCCGGCCTTTGATCGATGCATTGCTTAGGCCCTCATGAAAACATGAAATTGATGGTGTCTGCTAACGGATTCACAAAGCCAAAAATATCAAATCATTACTTGGCCTACTCCTCGACCATGCACTTAATGTGCCTTCCCAAAGATCCAACATTACAACTAAAAAACATTCTATTAAGACTTTTATGAAGAAAAAGTCGATCAAAATTTACGTGATTATAATTTGACATAATATGTTATTTGACCGTCAATCACAACTGGACTACACAAGAACACTGTATATATCGTACGGAACATGGCAGAATATAAAATTAGCAGGTAGCTAGCTAGGGTGGCCACTTGTGAGGTCAGAGAGGTCATGTAATTTTGTATATAAAGAAAAAGAAAAAAGAAAAAAAAAAAGGAAAACAGGCAGGCTGATAAAGCTCTCTCTCTCTCTCTCTCTCTCTCTCTCTCTCTCTCTCTTTGTTTCCACGTACATACGTCCTCTCATAGTATATACCAAATCATCCCAAGGCTTCTGGCTATATATATACATATCTTTGGACCTAGCTTTATTCTTAAGTTCAGGCACAAAACCAAAGCTAATCCATTGTCGCTACTCATACCCAGCTATATTCCTCTCTCTCTCTACCAATATTCATCTCTCTCTCGTCTCTGAGACCTTTTCCTCTCATCTTCTTGAACGGCTTCTGCTTTTGAACAGCTAGCCATGTCTAGGATACATCCGGCTGCAGTGAATAGATACCAGGATCATGATCAAGATCATCCGCTGGAGCTTCAAGATGTTCATGATCATCGTGTGCCTCCCTCTGCGCTCACTGTGTGGAAGAGATCCAGCATGAGTTTCCAGGGGACTGATGGATTTACAGTGTTCGATGACCGCGGAATATTGACTTTCCGAGTAGACAACTATTCGAGAAAAAACTGTTGTGTTAGAGGAGGGCTTGTCCTAATGGACGGAGTCGGAAGGGCCTTGCTGACCCTCAAACCCCAGGTACTTATTGGCCTTCCTCCTCTTTAATGTAGTAAATATCATTGTTTGAAACGGCATATACGTGGTTTAGGCCTAGTTTAGACTATCGTTTGTATAAAAAATAAAATAAAATAATGGTTTATAACCGATACATGAAAGCTTAATGAATTTGATTTTGTATGAACAGATGTTGAGCATGCAAGACCAATGGAATGCATATAGAGGAGAAGATGGGTGTGGAAAGAGCCCAAAATCCAGCAGGGTGTTTGCCATGAGAAGTGGGTCTGGCCTTTTTGGCAGCAGCAACAAAAGTGAAGCAGCTGAGGTGTTCATGGGAGCTCATGCAACTGGCACCCCAGATTTCAGAATTGAGGGTTGTTTTGGGAGACGAAATTGCAAAATCAGAAGCCGCAGTGGACAATTGGTGGCCAGTGTAGCTAGAAAGAGAGTAAACAATACAGTCTTGCTTGACAATGATGTGTTCAACTTGGTGGTTCAACCAGGCTTCGACCTTGACCTTATTATGGGTTTTGTAATTATCTTGGATCGGATTTGTGGGAAGCCATTTACCCCAATTTTGTGTTCTTAATTATCTTGTGATGTACAGAAATAAACCCATGTAAACAAGATACCATCTTTTTACCCCACTGAATCTGATATTTTGTACAAGAGACGTCACTCCAATTTTCTTGTATTTAAATAAAAGTGGAAGTGTTTCAATGCCTTCTTTTGCTCTATCATCCCATTATTAATTTCCTTGATTCTTTAGCAAATTAGCAACTTCATTCAGATCAGAAGTTCTCAGTGAGACAAGACACATACAACCGTCTCATAGGAGCCGGAAATTTCCTTGTATTTCACCCTAAGGCCAAAGGATACCACATACTCTTGATCCACAATGATCGACTTGTTAGGCACTGGCATGTTATGGAACAGATGGTGGTGTCATTACAATGCAACACCACATGTTACTAATATTGCCGAAAAAATTTAAACAGGGCAAGTTTTCTGACGAAAAGAATGAAACCAAACTCAGAGAAAGATTACCTTGTTCATGCATATAGAATTTTCTTTCTTTTTTAAGAACAGCAGGAAGATTATATTGCATCTGTAGACGTGCTAAATTTGTACTTATGTGAAAAATAGGGGGGCTGAACTTGCAAACTCTGAAAAGCTTGTCCCGTTCGACCTGCCAAACTAAGTTTTTCTCATGTTCTAGGTTCTGAATTGAATCCGAAAATAGTGTTCTAAGCAACAAAATGATAGCTGCATGACAACATGACGCAGGAATAACATGTAATCTAGAAACTGTGAACGACAGCATGTGAATATTTTGTAAGGCTGAATTTCGTGAAACTGCCCAAGTGGGTCATCTGTGATGTTAGTACTATTCCGTAAAACTGCCAAAATAACAGGAGCAGCCAATATCTAGCCATGTATTTGCCTCCGAGATCGCCATCTATTAGTCACCAGTAACATAAGACTTGCCTTCATAATACTTTTTCTCACTTGCTGCCTTCTTCTCATTACGTATCTGCAGGAAGGGAAAAAATAAAATAAAAAATAAGGCTGAATTTTATTAGGTTTGAAGCATGTCAGAAAAGCAGAAATCAAGGAATACCAACTAAAACAATAGATATATTTATATGTTTAAGCATATGGACAACATATAATACTTTATGATTGGATACAAATTTGATCAAAAGAGTATCACAAAGAAGGTCAGGTATAAAGGGGACCTGGTATGCTTCATGATTGGATACAATCCTCCTAATTATCGTGGAAGTAGTGATATCAAGGGGGCTGTTTAAAACTTTGAAGATACCCATACTGATTGGAACTTCATATGGATTGCCTTGTTCCTGCATAAGAAAAATATGTAACTAACCAAAGCATCCCGGCACCTCCACTCCATTATTAAGCAATAGAATATACATCACCACGACCAACTTGTTTCACAATTTACCTTCTGAAAATTGTTATTCTCTGCTACCGTTCCATGGACAACTAAAGAGATGTTAAAGGTGGTGATCTGCAGGCAAAAAATACTATGAGCATTTTTTCAAACAAGCCAAGTTGACAAAACTGAGGAAAGTACTTCAGTAAGACAATTTATTGGTAGGTGCAATTTCAATAAGCATTAATGTTTACCACAAGCAAACCAGAAGAATCAAGTAGAAGAATGAAAAGTGACTAAGTGCATAATGAAGCAAATTCAATACAAATAAGAAGACAAGCTGACCATGTCTTTTGAAATTTCCCATGGAGCACCAATTATAACTTCATCCACATGCCGGCAAGCCAGAACACTCAGGCTTCTTTCATGAAGGTTCATGATCGGACGATGTGCTCCTCTATGAGCACTGCAGTGAAATTATTAGAATGAAGGCCATCACCTATAAAGTGTAGAAAGCTCGTATCTAATACAATTAAACTATTCGTACTTGGGAAAAAAAAAACTCACAATCAGAGGTTGCAATACTAAACAAGCTGCTATAAGATACAGAAATTCATGAATTGGTCAGCGATATTGCTTTTCTATTTTACAGTTATGAGTTGCTTCCCAGAAATTAATATAACATGTAAAGTTCGAGAATGAAGTTGCATTTCATGAAACATCATCAAAATTGTGACACACACGGAAAAAAGTTACAAATAACAAGGGTACCAACCAAAAAGATACGTGAAGTAAATCAACTTTCATAAAAGACAACTGATACTCAGCCAAGTTTTCCAAAGTGGTGACAAGGGATAAGTTTCTGTCACAGCCATTGTGCTACTCAAAACCCATTTTATGAGAAAACTAGCACAACGGAGTATAAAATGACTCACCAACTCTTTCTTTTTCACATGAAAAAGATGACATACACACATGCATGTGTGCTAAGAAGTTCTGTGGACATACAATGTTGGGTGGATTTTTTATTTTTTATTTCTTTAATACAAGCGATAGTCTCAACTACACGCCATAGTAAATGTCGGGTGGGTTTTTAAATTTTGGTCAAACTACATATGGATCTAAAGTGGGTCCAAGTGATTAAACAGTTACAGAAACTGACAAGGGAAGGTTTTACCATTTCAAAATTGCAACAAAATGTGTAGATAGCTTAAATAAAAGAATCAAACTTGATAGCCCTTCCAGCAATAGGGAAGCAGGAGACCAAACCTGACAGTCTGATCAGTGTGTATTCCAACAAGAAGAAAATCCCCAAGCTCTCGCGCAATCCTTAAAATCTATATGAAAAGGATGGACATGTAACCAAACAAGTAAGTTTTTTATCCCTTAATTGTTAATTGCCTACATTGAATAGTGAAGCAAATAAAGGATGGTAATTAAGCGAAGAGAAAAAGGAAAAAAGTCCGTTAAATTCTAAAGCAAATTGGGAAAAATAAGAGAAACAACTAGAAGACCTTAGTAGCACGGAATATAGGATGAACAAAAAAACCAACAGGAAGTTAAGGACAACGGTGCTGTTATAAAATGTGTGTGTGTGTGTGTGTGTGGTGTGTCAGAGAGAACTAAAGACAGGCTTAGTGTTATTTTGCTTTTGTTTCCCAGGTTTTTCCTTGTGTACAAAAAAGGGGGCCAGTTTGGAAATTATTGGGAATCAGATATGTAATCTGCCCAGCCAAAAGATCAATATAAAAGAATTTGGAAAGATACTTTAAGAAGAGAGGAGGATAAATAGCATGTGAGCAAACTCATCTGCACTACCTCCACATGTCCAGCATGGAAAAGATCAAAAGCACCATCTATATAAACTATGCGTGCGTCCGACTGAGGACCCTGCAATCAGGCATAAAACATACATTAAAAAATGACAAAGTTCACCTCACCAGTAATATATGTGATATAGAAATTATGTTTTTTCTTTCCTTTTTGTTCCCCCTTGTTTAAAAAGAGACTTCATCCGAGAAATCAACGCAAGGGATTGAGTAATAAAAATTGCCCTCTGTCTGTGATGTAATATCCACAAGATATAAACTAGGATATTCATAGAAATTCAGGTAGCTAAAACAGACAAAATGCACTTATTTATTTGAAACAACCAGTAAAGAAAGTTCAGAGATTACGTACTTTCCCATTCGAGAACTGAACAATTCTTCGAGATGTTGGTAGGAAATGAGACACACGAGTTCCGCTTCCAGATCCACCATCTTCAAATTTCTGACTGTGACCATGGCTGAATTGTCTCTGCAAGGAAGAATGGTGCTGGTTCTCACTAACCGATCTCTCTCTTACACAGAGAAGCATACGACCTGTTCACAGCATTACCAAGAAACAAAATTAGACTAGCAAATTCCAAATGCCCCAACAAAGGATTAACAACTGTGATTATGTAAAGAAGATTAGTATTTAATCAGCTTCTGTGCTATAATTAGACTTAAAATACGCATAGAAATGGGCATAACCGAGTGAGATGGATAGAATGAAACAAACCAACAATGTCTGTGCTGGAGACCCCTTCTGTGCGTTTGATCTGCTTGTAGCGACCAGCCTTCTTGGCAAGAGCATAAGCGTCAGTTCCATCAGGAAGAACACATGGGTCATCGCCATGAATGATATAGTCTATATTGTATTCATCAAACAGTTTCTTCATGAACTCTTCGGTTATAGCATAAGGTGCATCCGGAATAACCTCATCTACCCATTTCACAGCATTAACCATAATCATCCTACAACACAACACAAGCACAGATGCATTCACATAAACCCAATAATTACGAAGCTAATGCAGCTGATTTAAACAAAAAGCTGGTACCTTTCATCGAGAGGAGTAACAGGGGGGCCTTTGTTGGCGATGATTTCAGCGTCGCTGACAACGCCGACAACCAATTGGTCGCCGAGGGCACGTGCCTGACGGAGCGCGTTGCAGTGGCCGTAGTGCATCATGTCAAAGCAGCCGTCCATGTAAACGCGGACAGGTCTGTTCTTCTTCCTCCGCCATGGAAATCCCAGAGGAAGTTGAGGGCCATGACGTTCCTGTGAGCCTAACAGAGACACCCCAAAGCCGACCCCCACCGCCACCACCACCCCTCCGACGAGGCACGTGGCTAGAAACCTCGCCCAGCTTCGCGCGTTCTCTGAGTTCCCATCTTCCAAACCCATTTCGTCGCTTCTGGATTTCACAAATCAAATCAAGTGAAAGAGAGAGCTTTAGTCATCTGATTTACCCAAAATTCCTTTTCTTCTATCGAATCAGAAAACCGAATAAAGTCGGCATTTTTTCCTTCTGATGAAAAATTTTCGGGTTCGGGGTTCCCCACACTTTTCTCGTTCTCACTCAATTTTCTCACTTTTTCTTTTTTGTGCGGCGGATGATTCTTGGGCTTGGGCTTCTGTGCCACCCAAACTTTCAATTTTTATTGGGTCAAAAACGACTCTTTTATAGGATTTTCTTAAGCCCATTTTCTGTTATGTTTATTGTTTCAGAAAAAAAAAAACACTGCATCGGTGAGTGGAGGGCGGTGGGTGGTGGCGTGGAGTTGACTCAAGTACTCTTTGTTTGGTTTATTCCTTTTCAAATTCCGTTATTCCACTGTAACTCCTCTTCCTCTTCCTCCTGTTGCCGACGAATAGAAACGAGAGAGAGAGAGAGAGATCGCGTTGGACTGGTCTTGCTTACAAGTAACAATGGCTTCCACCGAGGGTATAGTACCAATAACCAGGGCTTTTCTGGCTTCCTATTACGACACATACCAATTCTCCCCTCTCTCAAACGACGTCGCTCGCCTTTCCTCTGAGATTCGCTCTTTCACCGCCGATTTGCTTACAGCTCTCCGGCTGCTGAAGGTCCTTCATTTCTAAACCCTCTAATCTTATTTTTGTTAAAGTGATCATCTTCTTCTTTTTTTTGCTTGTTATTGCATATTGTTTATTGAATGAGTCAATGAGTGTGATTTGTAGGGGAGGAGCGATTATTAGTGAGTGAGTTAGAGAGTGAACCGCCTCATAAAGTTGACGAGAACATGTGGAAGAATCGAGAACATATGGAGGAGATACTGTATTTACTTGAAAAGCCTCATTGGCCTCGATCGGTAAGCTAATCTAAGTTAATCTATGCTGTTGTTGCTTCTGAAAGATCCTACCTTTTTTTTAATTTTATAATTCTTGCTTCTCTGGGCACAGCTTCAACAGCAGTTAAGTCCTGATGATGCTGAACTTGCTACTATTATCGATCGTCTCCACCAAAAGTTTCAAACCAGTTTGAAGACATTGGAGTCTTTCCAAGCTAAAAATTCTGACCGTGTCTTCAACACAGGTTCGTTGCCTCTCACTTGCCCATGTTGCGTTTCAATGACTTATTCAAAACTCTGCTTTGCTCATAATGGAATGTGGGATTCTGCCTGCAGTTATGACTTACATTCCCCAAGATTTTCGGGGAAAGCTCATCAGACAACAGAGGGAACGTTCAGAGAGGAATAAGCAAGCAGAGGTTGATGCTTTGGTTAGTTCTGGAGCATCTATACGTGATCGTTATGCTCTCTTGTGGAAACAACAGATGGAGAGGTGAGCCTAATTACTTTTCGCTTACCCAATTGGGTTAAAAGCAGCATGTCCTCCACCTTACGTTTTATTTGCTCATCACTCTTCCAGGAGGAGACTTTTAGCGCAGCTTGGTTCTGCTACTGGTGTCTACAAAACCCTTGTCAAGTACTTGGTTGGGGTTCCACAGGTATGTTCCTCTGCTCATTTGCCTGCCATTTTTTTTGGCTGGGTTGACCTACTACTCTATTTGCTTGTTTGGGTCTGTATATTCACTCCTACCTCTTAACTTGATATGCTGTTCTCCTTCTAACATTCCTTTTATGGTTTTCTCATTTTGCCTAATGTATTTATCTAGTTGGAGGGTGGTTATTTGATGTTGTCTTGATAAATTAGTATTTTTAGATGTATTTCAAAAGTATGATTTACTTATTCCATGTTTGAGACTGTGATAATTGGTAACTGTTCCTGCACACTTCCTTTTGGGCGCAGGTTCTACTAGATTTTATTCGCCAAATAAATGATGATGATGGGTAAGTTCTTTTGTGGGAGTAGTGTAATTTCGCTGTCTATAATAATTTAATGTCTTGTTGTATCCTTCATTAACAGGCCCATGGAAGAACAACGACAACGTTATGGACCACCTTTATACAGACTAACAACTATGGTGCTTCTTATAAGAGTCTTTATTTCGCTGTCTTGGGGGCGTTTTGAGACTAGAAAATTGTGAGAATTCTTGCAATCTTTTTATCTTTGGTTGTTTTGTTCAAAATGTATTTCTATTTATCTTCTCACTGACGCTTTCTTTGATTTCCTTTTTTTCCCCCAAATTTGCATCGAGACTTATTTGTTGTATGAATTGAGCAGAAAGAAAGAAGAGGTAGCTGTATTGGAACAAGCTGCTGATGTCTACACCACTGAATTTGAAAGGTTTATAACGTTTATCAGGTATTGCTCCTATTTCTGTTTGCAATTGGGTAACTTTAAATCGTATGTCATCTTGATGATAACGATTTTTATCACTTTCATTATAATAACTACTATCATATTAATTTTGACGTTTCAATTTACATACCCCTTCCTTTTGCTAGGGGTTTGATTTGACTATCCTTTTGATCCCATAAAAATGTGTAGAAGTAAAATTTTACAAATTATGGTAGCTTTCTTGTGTATATGCATGATAATACATGCACATTTAAACGCCAAAATAAATCTGTGTTGTCTTGCTGGGCTGCAAGCATGTCTTTCCTTTATCTTGCTGCTAGGCAGTGCTTATTGCTATATCAATTTGTGTATGCATTTTTGTCAGCGAGGTCTTTGCAAATTCCCCCTTTTTTATCTCAGCAGAGGTTGCCGGTGCATTAGAAGGAAGGTCAGAAGCCAGCTTTTTAAAAAAAATTAACTTTACTTTTGTATTTTCATATCAAAACTTTTGTTAGTTTTTTTCTGTACAGGAATAATGATGATTACAAAGAGATAAGTGTTCCGGCTGGGAAAACTCATGAGGTTTGTTTACATATCTGCTTGTGAGACTCATTCTTTTTCCTTGTGGCTGCAGGTGATTTGTGCTCACATGCATGGGTGTGTGAATCTATTGATTCATTTCTAACAACTCTGGTTTAACAACTCAGCTAGGAATTAATGTAACTTCATTACTATTATAGGTTTCATTGTCTGTGGACGCGGTAAATTCATACATTGCTTGGGATTTTTCGCTTGTGCAAGGGAAGATAAACTTGGTATTGTTCGTTAACCGTTATTGACCTTCTTTTCTTTTCTAATTACTATGTCTTTTTTCTTTGTATGTATGTAGAATATAATTGGCAGCAGCTGTAATGTGCATGCTCCTGGCCTCATGATAGTAATATATGTTCCAGTTGTTAAAATAGCTCGTATGCTTCTTTATGCAAAATTTATGACAATGTAAATCCCATATTGAGATTTATGTTTGGTGGTCAGGATATTGGGTTTAGTGTCGAGTATACAAATCCTTCTGGAGAAAAATCTGTAAGTTGAACTATGATGGTTCGGTTGTTAATTATACAATGTTTACTTTATTCTCCTCCTTTTCAACCTTCTATTTTTCTTTGTTTTGTTTTTCCCTTTTGCTTTCTTATTCCTCTTTTAAACATAATTGTTTTCTTGCAATGACACTGGGGCATTGGTGATTATACCACAGCTCATTTTACCTTACCGACGCTTCGAGTCTGACCAAGTAAGTTTAGCATTTGTGGTTGTGTGTGGTGTTAGAACACCATTTGAAATTAAATCTCTTGACTTCTAAACTTGAAATCTTTTACAGGGAAACTTTTGCACATGCGAGGTTGGAAACTATAAACTGCTTTGGGACAATTCATATTCAAGTTTCTTTAAGAAGGTGTGCTGACATGTTTGGGATCTCCTATTTTCGGTTTCTGTTTTTGTTTTACTACACCACTTTACGTGTCATATCAATCTTGAAAACAAGTCGGCCTTTTGGGTTTTAGAGTTGAAATATAATGGTAATACAGAATTTCTTTTTATTTGCAAGTCACTGGAATTTCTTATTAAGAAGCATGCTATTTCCCTATTAGAAAAAAGACACCTTCCATGCTGTTTTAAACTTCAGTTTGACGTTTGAGCCATTAAATTGTGTTAGCTCACTTCTCATTGTCAGCAGAATTGGCCCTTTTGCATATATTCTGAGCATGTATTTTTCAGCAATTCCATGTCACTTGATATACTGGCTGCTATGTCTCCATCTTTACAAAAGCAGCTTAAGTAGGGCAGACAATGTTTGTCCTGATTCTACTTTATTATGATATGAACTAAGAGATCAAAAGCAAAATCTGACCTCTTCTCAATCTAACTAGACTTATTTAGCTAGTAGCTAGCTACTCATATTCTGAAGGGTACTGTCATCTGACCTTTTTTCAATCTTTTTATGAACTGGTACCCTTTTCGGGCCTACGTCTATTGTATTGTACACCCAATATTGGAATTTTCTTACATTTATATCTTATTATTTGCTGGAATATAGGCGCTGCGCTACAAGGTAGATTGCATACCTCCAGTTGCTGAACCAGTGGCACCCGCGACTGAAGCTAAAGAATGAGCTTCTTGGCAAATTGGAATATTTTATCGTCATGCCAGATAAATGCTATCAGTGATTTCTGTTGCGTTAAATTGTATCATGTTATTCTTCTCTTCTTCTTTTTTATTTTTTATACGTTGCATCTCCTGAGGTTGGACATCCAGATTGGTTTCTTTCATTATCAGGGCATGCGATTGATGGTACAGAATGTTGTATTATAGATCCTCTGTATATTACCTATTTACCTGACAATTCAGTTATTGAAATTTAAGTCATCAGCAACGTTTTCATGATCATCCTCAAGTTTAATTAATGCGGCTTGATTAGCATTTCTAACCAATGCCGAGTCCTGTTTCGGCACATATAGATGAAGGGCTTGGGACTAAAGTGCATGTAAGGAATCCAGCGTTTGGCAATTGTGGAGCAACCAAAAACACAAAAGGCCAGCGAACGAGTTTTCCAGCGAATACAGACATTGAGTGACTAAATACACGTTTAATTATTCCAAAATGTAACTGAACAAGTTAAAAGTCTAACAAAAAGTACAGAAATCCAGTAGTTCAATAACATGGCAAAAAACTATGCTACAATCAACAAAGTACAGGTTAAGTGAAGGCATAAACTCGCTTTGCTGAATCAAGAGTGTTTGATAGGAGCATGGCAATTGTCATGGGTCCAACTCCTCCAGGCACTGGGGTGATGGCTGATGCCACCCGCACTGCTTCTTCATAGCAAACATCCCCTGTGAGGCGGTAACCATGCTCCGAGCTGGGGTCCTGCCAGTACAGTACATATATATATATATATATATATGTGAATTAAAAGTAAAATGAAAGAATACGGCACAGTTATGTGATTACTTAATGCCATCGTTTTGTCAAATTGCCAAATTCAAAATGTTAATCAGAGTCCAGTATTTACCTCAACTGGATTAGTTCCAACATCGATAACAACTGCTCCAGGCTTTAGCCAATTTCCACGGACCAGATTCGGCACTCCTGCTGCCGTGACCACAATGTCAGCTTCACAGGTGATAAGTTCTGGGTTCTTTGTGAAGGCATGTACAATGCTGACTGTTGCATGGTGCCTCTGCACAACAATTTGAAGAAAACTATGCCTGTAAATTAGCATGTATGGATTGATTTTATTATTATGTCATTTTGAAAAAAAATAATATTACCTGCAACAGCAATGATGTGGGCAATCCAACAATGTTACTTCTCCCAATCACAGCAGCTTTCCTCCCCGCTATTTCCACACCAGACCTGAGCAACATCTCAATGCAACCTTTGGGAGTGCAGGGAATGAACAAAGGCTCCCTTCCTCTCATGGAAAGATTTCCCATATTAAGTGGATGGAAGCCATCCACATCTTTCTCTGGTCTCAGCACATCCAAAACTTTTCCCTCATCCAAATGCTGTCCCAGACAGTTTGTTGTAAGTCATCCATACAACAGCAGCAAGTTCTGACATGTAATGAATCAAAACCTCAGCTATTTAGTTGCCACACAGGTGATCTAAGAGAAATTTCTATCCACTAGAGTGTTCATGGCTTAGGTCTCTCAGGTCTTGGGTTTGTGGTGGGGGTGTTCTTACCAATTCAACTGTGTCGGCTTGCAATCTCACAAGCCTGAAAACAAAACTACGGGCCAGCAAACCTAAAGTCACCCGAACTATGAGATTGTTGGACTAACACAATCCAGATACCGTTTTACCCAAAATGGGCAGAGATTTTTAAGGGAACAATTCCAAATCGAAATGTGCAGCAGGAAAATTCCATTTTAAAACCCTAATCACATGGATCTTTAGACAAAAAAGTTCAGGAAGCTTCCAGTTTGTGGGTGCTTATGGGAGAAATTCAAGTTAAGGAAGATTTCTAAAATAGGGGCATTCCCTTGAGTGAGGTTGATTCAGTTAAAGTGAGTACTACCAAGTATATAAATTTGTTTCATCATTCTTAACTAAATGATATCTGTAGTTGATCAACTGTCTTTAAGATTCAAAGCATTTTGAAACTACAATTGTATGTATAACTTCAATTCTAATCTAGTTCTATTTGCAGAACAGCATATGCATACAATTAAAGGTAAAAAAAAAAAAAAAGTACTGGCACAGATTAAGAAATTACTTGTGGTAGAGGAAGTTGCACGAGAATACCGTGAACAGAGGGATCCGCATCAAAACTAGACAAAGCGCCAAGAAGTTGATCTTTTGTGCAATCTTCAGGCAGCTGAGCAACCATGGACTTAATCCCAACTTCTGCACAAGCCATCATCTTGTTACGGACATAACTCTGAGAGTCCCTTCTACGACCTACCACAATCACCGCCAACCCAGGCACCATTCCAATGCCCTCTTTCATCCTCCTCACCTCACCGCCTATTCTCGTCCTAATTTCATCCGCAATAAACTTCCCATCAATAATAGTAGCTGTCTGCTCGTTAGCTGTGGTGGTGAACCAAAATGAATACTTTAACGCAAATCAAATTGTTAAAAACTGGGTTTTGCTCACACCATCAAATACCACTTAATTTAAAGATTTGAACTTTTAATACTTAAGACCATAAGAAAGCAAATCAAAGGCAGAAAAAACAGAGTAAAGCTAAGCAGCAAAGATGGGCAAGCAGGAAACTTACAGGAACTTATAGGGGAAGAGAAACAAGAGTGTGCAGGGGAGGGAGCCCAATCATCAGGTATGTCTAGAGAGACAAGAGGAGGAGAGATTACAATTGGGCAGCCATGGTCGTTTCTTAAGGTGTTATGGGCGCTTCTGCAGCAGCCTCTGCTTCCTGATGGAACTCTCAATCTCAGTCCATTCCGCCATGGCGATGCCACTCTCGGAATCATTTTACTATGCCAACGCTACTGCTTCGGCTGTCCCTTGCCCCTCTTGCTTCTATTTCATTTGCGTCTTTCTCCTATCGACCCTTTACAGCATAGCATTACTTATCTACAGAAAACAGAGGGCCCAATTCATTTCCAGGTGAAACCACAAGGCCCCAATCAAACACCAGGTAAACTATCTCCTGCACAAAAAGCCCATGTCCTACAGTTTGGATGGGATTTAGCCCAGCTCATTAGTCCATCGACCAAGCCCGACATTCCTAACAGGTAGGTTGGGTATACTATGTATGTGATCAACCTGCCTGAGGATAGGCCCATTTGGCCTGCCCCCTTCCTTTTGTATTTTTCCCGACGATCGTCTTCCTTCAAAATATTTCCTCATTCTTGTCATGTGGACAAAAGGGCTCCATATGTTCGCGAGGGCTCCACATGTTCGTCTATGAGTGCTCCATGAGCACTAACACGAACATATGAAGCCTGCCACAAGAATATGAACAAACATTAATGCTTTGCATGGTGGAATTCATTGCATGATATAATGTATCTTTTCCACTAATGATGTAATGGAGTGTCAAAATATTTGGCAGGAAGGAAAAGTTGAAATGAATTCATGAGCAAACGATATGAGATGGCTTGTTTTAACATGCCCAATAATTTTCTCCCCAAGCACACGAGGAAGAAAGAAAGAAAGAAAAAAGACAAAGACAAAAATGGAAGAAGAAAAAAGGAACAAAAAAACAACAATAGAACAGTGTGTGTGCATGGGTCGACAGTGAGAATCTCCATTGAGGGAAACATTGGAGATATTCTTGTGGAATCACTCGAATGTAATTTTCCTCTCTTTCAATTAATTGAAGCCAAAAAAAAAGGAAAAGGTGTGTATCATAATTTGCATGGATCAGTATGCCCACATCACAAATCAAATCAAATCGAAAATTTTATAATTAAAAAAAATCTGAAATTTCAATTTGGATTGGGTGCGCATGCATGATTGTGTGCTGTTCTAGATGAATTATGAACATTTGCTAAGACGAAGAGCAGCAAGTTTTGGCCTATGCTGTCAGCCCCTTCCTAAATTTGATTTTAAATTTTTAAATGGATGCATTTGTTGTGTTGTTAAGCCTCGAATGTTTGGTACAACTTGCTGCGTCTTTTTCCTATCAAATGCAGATTATCGCTTCTGCATCAATATTTTTTAACGCAATGCGCGTGCATTCTTCTATGCTCAAGTTCAATTCCATGTGACCTGCCTCAATTTTGATCAATCGCTTTAACATGACAATAAGACATATCGACACCGTCCCCTCTCAAGATACCTAATAACGTTACACGTGTATATATGTGTATGTGTCCGCGCACAAGCGATGGTTGGATTATAAGTGCAAATGAGTGGAAATGCTTGTGTGTTGAGTGGTGATGTATGGGATTCATGTGCATGTGCTATTAGTTTGAATAAGCATGGACAATGATGTGATTATAATGTACTGAATCGCGGAAGAAAAATTGCTAATAAAATTTACCTAAACCGACATGGGTTTGCTGAAAGAATTCCATTTTGACGGCCTACTACATGGTTCAAAGTTGGAATGAAAAGTCGTAGGTCATCAACAATGGTGAGTTTTATCCAAAATGTGTCTTTTCAATATTGCCAAGAATGATTACTGGGTAATTTTTATTGGAATCAGCAGCTGAATGACATGTTTGATGTGGTTATAAATTACAGCGTTCATACACCAAAAGCTGAATGCATCAAAGTCTACACTGTGGGGTAGATTTTAGGGCACATCACTTGTTACCTCCAACAAAAGGTTTTTGTTGTCATCTTTGCAATTATATACATAAATCAAATCAGAATGAAAAAATTACTACCTTAATTTAACTCCTTTATGATTAAAGTTTTGAGTTTAGTGACATCAAGTTGGACTTGGATAAATTGGAGTTGGAGAAAGACTTTTATGCAACCGGAATAACACTTTTTGCTATTCCCAATTAATAACGTAATGACACGTGAGATAACTTTTCCACGTATCATTGTGTGTTATTGATTGATGGTAACAAAACAATACTATCCCCGTAGAAGTGAGTTTTTCTGCTGGAATTGAGTTTGGAACCTTGTGTGCAGAACAATGTTGCTATATTTGAAAATTCAAACAGAACAGAAATCAAATAAGACCAAAAATCATCAAAGTATGTGAGAATGGAATTACCAAATGGACCCAAATGGAATTCTGCCCTACCTCTCTGTCTTTTACCCTAATGTATTATGCCATGTCATTCTCACGACTGGCATACGTACATTCACAAAAACAATAAATTATGTACTAAACATCTTTGTTCAAATAGCACTTTCCAGATTTCGATTCTTTAGTTGCTGCTGCTTGTTTTGATATCTTCCAAAATTTCAAAATTATATATGAATAATAATAGTAATAATAATGATCAAATTATGGAAAAAAAATACGTTGCGAATAATATTCAGAAGAACCCGCATTAGGTTAGGGTTGGATGATGCTTGGAGGGGGGCAGAGTCTCAAAGTGCCGTACTGTCATACTGTCACAGAACAATATTATTATATTTTTCTGTGCTGATATGATATGAAAGGAAAAGAAGCTAAAGAAACAAACAAGAACAGAAACTTAGATAATGAGACATGCATGGCGATGGTGGTGCTGTAAAAAGAAGGAAACAAGAACAAGGTGAAAAGGGAAAGTGAAAAAAAAAAAAAAAAAAAAGGGCTGAGCAATGGAAATTCAGAAAGTGGTCGAGAGATCTTGGCATTTCAAAAATTAAACTGACTCTGTGTCTGGTTCTGCAATAGGGGTGGGTGGTGATGCGTCTCTTTTTCACGTGTTGAAGTTTGCGATTCAATGGCTTTGTCAGTCAGAATTCAGAGAGAGAAAAAGGAAGAGAGAGAGAGAGAACGACGGTCCAAAAGACGAATAACTTTTTACATGCACACCATAAAATCTACTTACTTCACTGCTTCCATCTCTTAGATAATTGCAGTAAAGTAGGTTTAATCTTTTTCTCTCTCTCTCTCTCTTTATATATTTTAGTTCAAACAAGTCAGCCTACTTTTTGGGGTATAACGTGCTGCTTTTTGTTCATTTCTGTATTGCTCTCTCTCTCTCTCTCTCTCTCTCTCTCTCTCTCTCTCCGCTAATTCTCAAAGAAACTTCGTTAAGTCAAAAGGTGGAAGACCTGGCATTAACAAATTCACTCAAATTATAACATGTATATTACTTAGTCGATAATGCTAAACTCGTAACACTATGCGATAAAATGTTAGCATGTCACGTGGGTTTAACATCCAACTCCTATCTAATTAGACAAAGTGCCTGTCTGTGCATGGGATGGGAGAATCAAACAAGGGCAAAGTTACTGCTAAGCTTGGTTAAAGTAAGTAAAAAAGTAAAAAGTAAAAAATATATAAATATATAGAAGAAGGAGAAGAGATACTATACAATAAAATAAGAGCAAGAGGAAAAAGTTGATGTGGAAAATGCAGTTGAAAGCAAAATGTCAAACACTAGGCTTCAATTTCCAGGAACTGAGGTTTGACAGCTACTTCTCTTCGTGGCTCGGTCACGAGGAGGAGCCTCCAATATTTTTTTATTATTGAGACCTGCCTTTCTATATTAATTACCTCAAACCCTAGTAGTAGAACAGTTGGGAGAAAGGGCCTAAATGTAAAAATATTTAGACTAATTGTAATTTATATGATTTAATCAAGCTAGTTTACAATATCAACGCAGCAATTTTCCTTGCTGTTAACGAAGCAGCAATACAATAATATTACTTTTAGGCCCCCCCGGCCTTGGAATGAGCATGACATGTTTTACTTGGTAATCTAATCTCTAAAATCTAATTAGTGAGTAATTAATTGACTAGGGTAGCAACGTTTTCCCATGCGAATATTGAAATGTCAAACACATAGATATGAAACGCACTGGTGCTGGAATTATGCGTCCTTTTCTTGGAACCAAAAAGTAAATTTCAAAATGATTAACGATTTAATTAAGTTGCACTGTATCGTAATTAGTTAAACAAGACAGTGCCTGATCAGACATTTCTCATCAGGCGGAAGGAACGACAATAACAAATGTATGTCACAATTATGTCTTTATGTTTTCATATTGCCACTTATGAAATGAACCTTGTAACACTTCCGTTACTGTGAACTTTGTAAACCATTTTGTCACCAAGAAATTTGGCAACATGCAAATGTACGATGGTTGTCTTGTCTCTCCAGTTTGTCATGACTCATCTTGACGTGGCAAAATATATATAGCAAATCTCTTTTTATTTTTTTGGCGGGTCTTTCTTATTTTTCTTGTAAAGTTCAAGTTCAATGATTAATTAGCTTAATCACATGATTCACATAAATAATATGTTCAAGAAATTTCTGTATCATGGCTAGCTAGGGTTTATAAGGTAAGTTAGTACCAAATCTGCTTATAAGGTAAGTTAGTATCAAATATGCTTATAAGGTAAGTTAGAATCAAATCTGTTTATAAGGTAAGTTAGTATCAAATTTGTTTACAAGGTAAGTTAGTGCTTCTGGAAGGGTTAAAAACGTTTCTGATAGCATTTAGCAAAAAAATTTAGAAGAGCTTATAGGTCATATATAAGAGCTTTTTCGATAAGCACATGTTTTGTGCTTCTTCAAGAAGCATTCCCATGCTTTTCCAAGAAGACTAGAATTTTTTAATGAAAATTGAAGAATTTTATAATAAAAGCCCTTTTATTAGAAGTGCTTATGAACAAAAGTACTTTATAGAGAAGTTGTCCCAAACGAGTCTGTAATTTTAGGCTCAACTGTGATTGAAAGTTCGACCAAATTTAAGTGGTTGCTGTTGCAGACCCTGCAGTGGCAGTGCCCCAAATTGGTAAAAATTTGAGGTGATAATTTCATGGAAACTAAATGCTCTCATCAAGTTGATGAAAGAAAGGGGTTGGCACGTTTAATTTGTGGCAGGTTGATAATTAAATGAAGATATTAAATAAGGTAATTTCATGAACTTGTAGCGCTAGGGTTTTTGTCTTGTGATTGTGCCCAGTAACAATAAGGTTGAAGAACTCTCCGAGAGACATCAATGCACATCATAGTAATGGTCGTTCCCAAATCCGAACACGAATGAAAACGTCAAACACTTAAAGACGAGCCACACAGAAACTCCATTACTCCCAAACCAATCTGCCACTCAGAAGCCACAGCTAAGCCCACACCCTTAAATCTTTTTTGGACGAGAGCGTTATTCTAAACTATCCTAAAGTATAGTCTCCGAGAGGAGGTTCAAACTCGGATACAAGGGAAACGACACTACCTATTTGCATTCTCATTTGTTTGTTTGTTTCCATCGCTAGCCTAGCTTTGTTTCCCATTAAACCATAAAATAAACCAAACGCCAAGAAGAGTTTAAATTAAGTTTTCAAATTTATCCATCCATAAGCAGACGTTTAGCTAATCGCCACTCCCATTTTCCCAGCACGAGCAAAACCTCTCTTCTGCAATTTTTATTTTTATTTTCTTCTCGGTTATGAAAAAACCCAGATGCATCCAAAAGACATAGCTACGGCGGACTTATATTATTTAAATCAGAAAACAGAGAATAATAAAGGGTAGCTTAATTTAGCACTTGGGAGCTCGTGTTGGGTTGAGACTTGAGCGAGAGAGAGAGAGAGAGAGAGAGAGAAACAGACTGAGAGAGAAGAAGGAATCCCAAAGCTGCTGTCCCAATCTTTACACCGTTATCTGTTTGGGATATTGCAACCCCCCATCTTCTTCCTTTGCATTTCTGCTGAGCTGAGATCCCATTTCATTATTTCTTCTATGAAGACGAGCAAAAAATATCAAACACCTTCTTCTACTCTCTTTGTCCCAGTCATATTTAGTACCAGCTGCAGGTCCTCCAGGATCTCCATCAATCTTCTTCAACATGGCTGCTTGTGCTTTGCTCGGTGATCACAATGGAGAGCATATAAGCGGCAATGGCAGCAGCAACAACATCAGCCATGGCGGAGGAAGCCCATCTTGTCCGATGACAAGCACCACAAACTCCAACAGCCAAGGCAGCAGCGTAGAGCAGCAACCACCTCGCCAGCACCAAAACCAACAGCAGCAGCAGCGACAGTCGACAGAGGGATCGAAAATGGTGAGAAAGAGAATGGCTTGTGAGATTGAAGTTCAAAACTACCCAACAAGCAGAAACACAAGTGCTTCTGATTATATGAGGCTTTCCCGTCGGAGCAGCAGCATTATTAATAATAATCCAAATCCAAATGCGACCAAAGTGAATAATAATTCTATGGTTTATCCCAACTACTCCACTATGCTGTTACCAGTACCATCTTCCACAAATTTGACAACTTTGACGTCAGCTGGTGGGGCTTTATCACCTGCTTCTGCTTCTGCTTCTTCCGCTGCTGCTTCTGCTGCCAACTGGGGTCCTATCGACCCACTGTCACTTCATCACCATCATCAATCAGGAGCGCTTCCTCCTCATCAGCTTCAGCTTCAGCCCAAGACCCTCACCCCTGCCGTTTGTGGGTTTTCGGGTCTGCCTTTGTTCCCACCAGAAAAGACGACTCCTTCGAATCAAAGTACTGCAACTCCATCCTCCATATCCATATCCATGGAAGACAGCTCCTCCGCCACGGCGTGGATCGACGGCATCATCAAGGACCTCATCCACAGCTCCACCAACGTCTCCATCCCTCAGCTCATCCACAACGTCAGAGAGATCATCTTCCCTTGCAACCCCAACCTCGCTTCTCTCCTCGAGTACAGGCTCCGCTCCATATCCGAGCCGCCTCCACCTCCTCCTCCCATCCCGAACTTTAACCCCACCACAGTACCAGAGCTGAGGAGAAGAAGAGAAACCTTACAGCTTCAGCAGCAACAAAACCAACATCATCATCATCATCATCAAGGTCCTGGGGCTCTCAAGCTCAATCTTGACTCGGCTGCCCTACATGACGTCGCCATTTTCACGAACCCAACAACAGTTGAGACTGCTTCTGTTGCTACCCACGTGATGAACAGCAATGATTTGTACTTGCACTCATGGACAGGAGGTGGAGGAGGAGCTGGTCCTACCCCTATCACCTGTAGCCAAACAAACCCTCACCACCCAAACTCTCCTTTCAATCAGGCAATTCATCATACACAAGATAAGCAACTAGAAAACTCTTCATCCTCATCCCCTGCGGCCGAGTCCACAACACCCACTGCTGCACCCGCCACCACTACAGCCACAACAACCCCCACTCCACCGCCAACAACACCATCGGCGGCAGTGTCCCTAATCAGAGAGAGAAAAGAAGAGATGCGGCAGCAAAAGCGAGACGAAGAAGGCCTACATCTCCTCACCCTCCTCCTTCAATGCGCCGAGGCCGTCTCGGCGGACAACTTCGACGAAGCCACCAAAATCCTCCTTGAAATCTCCGAGCTCTCCACTCCGTTCGGCACCTCCGCCCAGCGCGTCGCCGCCTACTTCTCGGAAGCCATGTCGGCGCGCCTCGTCAGCTCCTGCCTCGGAATCTACGCCTCCCTCCCTCCCTCCTACGTCCCAATCAGCCACACCCAGAAAATGGTCTCCGCCTTCCAAGTCTTCAACGGCATCAGCCCCTTTGTCAAGTTCTCTCACTTCACCGCCAATCAGGCGATCCAGGAAGCGTTCGAGAGAGAGGACAGGGTGCACATAGTAGATCTCGACATCATGCAGGGCCTGCAATGGCCTGGGCTTTTCCACATCCTGGCTTCGAGGCCAGGTGGGCCCCCCTACGTGAGGCTTACCGGGCTCGGGACCTCCATGGAGGCGTTGGAGGCCACCGGGAAGCGTCTGTCTGACTTCGCTGATAAATTAGGGCTTCCGTTCGAGTTTTTTCCTGTGGCGGAGAAAGTGGGGAGTTTGGACCCGGAGAGGTTGAACATCAGCAAGAGAGAAGCTGTGGCGGTGCATTGGTTGCAGCATTCGCTTTACGATGTCACTGGTTCCGATTCCAATACGCTCTGGCTTTTGCAGAGGTAACGTCTTTCTCCATCTCTTGATCCATTTGATTCTTAAAATATGATGAAGAAAAAAAAAAAAATCAAACTGGGTTTCTTTTGCTTTGCACTTTTTGGTGTCTTTGATCGATGTTGCTAATCAAAGTATCAAACTTTATGAAGCTACCGCTGACCATGTATTAAACAAATAATGTTTTACTGCACCATGCCACTACGACCTATACTATCTATCTATCTATCTATCTATCTATCTATCTATCTATATGCAACCTATAAAAAGCTGCCCTCAATCCTTTTGCACGTATTGTTGGTCGTAACATTATGGGAAAGATGCAAAATTTAATTTTGACTTGATACTTCAATGTAGATGTTTTATTGTATACTAATTGGGTTTTGATTGTTGCATGTGTTTGGGGATGTTGATTCAGATTGGCACCAAAAGTAGTGACGGTGGTGGAACAAGACTTGAGCCACGCGGGCTCCTTCTTGGGGCGGTTTGTTGAGGCCATACACTACTACTCCGCCCTGTTCGACTCTCTCGGAGCGAGCTACGGCGAGGAGAGCGAGGAGAGGCATGTGGTGGAGCAGCAGCTGCTCTCGAGAGAGATCCGGAACGTTCTGGCGGTCGGAGGGCCGTCCAGGAGCGGAGAGGTGAAGTTCCACAACTGGAGAGAGAAGTTTCAGCAGAGTGGGTTCAGGGGGATATCTCTGGCTGGAAATGCAGCAACCCAAGCTACCTTGCTGCTTGGTATGTTTCCTTCTGATGGGTACACTTTGGTGGAGGACCATGGCACTCTCAAGCTTGGTTGGAAGGACCTTTGCTTGCTCACTGCTTCTGCCTGGAGGCCTCCCTTCCATGCAACCACCAACCCCAACCTTCACTATTGAGTGAGAGCTTTTGCTTTTATGGAGATGCATGTATAATGAAATGAGTGTTTGAAGGTGGTAGCTTAGGCGGTTCATGAGTTTGAATGTATTATCTTGTTAAATGCTTAATTACCATCATTATGCAGTTTAATTATTATTTTTATTTGAGATCTCTCGGTTTGGAGTTTTGGAAGAAATTTGGTTCTGGTATTTGGGCTTGATCCAGTCTATTTATGGGCTCCAAACCTGTATATGAAAAACCCTAGAAAACCCAACAGGAGACCCGGAAAGTAGCAGGCCGATGCATAACACAAGCCACATTTTCCTTAGGTGCAAAAGAGGCCTGAGGGCTGGAGAGAACGGGAATATGGTAACCAATTTGATCTAATTGTTAAGAGATAGGCAATTGACAAGCCAGATAATTGAATTGATTTGTTTAAAGAACAACAAAATTGATACAGGATATAAAAATAATTAGTCCATTGACATCACCTAAGACAAAGATAAATAAATAAAATACAATCTCAGAATAATGACTTCTCTGAAAGGCATAGAGACTACTTGCTCCCTCAGCCAACTGCCATTTATATCACGAATGGTAATTGAATCTGATCGGACAAACAAACAATAGCACCCTTCCTGTGTACAGAATTATTTGCACAGCTTTTCCACTAAGCAAAACATTTCTTCAAATCACTCCCTGGATTTGTCCATCAAATCACCTTTCGTTTCCCCAAAGATGGTAACTCAGAAACTTAGCAGCCTTCCAGGAGCTCCATCCTTCTGCTCTTTCCAAAAATAAAAACAAATTTTTTTCACGTCTTTTATTTACCAAAAAATTACAATTATGTGATTGTCAAACTCAGCGCGGCTATCACGTCCTCGCTTTGGAAGCTTGATAAAAAAAAAATTATCAGCACCCACAAAATAGACATCCATCTGTTAATGCTTCTGGATCCCCATATTTCGGAGAACCTCTTGCAGTACAACCAAGGACAACCAGCTCATCATGAATTCCAATTGCAGTCAGTCAAGAACTGATCCTCTCGGTTCACAAAATTCTTCCAGTAACCTTTATATTTTGGGATCCCTAACTCAAGCCAAGGTTTCATCTTTCCATTATAGTGCAACACTGCAGCATTCCTGATTGGATAGACATCTACATTATAGTCATGACCCAGTCCAGAAAGAGCCCAAGAACCATCCAGAGGATAAATCAAATCCTGAAAGGTAAGCAAGCTCGCATGCAGTGCAACAGCTTCGTTTTGCGCCTCTTGTGTGCTCACCTGCCCATGCAAACACGTCAGAAAATATGAACAACTAATGGACAGTGTTTTAACTAAATAAAAACTAAGACAAAAATGCAGACTTTCAAATGACAATAACATTTCACCAAATTTGATGTAAACAACGGGGTCAAGCAGTCAATCCTTCTGTAGTGACTCAAGTTAAATTTTTTCTCTATCTATTTTATAAAAATTTCAAATAATTAGCATCACCATGACCACATGTTAATCAAAGAATAATTGCACTGGTTAGATATTAGGTCAACTTACAATGTGACTCACCTCCTTCACAAACTTTTGGTAAGTTTCAGTGAGATCAAGCTCTCTCCACTTAACCAGGTCAATCACATTCAATCCAGACATCCAAGCACATGAATTTTTATTGAAACTGTTCTCCCCAAGATAGCTCTTCAACAGACTTAACTTCACCGAGCAGAACTGCACAGCGGCATTAACTTTCCCTTCCATGTTGAGGTTCCATAGTGCAGACAAGTCCTGCTGGACAACAACATCATCATCCAGAACCACAACTTTCTCCAAATTCTGGAATATCTCAGGGAGACGATAGTGTAAATGAGAAAAAGTAGATAAGTACTCCGTTCTACTTTGGGCATCAACGCTATGGGAAACACGGAACTCCACAGGCAGTGAAAATTGTAATTTCGAGTTGTTCAGATCAAGCTGCTCCATGTTTAACACCTCAATCGTGGCTTCCTTATATGTATTTCTAAAGAACCATAGTTTCATTGCGAAGTAATTCTCTTCATCTGTTAGGACATGAAAAACCAGTTTCCCACTTTCCTGAAACATTGCAAATTAGTTAATTAGTGTCATTGCGAGAACAAAAGGAAACTAGCAGCCAAATACGCATGAGAGAATGTCTATTACATACTTTTGCATGCATTACAGTTGAGTTTATCACAACTGACGATGCAAGTACATTAGTGGAGAATATGACATAGTGCTGCAATGCACGATCAATGTACTTGTCAGCCAGAGAGGCCTCTGTATCGTCAAAAGGAGATCTGAAATATTCCACAGTCAGTCTCATTGACAGGCAGTGGAGGCTCTTGGGCATAGTCTGGACTGCAAGTTGGTAGAGGAAAACACTTTGTCTCATGTGGAAGTTAGCTTCATCCTCAGTCAAATCATATATTTGTCTCAGTTTCTTGTCAACATTATTACAGTCCACATGGAACGATTTGGCTCTGGCTATTGCAGCTTGCATCCTCTTTAGCTTCTTCCCAATCCTGATGGAACAATTGGCATTGTGCTTAGTTTATTGGGAAAGCCAGACACATTGTCAATAGCCCATGTTAGAAGATATCCACGAAAACCAGCATAAGGACTCACTGGAGCAAAATTCAAAAGCCCAAACAGCGGCATGCCAGAAGTAAAAAATAAATTACGACAATTTATGCACTTTACAAGGTGGATGCGACAGCCAAACTCAGCCATTGGATCTTAAAAGTTCAATTGTAAGTACCATGGATGTGGGTAGTAAAAACCATTATCTTATTTTTGGTTATCATTGATGATGGAACAAAGGGAAATAATGAATAGTTTCCATGACTTACTGTGGTGGAAGATCAGCATCTGTGGTACTTTCACTAAGAACACGTTCCACCTCTTGAATATTTTGTCTCATTTCACGTGACAACTTGTCCTGTGATGGAAGTTTTGCAATACTAGGATAATATGCTCTCGCCACAAATAGGTGATCCTTCAATCTCTTGACCATAGAATCCTTCATGTCTTCTCTATGTTGTTCACGCCAAAGGCAGTAGCTCCCAAATTTCAACTCACATGATTTTCCACTTTGATCAACACCACCTTTCGCATAATCAATGATTTGAACTGAGGCACCAGCTTTAGGGTTCTGTCACAAAAACTCAAATTAAACAGAGCAGAAGACAATAGCTATAAAATGACTAGAATATGATGGCATGTCAATCAGATTCCAAAGGGAAAAAAACGACAGATTCATGTATACATTTTCAATGGGAAGTGATTGCAGATCAGCATGAGGGGGGACTGAAAATCCTGCAATTATTGAAAAAACAATTTTCAAGTTAATATCTATTACATTGCAACCAGAAAGGATAATGGCAAACCTTTGAAGGCATTGAGCTAACAGACCTTTTTCCTCCTCATTGTCGTGCATGGCACTTGGACTTTTGGTTTCATTTTCAGCTGGATGTGAAATATTCTTTAGTATATCCTGGCATAAAATAATAAAAGGTAGTAAAAACAATCAGGTCACCGATAACTTTAGATGCCTGCATCACATCACTCAAATTATTAACCATGTGATGCACATTATATACCAAAAGAAAATATTGCTGCAATCGTTCCTACGGGTCTTAAATGCCAAACACATCAAAGTCAAAAAAATTGATTCCCATGTCATGCATTAGTGAAAAGCTGCCTTAGAAAAAAACCGCCTGAACCTTGAAAGGTGGGTGCCCCATGATACAAATTCTCTTAATTATGCAACAACTGTGGAAGACGGGGAAAGCCAGTGAAACAAATAGAGCCATAAATGGAGAAACTTTGTCTTGAAGTTGAGTGAGGAAGGTAGAACTAAGTATGATAATTGATTAAATGTTAAAACTTCATAAATCAAAAGCAAATTTGTATGTTCCAAAACAATGAACGATCGCATTCTTAAGGTACACATGCTATAGTCAAAATACAGAGCCAAAATTTTCCCTATATATATTACAATTGATTGGAACCAACCAACTGCAGTTTAAAATGATTCATTCATTCTTTTCTTCTATTTCATCCAATTTACTTTTATCCAACTTACTCCACTTTCTCTGTAACCCTTATTCCACTTCCTTCCACCAATCACATATAGTGTGCCTCACTCATTTAGTACATAGTGTACTTTCCATATATACATATCCTCTAGCTCCCGGATTAAAAAGATCTAAAACACATGATATGGAAGAACTCTAGATGTTAGCATATATTGACAGGTACAGATAAAAATTCTAATAAGTAGTTCATTTTACGAATGAAATTGACAGGTAAAGAAGATGCAAGCAAAATTAGGTAATTTTCATATTTTGTTTACACCTTGATGTCCATTAGTCCTTTTCTGTTTCTATTGGGGCAAAGGATAGGAACATTATGTACACAACAGCTGGGGATTAAACCTTGAATCTACCTCCACCCTTGACCATGCCACTACACCCAATGCCTATTGGCCCATTAATCAAGTTATTGGATTTAGCCAATGCCAAAAAACAAGAAAAGTAAAATGAAATCCTGCCAATTTCATGAAACTTAATTTATTAAGATGAATTAAAGGGTGCATTACTCGGATATTTCGGAGCTTATTTTGTATTATAGTTGCATTTTCCATAGTTATTAGTATTTTCAGAGGACCATCCTACCACATAAAGTTCTTAGATGACCAGGGTGGAAGAAAGTTGACAAATGTCATAGGTGAAGGCACACAGCCAGCCTTAGCAGTAGAATAGATGCCGTTACTTCTTTCGGCCCCTTAGATTTTCAATTAAGACTTTCCAGCATTACTACTCTTATGTAGATAATACAAATTCCTAGCATAATTCCTCTTCATGAGGCACAAGGTCCACTTTTAAAAGAATTTTAGCACGAAATCACTGCCTTCATCAATAAATGTCACGCATTTCAGTCATCTGGAAGCTAAGTGATGAATCATCTACAGGCCTATTTCTCTATAACTAATTAAGCTACACAGTACTAATAAAATGAAAACGGCGGTATCAAATGAAGAAGGTAATAAAGTATTGACCATCCGAGCAGTATGCAACGAACCTTTGAAAGGGTTGGTGCAAATTGTTTCACAAGATCATCTACATGGTTTGAACGATCCCCCTGCAAGAAACCAAAGCATCACTAATTTATCTTCATCAATGTGTTTCTGTATGCGAATTTGTTTTAAAGAGGTGGGTAGTTAAATGGTACCTCTGAAAGATTAGAAGCATCTCTAATGATGATTTTTGTACCATATTCTCCAAGACCAATCTGACAGCCATTAAAACAAAAAAAACAAAACAAAACAAATCCGGAAATCAACAGATCAACACCAAGAATGTGGGAAACAGAAAACAGTGCTAAACTAACATAACCAGGTTCTAGTCCTTACTGAAGGCGAACTTTGTTGTTCTGAACCTGCATATTGTGAAGGAAAAAAAAAAAGAAAAAAAAAAGTCGAGATGTGAGAGAGATCCAAACTGCCATTGCAATGGTTAAATCGGATCTGAGACAAATACAGAAACAGATCTAAAAACAAAGAAATTTTAGAGTCATATAGTGAGTGAGTGTTAGGTACCGGGAGAGTGAAAGCCATTGTGAAGGCCGAGAAGGAAGAGAAGAGGAACGAGCATGGAAAGAAAAACCAGACCCAAAACTGCAATCACCAGGCCTCTCCATCTCCGCTTCCCCGAATAAACACCACCCCCACCCCCTCCCTTCATCTCTCTCTCTCTCTCCTCCTAATCCGATTTCATACCCACCAATCCCATCCTCTAATCCCACGATTAAGCAACAATTAGCAACAATTAACACCAATTAACAACAGCCCTTCTTCTTCGTCCTCTTCCTCTTGGGCTTCTTCTTGCTGTTGGGTTCTTAATGTTATCAAATGCGAAGCCTCACTCGCAGCCGCATCAACAAGTAAAGCGCTTTTCTTCTTCTGTGGCATGAATCATTCTAATGGCTTTATGGGTTGTTTATGAGCTCACAGCATCTCTGTCTCCCACTGCGATTCAATCAATCTCAAGCCTGGAGGATGGACAGTACGGCACAGATTGGATTTCTTTCTTTGATACAAACTCTGATTTTCTCTCTGCGAAAGTGGTGAAGAAGAGAAAGAGCTTACCGTACACTTAAACTTTTTTATCTTTCTTTTTTTGTTTGTTGGGGTTAAATCTTTACCTTCGGTTAATCCTTTGTGTTTGTTATAATTCTTTGGGGTCAGATCCAATTCTCACATCTGTGAGAATATCACTCGTGACTGGACTCTTCCTTTAAAAAGCAAAAAAAAAAAACCCAAATTAAGAATTATTTTTCTCGTGATGTGATCGTTGTAATATGCCTTTTTCGTTTTTATTTTATTATCTTTTAATATTTTTTCTTTTAGTTCTATTTATGTTTGGTAGTTAAATTCTTTTTTATGACTATGCTATCCACATCTCAGAATGCCACCAAAAACAGAAAATATAGCAGTTGCCCATTTTTAAAATTTTAAATTAATTTTTTGCTACTTTAAAATTTACCCAACCTAAGATATTGATCTAGTAGTAGTAGTAGTAGAGTTGGCTCTGTATTTGAATTCAATCAACTGGGGAAAGGCTACTTTTATTCAGAAAACTCGAAAGGATTGTCAATTCGGGAAAAGCAGTGAGTCCTAACACAACACAATTCGGAAGGTGATCATGGTACAAAACTCAAAGTAGTAAAATTTCGATGCCATCTTTCAGGTCATACTAAAACTTCCTTGCATCCAATCCGTAAAATAAAAATAAAAATAAAAATAAACTTTGTAGCATTCGAGTTTGAGGCCCCTAGGAACATTGTAACATAACACACTAAATTTCTATTTGGCAATTGAAATGAAAGACCACTATATATTCTTTTCCTGTATCTACTTACATATACGGATAGAGAAGAGAAGGTACAATTATAAAAGAAGAAATTAACTCTGCTGCAGGCCTTTGCTACTACATGGGTTCAATCTTCGCCGAAACTGCGTATCCACCACTGTAATCAAAGGCACCACTGCTGTCATTCACTTCCTTTTTCGGCAAGCCATCGTTGTACGGATGCTTAGGAGCACCTTTTAGATGCTGCAAATTCTGTGGCTGATGAAGATGCTGATGTTGAGTTTGTGTTCATGCCATCATTCTGCAGAATGGTTTCAATAGCCTTCACAAGCTCACTCATTGTGGGGCGGTCTGCAGCTGATTCTTCAACGCATTGCAGGGCCAGCTCCAGGAACCTCCCAAACCCAGTAAGAGTTCCAGAGTTTTGAATGCTTCGATCCATTAACTCCCTCAAACCATAGTGTTCTTCATCATTCTTGTCCATCATCAATTGTACCTCGCAGATGATGTATTTTCCCTTCTCAATAGGCTGCCTAGCCGTTATCAATTCAAGCATCACCACTCCAAAGCTGTATACATCACTCTTCTCAGTTAACTGATGAGTCGTGTAGTATTCAGGATCAAGATATCCCTGCAAGAACAAAACAGAAACTTAAGAGTAAAAACTCAAGAATGTGTCAATGGGATGAAATATGTTGAAATGCCAATAACGTAAACCTTACCGGTGTGCCTTTGACCTGACTTGAGACATGCCCTTTTCCACTGTCAGCTACCAGCTTGGACAAGCCGAAATCTGCAACCTTCGCGGTTAAATGTTCATCTAATAGAATGTTGGCGGACTTCACATCTCTGTGAATTATAGGAGGATTTGCAAGCTCATGTAGGTAAGCTAGTCCTCTTGCCGAGCCAAGAGTGATGCGGAGTCTCCTCTTCCAATCAAGATGAATACCAGATCTCCCTGCAATTCATATTTAAGCAAAGGTGAAGTTGGTCACTATGTCTATTGCAAACAAGTTATCTCTATGCAATATGAAATAGCTGAGAGTAAAATCTTTGAACTAACCTGACAAGCTTTCCCTGAGTGTTCCATTAGGCATAAACTCATAAACCAGCATCTGTTCTCCTTGTTCAAAACAAAATCCCAAAAGGCCAACAACATTTTTGTGATGAACTCGCGAGAGCAACTCGATTTCAGTCTTGAACTCAAGGCCACCCTGCATTGATCCTTGCTGAGCTCTTTTGATTGCCACCATTTGTCCATCAGAAAGCATGCCCCTGTAAACCTATGGACAACCAAAAAACATCCTTTAACTTGAAGCAGAATTTCATAGATGTTACTGAAATACTTGAATTAATATACCTTCCCGTATCCACCAGATCCTATCTCATTACTGTCAGAGAAATTATTTGTGCATTTCTTAAGCTCATCAAAAGAAAAACATCTTGCTCCCTTTAACTGTGGTGCACCACCACTATCTTTTCCGCTTGGTGCCCAAGAAGCTAGAAGATAGAGAAAAGGAGTGATATAAGCAAACCAACTTCTAATGTCAATGACAGAATTTCAATGTATCCAATCATAAACAACAAGAATAATTAATTACCAAAAGGTCGGCTTAATCCAATGGCTCTTTCTGCACGTTTCTTTTGCCTAATGGCACATATTCCCACTACCACGAGGCCCAGTACAAGAGCCACACAACTAACTGATATCCCAATAATAACATCAGTGCTCATAGAACTTTTATTCCCACCTAAAACAATTTTGAGTTTTTATTGTCAGTTTAATCAATCTTCTAATGCAGGGAAATGGCATACGAAGTAACGATGCGATTTAAATTACCTGGGAAAGTATAAGGATCTGAAATAAAATAATAGGGTCCAAAGCCCTCCGGTGGCTTGTGATTTTGGTGGTTCAAATCAAAACCAATCCTTATAATCTCTGACCTATTAAAATATGTTCCTGTAGGTGGAAAGAGTGCCAGCTGAATTTGAAGATAGTCATTAGTGTTGAAGAAAGGATTTTCAAGAGAAACTGAACCAGGAGTGAGGCCAAGTGTTTCCCATAGACCCGTTTCTAGTGAGTGAAACATAGTCACATTTGACAATTCCCTGAAAGAGGGTGCTCTGAAATACAATGTTCCTTCAAAAGGATATGCACATTGACAACTCTGAGGGCTGAGCTTCTGATTATCGGGGCATGTAATGCGTGCACAATTCGAGCTAGTAGTATACGTTTCTGTATCTTGTTGCGGAAGCTGACAGAATGAATTTGAGCTAGTTCCACTGGTGCAAACTGGGTTCCCTACAAGTCTGCAATATGTAAAAGTGACAACTAAGAATGGTGTTGAAAAACACACAACCATAGAAAATCAAGATCAAGGCACATGAACTGTCTCACATTAATGTATGTTTGTATTCATAAGTCAGATTTATTTTAGAAATCTGATTGTTCTGCAGATCAACAAGCTGCAGCTGTGGACTGATGCTATCACCCAATTTCAATGTATCGTTAAACGTATTGTTTTTCAGTTTCCTGTCAAGGGTTAGAAAAAAACATGAATGGCAAGTTTCCTAAAATTACAGTCAAAACTTGATGCTTTCTTCAGTATTCTCCTTAAACTTACACTTGCTGCAATGATGTGATGCTGAACATCTTCTCTGGCACAGTCCCTTCAAGTGCTCCAAATTCTAAAACGCTGTGTTCCGTAAAAGTAGAGAATTTCAACAAAAAATTACAACAAAGTTTTCAGGGTGTCCTTTTCCAAGACTCATTCATAGATACTAAGACATTTTTGTGTAACCTCCTAAGGACTTACATAGTGGTGATTGAGGGTAAGTTTGAGAACCAACGTGGAGCTTCTGATGGGTCAAATGAGTTGTTACTCAGGTCTCTGGAGTAAAATCATTAGGATTTATCAGTACAACAAAAGAACAACTTGCAGGAAACTTGAAATGACAGCTCCATGCCATCTTACTCACACATAATGGAGGGAAATCATTCCAGTTAAGTCAGGTAAAGGGCCTGTCAAATTGTTGTGGGCCAAATTTCTGGAAGAGAACAAAAACTCATGTAAAAGATGATTAAGAATAATTAAGATTAAGGTAACTGTAAACAGCACATTAGAATATCCTCTTAGAGACTTGGTACTCACAGTTCATTGACACTTGTTAGGTTGCTGATATTTGGGGGGACATTTCCTGTCAGAGCATTTCTATCAAGCCGACTGTTGCAAACAAGAAGGTTTTGAATCCAATTAGTATCAAGAAGCAGATACTTATATGTGAAAGAATAACAAAATCGAGCTGTTTTTGTACTCACAGAACCTCAAGAGTCGGAACGAGTGCTATGGTTGATGGAATCTCCCCAATAAATTGATTTCCATCAAACAAACTGCAGTTCAAGAATGACAAGCAGTTAGATAAATATAAGTATAGAACATAAACTGATAGATGGCATCTGGCTAAATTAAAAAATGATCGAAGGGATCAACTTACATGTGTATCAGTTTCATCTCAGAGCTGAAAAGTTTGGGTGGAATGGTACCTGAAAGCTGGTTCTTGTTGAAATGGCTGCATGTCCATATTATCAGTTTAATGTTTATGCAATAAGCAATGGCATAATCCCTATTAGAATTTCATTTTTTCACAATGGAGAGAGTTTGAGAAATGGAAAAATACTCACAAGTGTTCAGCCTTCAATAGTTTGTCTAAGCCTGAGGTAACGGGGGTTGAAATTGGTAGAGTTCCAGTCAACTGATTGTCTGCCAGGTCCAACCAGAAAAGTTTGGAGAGTTTACCCAAAGGAGGTATTTGACCAGTAAATTTATTCGTATTCAGAGCCCTGAAAAGAACAAAGGATTTATATAAAGTTGGGAAAGAAAAAACTTAAAATGGTTTGCACTAACAGTATGATTATCAATTCAATTCTTACAAGAAAGTTAGCTCTTCAAGATTGCCCAATTCCTCTGGAATATTGCCACTGAATCCGCAGCCAGCTAGGATCCTAAAAGATGAAAAGAGTCCTGTATACTTATCCAATATAAAAACTTATATTGCATATACAAAGTTCAAAAGGTGCAAATATGAAAATTGCTTGCTAATTTGTTCTTACAGGATATTTAACTTGCTCAGATCTCCTAATCGTGGAGACAGAGAACCCGTGAGGGCTTTGTTGAATGAAAGGTCCCTGCAATGTTAACGTTTCTACTTCGTTACAAAAAGGATGCCATGCTAATTAAAGATTGAGTGATAACAAAGTAATTGATACTGCAAAAGAAATGTGTTTTATGCATATGTTTACATACTGAATCTGTTGCATTGCATCTGGGTTCAATTCATAATGTGCTGCAAACATAATGCTGGTACAAAGAGGAGCAATTATACTCACAAGGATATTAATTCAGAGAGTCTCCCGATATCGCCTTCAATTTGTCCTTCCAAGTTCATTGCTGATAATCCCCTGCACATAAAAAAGTGCAAGGTTGAAAATTTGTGTAAAGTAAGTCACCAATGCCTATAACTGTTGGTTGGTGGAGGTTACATGTTTTCGGATGCCTATAAAAGGCTACTCTTCCTTCACATTTGAAACACACACAATACACCATCAGAATATCACACACATTCTAATTCTCTCCTTTTCTACTATTACATATATTCTCTACTTTATGTTATTATTATTTTGGGCAATGGTTATGTGACTTGAATACCTATATTGTCTATGAACGTGTTCATAACGGATCTTGAGTTTGTGTACAAAGGGTCGTATCTTGGAGTTTTGTAGACCGTCAGTACCTGCACGTAGGGAGGCTACAAAGGCTTTAGGACAACATCTTTGACGTGCTTCACCGTACCAAACTCACTTTCTTACTTATTATTTATTTTCCTTTTACTTACCTATTATTTTGTTTTCTTAAATTTCATTGTACCTTAAAACTTTTCAATTTGTTTATAAGTTATTTATAATATAAATGTTTTTGTATTTGGCTTTATGGAAAATGAAAACTATTATTTTTTTCATAACAATCTAAAGCCTTTGTAAGTTGAAGTTGTTTTCTTCCCGTATTGCTAGCTTTAATATCTTTTAACTCTTTGACTGAAGCTTTTGCATTTGTATTGGATTTTCAACATGAAAATTACGATTTATTTTGGGTAGATGCAGTTTGAAGCTTTCATGTTGTCTATATAATTTCAACTGCTTTAAATATTGTTGGTACATTTATATGTTTATAATTTGGTGTGTCCGTTTTCTACAGCACAATTGTTTTTAAAATACATTTCAGAATCTTAATAATGTTAATAGCATTCAAAAGCTAATTAATGACCATTGAAATAATGAAAAAAATAATAATATTGAAGTGAGCTATGTTTTTCTAAGTTACTGTTTGTTTTAAATAGCTTGTATTGTTTCATTACCGATTACTTAATTATTACTCATTAATCAATTTACGGTGAAACATCCAATGTTGAACGGTTGAAGTGTTTAAAAACCGAAACGTTGAAGTTTTTCAAAATCTTGGTCTGATTTTTTTTTTAATTGAAATTTCAAAGCAAGTATATATATTTGATTTTATTGTGTTGGGCCTTCATTCGTTTTGGTTGCCATCAATCTTCCTTTATATAATGATCCTTTATAATCGTTTTTTTAATATCGTTTTATTATTTTGGTTGCCGTTAATTTCCTTTTATGACTTCATTTCAATTGGTCTTTCAATTTTTAATTGCTGAAGGTTTTATTACAAAGTCTTTTTTGCTAAATATTTATACAATTTGTTTTAATGTCTTGGATTCATTTTAAAGTTGTCAACGGCTTTATATTTCAATTGTGCAATCCTTCATATTAGTTACTTGAGTTAATCATGATAAAAATATATTTAGTGAACTAATGTTCTTTTGATTGTGAAGTCTTGACAACTGCCACATTGAGTTAATTGCCATGAAGTGTATATTGTGAAATCTTCCTGAGAAAACTAAAATAAAATAATAAATTATATCACTGTAAATGGCATTAAATTTTGAGTTTTGGTATAAGGCTTTCAAACCTTTATTTTTATTTTTATATAAGGTATTTGTTTTCATTCAATTTTGTGAGGCTTTCTGTGGTTTTACTATTATATTTACAGTAACTATCAATATGATTGTGAGTTAGCATATCTTATGAATTTAAAAATAAATTCATATATTTTGAGAGTACACTTAAATTGTGGGGGTTGATTTTTTTATTATTATTAACTATGGGAGTATTTGTTGGAATTTTTGTGGGTATTTCAAAATACAAAATTAATTTTAATACTTATTTTAAGTTGATTTAATTTTCCAGATTTTGAGTGGTTTGATTACCTCTTTAAAATTGAAGTTATGTTGTACATTTATTATATAAGTTTTGATATCTCTTTTATTGGAATATATCTTATTTTGTTTTAGTTAGCCCTCAAATGTTTACTTTATTTTCTTTTAATAATAATAATTATGTTTATTTTAAAACATGTGGACCAATTTGTGGAAGTTGAATTTTCCTAAATGGGAACTTTAGTACTGTAATTTCATTTGTTACTAACATTAAGCAATTTTTGCTTTATACTGAAAAATATTAGATTCATTTATGTAGGCTTTCTTTCTCTCTTTCCCATAATTTTTTGTGTGTTTTTAATTTCTTTATGCTCTCATGGGAAAGATTCATTATATTCATTTAGTGACATAATAATTTTTATATTTTATTGGCAAACATACTGTGTCTGTATGAAATTTATTTCATTATGAAAGTTTATTATGAGACTAATTTATCTTCAATTTGATATGAAAATATTTGCAATTAATGATGATTTTGGCATAAAATTTTGGTAGAGACTTCTTATTGTCTTATAGGTTCATATTGAGAATTGACAAGATACAATTTCAACTTGGATATGTGATCATGATTTCAGTCATTTGGAGTGCACAAAAGGGAGTAAGGGTATCTTGAAATACTCAGTGTTTATAGTTAAATTTATTTAATGAATTAATTGTTATATTGTTTTTTAAGTGGTATTATACTGAGGTGAAATCCACTAATTATTTGTGTGCAAGATTGTGTAGGAAATATTTTAATAACATGCATATTTAAAGCGTGCTAAAATGGAGAACAAAGACATGACCTACATTATATATGCCTTGTGAAGGCTAGTTTTGATATGCATGCCTTGTGGAGGAGGCTATTAATGCAAAATGTTGAGGGGGATGTGCTTAAGCGCATAAGGGAGTCACCTAGGGAGGTAACCCAACTTATGTGATTGGAGATCCCATGAAAGAAGTTCAATGTGGTAGAAACAATCCATATTGTGTGACTCATATAGCACTCATAAAACTATGGAGATATCCTTGAGATATTCTTCTGCTCATCCCTAAGGCAAAAGTGATATTTTATGTGACATTAGGAAGAGATTTATCCCTAAATGAGTTTCGAGGTGGGCAAACTCCCGCAGGGTGCAAGTCACATGTACTTTTGGAGAACTCTATCACATCCCGGATCGGCTTTGCCGTAGTACGATATTGTCCGCTTTGGGCCCCCTCTCTGCCCTCACGGTTTTGTTTCTAGGAACTCACTAGCAACTTCCCAATGGATCACCCATCCTGGGATTGCTTTAGTCCAAACTCGTTTAACTTCGGAGTTCCCTCGACTCCGAAGCCAGTGAGCTCCCAAAAGGTCTCGTGCTAGATGGAGGCGGGCATGTACATATAAGATACATCACCCTCTCTCCATTGGTAGATGTGAGATGTTACAATCCACCCCCCTTAGGAGCCCGACGTCCTCGTCAGCACACTCGCACCACACGATAGAGTGACTCGATACTAAATTGTCACATCCCGGGATCGGCTATACCGTAGCACGATATTGTCCACTTTGGGCCCCTCTCTACCCCCATGGTTTTGTTTCTGGGAACTCACGAGCAACTTTCAGTGGGTCACCCATCCTAAGATTGCTCTAGTCCAAACTCGCTTAACTTCGAAGTTCCCTCTACTCTGAAGCTAGTGAGTTTCCAAAAGGCCTCGTGCTAGATGGAGGCGGGTATGTACATATAAGGCACATCACCCCCTCTCCGTTGGTCGATGTGAGATGTTACAAACTCACCTAAGTGAGAGACGTCGTGAGGTCGTGACTGCGAGAATTGTGCTATTCTCTAGTAACTCTAATGAGAATCAAGATTAGCGCATGACCATAAATAGCGCTACCCTGCATCCAAGTCTCAACTAATACTATGTGTGGGATATGTTGAAGTTTGGTCAAAGGTGCCGAGTTCAATACTTTGTACACTTAGGTTCCTTAAATGGAGACTATCATCACTAAGTGAAGGTTCAAGCCCGGAAGGCACCTACACCTATTACATAGTATTATATTGCCCACATACATTTATATTTTTCACTGTTTTTTCGTCATAGTAAAATTTTGAAAACCTTGTGGGGGATTGTTGGAATTTTAAAAGGTTTTAAAAATTTAACCATTTTTATTTTGGCTGTTTTATTTTATTTATTGCAAGAGTTATAAATATTAAATATTCAGGTTTTATTTCTGGTTGGTGAATGCCTTAATTTTTTAGTTGGTGAACTTTTATGGTTGGTGAAGGTTACATGTTTTTGGATGCCTATAAAAGGCCACTCCTCCTTCACATTTGAAACACACACAATACACCATCAGAATATTACATACACATTCTAATTCTCTCATTTTCTACTTTTACATATATTCTCTACTTTATATTATTATTATTTTGGGTAATGGTTATTTGACTTGGATACCTATATCCGTCTATGAACGTGCTCATAGCGGATCTTGAGTTTGTGTACAAGGGGTCGTATCTTAGAGTCTTGCAAACCGTCAGTACCTGCACGTAGGAAGGCTACAAAGGCTTTAGGATAGCGTCTTTGACGTGCTTCACCGTACCAAACTCACTTTCTTACTTATTATTTATTTTCCTTTTATTTATCTATTATTTTGTTTTCTTAAATTTCATTGTACCTTAAAACTTTTCAATTTGTTTATAAGTTATTTATAATATAAATGTTTTTGTATTTGGCTTTACAGAAAAGAAAAACTATTATTTTTTTATAACAACCACAAGGATCGCATGAAAATTCAAAGATGAACAATGCTCACAATGCGGTCACCCTCGATTTGCTGCAGGTGACTCCTTCCCACTTCTTTCCACAGGGATCATTTGACTCGTCGTTCCAGCTGAATGGAAGATTCTTCCATGCCCTCTTCAAGGATATGAAAACAGCAGCTGGACCAACAGACTTACAAATCAATCTACTACCTTAACACAAAGTTTGTACGCACATAACATATGTGCAGGATGTTCAACTTACAATCAAAATTTAGCCAAAACATTAAGAAAAGCTTGCATTAAACACAATCTAAGGACTAATTACCAAGTTTGCATGCAAAAACATGAGAAACAGGAGGATCAACATGATATTGCAAAGTCTTTCCTAAGTCAACGCATATCTAGGCCAAAGCTCAAACTACCAAAACCCTAATTTCCCATTAACTAGGAAATATCAATAAATGGACAAATAAACATTGATATTTGAGACCATACCATCACCGGAGTTTGTTTCAGAAAAATCACATGAATCCCAGCAGAGCAGAAAGCCAGAAAGAGCAGCAACCGCATGGTTGCCATGGTGGTGAAGGAGCAAGCAAATCAAGAAAACTGGTGTCTCTGTGAGGCTGATCAGCTAGTAAGCAGAGGTAAAAAAAAGCACATTTCTATTTACCCCAGATGGTCAAAAAAGCAATTTGCAAGGACTTCCCTCCACGCCGACACACCCTTCAATTCAATTCCTTCCACTCTACCAACTACACTACTCGAAGATTTTTATTTAATGAGTCCTTGACAGCATGCATGCATGTACGTACATGGGCATGTACATGTTCCGACCAATTCAGAGCAAGTTTTGCTTTGAAAGTTTTGCGGATGTACAAACATAGTTAAGCAGAAACAACTCTCTCATGAGCAAAGCTAGCATCTTTCGAATGGGAACAAAGCTACACAATTCTGAATATACGCCTGAAGTCTCCACTTTTTTATCAAATTTTAATTAATTAATTAAGTTCCAACTTGCATTGATATCATTCAACTAAGTCATTCAATGGGTACAGTTGGCTTTAGGCTAAAATGGGTCCCAGAAGCTGACATGAAAATCAAGGCTCTCGGGCGTGGCCAGGACCTATTCATGGTTTTATCCACTTTCATGTTGAATGGATGAAAAGGTTTTCATTTTCGTAAGAAACGGATAAAGACAAGATGATCGTTTTCACACTAGGTGGTGGCGGTTGAGGCCATTTTTATGGTGCTAGGGTCTTTTCCTTTGTTTTACTTGGTATTCAAGCATTTAATTTAAGATGAGATCCACATGATGATCGTTTTCACAAAACAAAAATCTAATTCAAACAGTCAATTTCTATGGTGCGACTATTTCTAAAAACAACCAAGTTTATTCTACAAAAGATAAGTTGATAGCTCATGCCACCCCTACGAGCTGAGCCCATCAAAAGACAGGCATGGCCACCACAGACCAAGTCACCTGCATACTGACCAGTCGGAGTACGACATAAAAGAGATTGGATCAGTGATCGGGTGTGTTTAGGCTTACACCAGGATGTTCTATTCAACCAGAGACACGTGGATGACCAAGCAAACTCTGCCCTTGTGATAAATAGACCTGACAAGCAAGGAGGGTCAGTTAAATGTGCATCCCATCCTCAACCAGGTGTCGCCTTACCCTTTCATCTCCAAGTGGACATGCGGGTGATGGAGATGGATCATTTAATATACCTCTCATCCATGCCCGCATGTCACTTCATTGCCTGACTCTTGTCAAGTAGTATGGTGGTCTAAAATAGAACATTACATGTAACTCAGAGTTGGGAAAAGATCTCTTCCAAAAATATCTTGACCTCACTTCCTCCCTCCTATAAATACCCCTCACCAATCTTTAGACAAATAAATATTCTCACTGTGAAAACCCTATATCCATTTTCTCTCGAGTTTAAGTTGGTTTCTGACTTTACCCTCCTCAGTCCACCCTTATTATGAGATTGTTCCAAGTATGCAGATCTTCTTTAGGAGATTACTCATCTATGTGGGAAAACACGAGCTTAGATTCCAGCCTAAGGCCCAAGTCTCCTATACGAGAAGGATACGTGCACTACTAAATTTTACAATTTGTGCAACGAAGAGAATTTTGTCGCGTAAAGTATACTTTAGTCGCACAAATTTCAACGCGACGAAACTTCGTCGCATAGAATCCGTCTCGCAAAGATTGTGAAGAAAGACTTTGCGCGACAAAGTTTTTTCATTGGTCGCGCAAGTTTTGCGTGATGAAAAATATTGATCGCACAAGTTTTGCGCGACGAAAAGTATTGGTCGTGCAAAGTTTTACGCGACGAAAAATATTGGTCGCGCAAAGTCTAAAAAATTAAAAATAAAATAAAATTCCGCTTCCCATTTTTGGTACCCGCCCAAATTTTTAGAGTTTTGCGCGACGAAATATTTTTTGTGTTTTAAAGTTTTTTAATTAAAATAAACTAATTTAATAGTTTGCGCGACGAAATATTTTGTCGTGCAAGGTTTTTGACTTTTGTTTTATTATTTCTTTAATATTAATTTAATTATATTAATTTTTTCAAAATTTTACTTTTTAAATTTAATTTAATTGTATGATTTACTTTAATTTAAATTGACATATTCAAAATAAAATGACATATGAAAAATAGTGATCAAATTATCCAATAAATATATATATATAATATTCAAAATGTACACATTAATTAACAAAGTACAATAATAAAATCCTAATACAAGCCTATTGTGGTGGTAGTGGCGGATGATATGTTTTGATAGCATCCTAATCCTCAACTTTGGCCGTCAAAGTCTCAACAATTCCCTACAAAAAAACAAATATGGTCAAATAACAAAAAAAAAAAAAAAAAAAAAGAAGGCATAATCTCCCCTAAAATTGTTATACCACAAATCTAGCCCAAACTCCAATCCTCACCCTATACTCAAACCCAAACCCCACACAAACTCAAAACTAACTCCAAAAACACATATGAATGAAATTTTTTTAAAATTTGGAGAGAATATACCTTTTGGCAAGATTGAGAGTGAGTGTGAATGAGAGGGAGAAGTGAGTGTGAGAGAATTAGAGAAGATAGTGAGAGAGAGATGAGAGAGTGAGTGAGAGTGAGAGGTAGTGAAGAGAGAGATCAGAGGGTGAGTGAGAGATAGTGAAGGGAGAGATGAGAGATTAAGTGAGAGGAGTGAGTGTGAGAAAAAGGGTGGGATTTGGGGGGAGGGAAAGAGAGAGGAGAGGTAAGAGTAGAGAAAGACATTGAGAAAATGGTGGAGGAGTTATTTTGATTTTAAAAACCGTATCACTTTGCACGACGAAAAATATTAGTCGCAAAGTTTTTGTGACGGAAAATTTTGGTCGCAAAGTCTTAAAAAATAAAAATAAATAAAAATTCCTCGTCCCATTTTTGGTACCGACTAAATTTATAAATTTTTTGCGACGAAAAATATTGGAGTATTAGTTGCACAAAGTTTTGGGTGACGGAAAATATTGGTCGCACAAAGTCTAAAAATAAATAAATAAATAAATAAATAAAAATTCCCACATCCCATTTTTGGTACCCATCCAAATTTTTAAAGTTTTGTGACGAAAAATATTAGATTATTGGTAGCGCAAAGTCTAAAAAATTATTTAAAAAATAAAATCCCACGTCCCATTTTTGGTACCTAAAATTTTTAGAGTTTTTGCAACGAATTCATAAACTTTTGGGAGACGAAAAATTGGTTCGTAGTGCAATATTTATAAAAATAATTGCTATGAATAATATAAAATAAAATAATTTTATTTTACAATTTAAAATATAAATAAGGTTCAAGCTACTTAATAAATATATATACTATTCAATTTCTTAAGTGTTATATGTACAAAATAAATAAATTTGAAGCTAGTTAATAAATAAATAAGTATATACATATACACACACCATTTAATGATCCAACCGTCAAACTTGTTTGTATATACTTCAAGATTGTATGGGCCAAAAATCGGAAAAAATAAACATTCAGAGATCAAGTAACGGGAAAAAACTTTTCAACGGTTATAAATGAAAAATCACGATTTAACGGTTATTTTAATTCCGATTTTGATGAATTTTTTACAGCTACACTCCTTGACCCTATATGAATACAATAATTGAATTTGATCTTCAATTTAAAATATTTTTTAGTGTACCACAAAATCTTATGTTATATTTAACGAAAGTATAAATATATTCTTAATTGTTAGTGAATATATTGTTTTGATGGCATACGCATTCTACGAAGCTAGTTTCAACGATCCAACCGTCAAACTTGTTTGTTTATACTTCGAGATCATATACATCAAAAATCGAAAAAAAAAACATTCAGAGATCAAGTAACAGAACAAAACTTTTCTACAGTTATAAATGAAAAATCACGATTTAACGGTTATTTTAACTTCGATTTTGATGATTTTTTACAGCTATACTCCTTGACCTTATATGAATACAATGACTGAATTTGATCTTCAATTTAAAATATTTTACATTAGTGGATACCACAAAATCTTATGTTATATTTAACGAAAGTATAAATAAACTCTTAATTGTTAGTGAATATATTGTTTTGATGGCATACGAATTCAAAAAAACTAGTTTCCACAATCCAACCGTCAAAACTTTTTTTTTTTATACTTCGAGATCATATATGCCAAAAATCGGAAAAAATAAACATTCATAGATCAAGTAATGAGACAAAACTTTTCGACGGTTATAAATGAAAAATCACGATTAACGGTTATTTTAACTCCGATTTTGATAATTTTTTTTACAGCTATACTCCTTGACCTTATATGAATACAATGAACTAATTCGATCATCAATTTAAAATATGTAATTTCTAACAAAAACCCAATCCGAACTACAATAATATATTTTTCTACCAAAAATCCGATCCGAACTAAAATAATAAATTTAAAGCTACTTAATAAATATATATACCGTTTAATTTTTAAGTGTTATGCATACAAAATAAAAAAACAAAAATAAATTGGTTTAGAAGACGAAATGTTTGGATTACGTCATGCATAGATTTTAAAAAATAATATTTTTATTTTAGTAAAGACTTTGCGTGACGAAACACACTTTGTCGCTCAAGACTTTGTGCAATGAAGTTTATTGTTTCGTCGCGCAAAGTCATGTTGAGCGACGATGTATTGTCGTCGCGCAAAAGTTAGTCACGCAAAGTGACTTTGCGCAATGAATTGTTTTTCGTCGCGCAAAATTTGGTCTCGCAAGACTTTGAGCGACGAAGTTTTGAATTTCGTTGCGCAAAGTGACTTTGAGCAATGAATAATTTTTCGTCGCGCAAAATTTGGTCACACAATGGTTTTTTTTTACTAGTGGTGGTTTACAAGATAAAGTATATTTAAGGTTAATAAACAAACTAGCCACAAATCGCCGTCTAGCCATACCAATAAGACCCTCAATTGAAGTTTTACAATAGAGTCCGACCACAACGACCGAATTGATTATCTTCATGCATAAGGATACTAGATTACCTAGTATAAAAGATTTTAAATTCCATAAAAAATGTGAGCTACATGAATCAAAAACTTAATATTCGGCAACTCAATTGATTGAGAGCATTTAGATTTAAACCCGAGATTTTGTGTTAGATTCTCCTCTTCCTAGAGGACACATTGGGACAAATTCTACTTTAGTTTGGATGGAAAAGAATCCTTTGTATCCCAAAGCAAACATAGCCTGGCCTACATCTGGCACACCTAAAATTATAGTAGCAAAACCAACCATGAACAATAATTATGATATCTTACAGCTTCTCCTATTCCTGTTTCTGAATTCAGTATCCCTCCTTTCCTAGTGCCTTCAATAGTGAGTTTGACCTAATTACCTTTGAGAGGGCAATCCCAAAGCTAATAGAATGTTATGAATCCTATGAAACAATTCAATTGGGTATCTCCTTAAGTTGTATTGGGGCATTTTCAGATAAAATTTTACACATTAATTCAGCCCGTGTGATAAGTTGAAGATAACATCCATACAACATGAAAGGCCGAAGATGACATATTTAAAAAAATATATTAAAAAAAATAAAAGATTAATGGATTTAATGTGGCTGTCGCCACTGTTGGTGGGGATTTAGAGTTGACATATTTTACAATGTGCATGTATGATCGGGACATATTTGCATGTGGGTTGGTTTCGTTTCTTGGTTCACGCTTCATTCATGGAGTCGAAGACGAAAGACAGAGACTAGCAGAGAGAATGTGTCAAAATAAACAACATACACTGTGAAGGGGTAAGATTTTTTGTCAAATGATCAAAACCACACAATCTCAATTAAGGGGATGGGAACAAGAAATCTTGACTTTTTAAAAGTTAGCCAGTTGGCCTGAGGCATGCGGACCTTTTCAAAGCACGATTTCATGACATTGGCTTGTTTGATGGAAGAAGCTTCACCAAATAAAATCTGATCATATGTCAAGAAAGAACAAATGGCATATCAAGGAGAGAGAATGATTCTCCATTTTTACAATATTGACTTGACTTGGAAGAACTTAGATGAAGCTACACAGGCATCCCAACTTTTGCACCATTTTCCACAAGTTGGCCAAAAGCTCTCATCTTAACCATTTAAGATTTTATAGTTTGATGGGGAGGCTGACAGAAAGTAGCATTTTTTTTTTTTTTGGTCGAACAGAAAGTAGCATTTGATGCACCAGAACTGCTGCTGCAAACTGGGTTCCCGAAAAGTCTGCAACATGCAAAAGTGACAACCAAGAGTGATGGTGAGGGGAAAATACACAATTATCATAGGAAATCAAGATCAAGGCCCATCAATTGTCTCACATTAATGTATTTTTGTATTCATAGCCCAGAGTTATTCTGGAAATCTGATTGTTCTGCAGATCAACAAGCTGCAGTTGTGGGTTGTGTTATGTTTCCCTATTTAGATCGGTGCACTAGATGTTATGTTACATAAGGTTTTGAGAAGAGTTTAAATTAAGTTACACCTTGATGCCCAACACCTTATGGAATAAGGAAAGGTTTTGAAGCCTATTAAGGGTCTTATTTATTTCCTTTTATGCGTGAATCGATTTGGTGAGCTTGGAAGATAAGTCAAGTCGGCCCTTGGTAATGAGTAGATACGACTTGACCTAGCCCTATACAACCTTAAGGCCCTGCTCTCATTAGACACGTTCTTTAACATATTCTCATCATAAAGAGAGAGCTGAAACAGATTCTGAGAGAGAGCAGAAGTCTTGAGCCGTTCCTATTCTTGCTAGAATTCTACTGCTACAGATTGGATGAGTTCAGAGGTTGTGTACTATAGGAAGCTGGCTCCAGGTATGTCTTCGTGTCTCTACGTATTTCAAATTGTGTGAAAGATCTTGAATATGTATAATAAAGAAATCTAATAGTTGGTATCAAAGCACATGGTTATACACACACACTGAAATCGTTGTTCAAGCATACCTACAATGATTTCATATCTGTGCATACTATTATTTCATATTTGTTTATGCTATGATGAGTTTTTTGGTTATGTTTAAATTTTGAAGTTTGGTTAAACATGTTCTCTAAAATATCAAGAATATTGAAGAATCTGGAAAAACATGTTTTTTATTTGGTTTTCATATTTTCAAAATTTTAAACACATTTTTGACCTATCAGATAACCTTAAAACCCAAAAAATGCCTTGCGTTACTTAGGTCATTACCTATTCAGAAAGGTATTTTGCGTTAAAAATGGACACCAAAAACCCCTAAAACACTGTTCACAGTAGTTTTTTTTTTTTTTCCCACTATTCACTGCAATGTAGGGTTTTTCCTTCTTGAACTGTATTTGTTTGGATATTTTCTGAGCTAGATAGATGTTTGTTTTTGCTCTGAGAATCAACAAACTTTTCATAACAAAACCAAACCTAAATACTCAAATCCTAAAGAAATAACTAAAAATTGCATCATACCTAAATTGCTTGGTAAGTTTATTCAACAAATAGAATTTATCAAGTAATTTGTTTGTGATGGCACAAGATAACATGTAATCTGTGTAAGTTATAAGTAATCTCTTGCCACAAATGTGTGATACTTAATTAATGAAGCTTGCATGTATTATTTGTTAGTTTTGTGAATAAGTAAAATGGAAAACTACTTTCTCTTAACAAATTGAGAATCGGTTTTATTGGAAAGTATTCATACTTTTCTCTTGCAAATCCTTACAGCTTTGAACACTCCCTCAATTCATTTCTCGCAAATTGAAACTCTCACTGGATCGAATTTCAAACGATGGAAGTTCGATCTTGATGTTGCACTAGGCATGAGTGATATCGATTATGCTATGACTCAAGAAGAGCTGACCAGACTTGTTGCAAATTCCTCTGCTGAAGTTAAGAGGGTGCATAAAGCGTGGAGGATGGCGAATAAGGTTTGTCTGCTAGTTATGAAGAAGACTATAATGGAAGCCATTTTTGGTGGAGTTCCAAAAACAGAAAGTGCCAAGCAGTTCATAGAATCCATTGAGATGAAATTTAAGGAATCTGGCAAGGCTGAAACGAAGAACCTCATGTCTAGGCTGGCTAATACGAAGTATGAAGGAGGAGGCAGCATAAGAGAACATCTCATGGGACTCGTGGATATTGCTGCCAAATTGAACATGTTGAAAGTACATATTGCCCCAAACTATCTAGTACATATTGCGCCAGAATCCCTACCTGATGAGCAGATGAAGTTCACCTACAACACCCTGAAGGAGAATTGGACAATAGATGACCTAATTACAATTGCTGTTCTTGAGGAGAATAGGTTGAAAGCTTATAGTGGTGTGGTTGATGTGGTCACTGCTAGGAAGTATGGAAATAAGGGTGCTGCAAAATTGAGAATAAAGAAGCAGAGTCAGTCTCAAAAGAACAACCATCTTGGCGTGACCCCTACCACTGAATTCAAGTGCTACTTATGCTAGAAGGAAGGTCACATGAAGAATTGCAACAATTACAAGAAGTGGTTCGAGAAGAACAAAAACAGAGGTAATAAAGAATTAGTCCTAGTGAGTTTTGAGTCTAATTTAATGGATGTTTCTTCTAATTCTTTGTGGTTAGATACAGGTGCCTCGATTCATATAGCTCATAATGTGCAGGAATTCATAAGAAGGAGAGAACCAAGAAAGCATAAAGTTAAAGTGTTTGTGGGGGAATGAAGAGCAAGTAGATGTGGAAGCCATTGGAGTAGTGCAGCTGAAATTGGATTCATGATTATTTTAGAGTTGGATAATGTAGTTTTAGTACCCTCAATGAAGAGGAATTTGATTTCTGTTTCAAGATTATCAAGACTTGGTTTTGTTTTTCAATTCAATAAAGATGGCTTTGCATTATCTAAGAATTCAAATATTCTTGCGATTGGTTTTCTCTCAAATGGATTATACTGTCTTAATTACAATAAATAGGGTGAAGTTTTAATGGCTGCATCGAGTGAGAAAAGGATTATAAGTGAAGGAACATCCACTAGGTTATGACATAGAAGTTTAGGGCGCATTTCAAAAGAAAGAATGAAAATTCTTATTAAGGAACAAATCTTGCTATCATTGACTTTCAGTGATGACGAAATTTGTATTGAATGTATTAAAGGAAAACTCATTAAGACTAAGAAGAAAGGTGCAACTCACAGTAGTGATCTTTTAGAAATCATCCACACATACATTTATGGACTGTTCCCTCATCAAACAATTGATGGAAATCGTTATTTCATCACTTTTATAGATGCTCACTCTCGTTTTGGTTATCTATATCTCATAGCAGAGAAGTCTCAAGCTTTTGAGATGTTTAAGATTTTTCAAACTGAAATAGAAAGGCAACTTGAAAAGAAGATCAAAATTGTGAGGTCAAGACAGAGGGGGTGAATATTATGGATGTTTTGATGAAGGAGGACGACGAGCTGGACCTTTTGCTAGGTATCTACAAGATAATGGAATAGCTGCTCAGTACACAATGCCAGGAACTCCGCAATAGAATGGTGTGGTTGAGAGAAGAAATTGGACTTTGAAGGATATGGTTCGTAGCATGATTTCGAAAACTGATTTGCCTAAGAGTCTATGGGGAGAAACTATCAAAACAGCAAACTACCTACTTAATAGAGTTCCTAGCAAGTCTGTGCCTAAGACGCCTTTTGAAATTTGGACTACCAAAAAGCTTAGCTTGCGACATCTTCATGTATGGCGTTGCAAGGCTGAAGCTAGAATCTATAACCCTCAAGAGAAGAAGCTTGATCCTAAAACGATTAGTTGTCATTTTGTAGGTTATCCCGCAAGGTTAAAACTGTCCAAACTGTAGTACTCGAATTGTTGAGACAGGTTGTGCAAAGTTCATAGAGCATGATGAGAATGCCACTGGGAATGCAGATTTTATTTTTGAAGAAGAAGGTGATGTAGTTGTGATTAAGAATGCTGAACAAGATGTTACACCATTGATTCCTTTAAGTGAAACTGTATTGGAAAATCCTCAGTTTGAAGAACCAGTTGAACCACAAGAACAAGCTATTGAGAATCCTGAGCTGGATAATCCACAAGAACCAGTAGAACCAAGGAGATCTGACAGACCAAGAAGATCCACAACAAATTCAGATTATGTGTACTTACAAGAAGCAGATTTTGACATTGGAGATGAGGCTGTTCAACAAGTTTTAAAGAAGCAATGAAGAGTCAGAATGCAGATAAATGGAGGGAAGCGATGTTGAATGAACTTGAAAGCATGAAGAATAATCAAGTATGAGAATTAGTTGAACCTCACAAGAGCTAGAAATTGGTAGGCTCGAAATAGGTATTTAAGACAAAGAAGGATAAGTATGGAAGAATCGAAAGATTTAAGGCTAGATTGGTAGCCAAATGATTAACCCAAAGAGAGGGAATTGACTACAATGAGACGTTTTCTCCAGTTTCCACCAAAGATTCTTTCCGCATCATTATGACTTTAGTAGCGCATTATAACTTACTTTTGCATCAAATGGATGTCAAAACTGCCTTCTTGAATGGTGAACTAAAAGAAGAAAATTATATGAGGCAACTTGAAGGGTTTGCAAAGGAGGGAAAAGAGCATATGGTTTGCAAACTTGGCAAGACAATTTATGGGTTGAAGCAAGCAAGCAGAATGTGGTATTTCAAATTTCACCAAGCTGTTTTATCTTATGGTTTTGAAGAGAACATAACTTACCAGTGCATTTATCTGAAGAAGTGTGGGAGTCGATTTATTTTTCTGGTGCTATATGTCGACGATATACTCTTGGCTACAAATGACCACAACTTACTAAAGGACACTAAGGAGCTACTTTTAAACAATTTTGAGATTAAGGATTTTGGAGAAGCTGTTTTTGTGTTGGGCATTGAAATTCAGAAAGACCGAGCTCGAGGCCTACTAGGCCTATCATAGAAAACATACATTGAGAAGATACTCAAGCATTTTGACATGAGTACGTGTTCTTGACAGAAAGTCCCATTAGCAAATGGAGATTTAAAGAAGGAGCATTGCCCCAAGAATAAAGAAGAAGAATAGGAGATGAGGAACAAGCCGTATGCTTCTCTAGTTGGAAGCATTATGTATGCACAAATGTGTACAAGGCCAAACCTAGCCTTGTGCATTAGTAAGATAGGGAGATTTTAGTCAAATATAGGAATGCAACATTGGATAGCTGGGAATAAGATTTTAAGGTACTTACAGAGAACCAAGGCTTATATGTTGATTTACAGAAGCACGAAGAATTTAGAGCTTGTTGGTTATGCTGATGCGAATCTTGGGAAAGCAGAGGATGATTACGTCTCTACTTTAGGTTTTCTTTTCAAGATGGCAGGAGCAACTATTGCTTGGAAGAGTGCTACACAATCTGGTGTTTCAAGTTCAACCATGTTTGAGAATACATAGCATGCTATGAAGCCACTTCTCATGCAGTATGGCTAATGAATTTTATTAAGGACATCAAGGTGGTGGACTCGATTTCTTGACCAATATAGATATATAATGACAACACTGCGGCTGTTTTTCACTGCATGAACAACAAGATGTCATATGGACTTCAGCATATTGACAGAAAATATTTAATAGTGAGGGAGAAGGTAGCAGACAAACTAGTCAGGTTTGATCATATCAGAACTCAAGATATGATTGTAGATCTGTTCACAAAGTTTTTGCCTTCAGAAGCTTTTTTGAGACATGTTGAGAGCATGAGATTATTTCCTAGCTTTGATGCTGCAATCTAGTAGGAGTCTTGTTCCCATTCTGACATTTTTACTAGTTTGTTTATTTTGTTGTTTTCTGGATTGAGGGATTTGCATTTATGGATGTTAATTTGGTTGACAGTTTTATTTATTATTGAATAAATTCTAGGGAGTTTCACTAAAACACCCAAAATGGAGGTTGAAATTATAAAAAAACCCAACACCCAAAACACTTTATAAACACACCCAAAATCCATCATTATACACACTCAAAACCCATTTATAAACACACCCAAAAAGTTGACTTTGGGGTTGATTTTGGGTGTGTTTCTATGTTTAAATAGTGCTTGGGTTTTTTTATAAATACATGTCTATGATTGGGTTTATTTATAAATTTGTATAAATTCTACCATTTTGACTATTTAGATGTATAAACTTATTATGCAATTTTGTTTATGCATGTGAGTTTATGGTCTCTTTTTGAGAAACTATTGTTTTAATAACATTGCATATTGACTCTTGCTAAGTCATAAAGAGGTACTTGTACTGAAAAAGCATAAAGATACACATTAAGGATCACATATTAAGATTCATGTTGTAGGTGCTTCATGTGTTTTGAGATTGCATTATGTGATTATAGATGCCTTGGTTTTAATAAAGAGAGCAGTGCTTGTCTATAGTTCGTTGTCTAATCACTTTTCATTGTAGCTTGAGGGGAATGACTTAATTTTTTAAACTCATGGCCAATACAGATTATCAAACCTTTCGGAATACAGAAGCTTAGTGATCTAGTGCTTGATCTAGTGGGAGAATGTTATGTTTTCCTATTTAGATCGGTGCACTAGATGCTATGTTACATCAAGTTTTGATAAGAGTTTAAATTAAATTACACCTTGAGGCCCAACACCTTGTGGAATAAGGAAGGGTTTTGAAGCCTATTAAGGGGTCATATTTATTTCCTTTTATGCGTGAACTGATTTGGTGGGCTTGGAAGATAAGTCAAGTTGGCCATCGGTGATGAGTAGAGACGACATGACCTAGCCTTATATAACCTTAAGGCCCTGCTTTCATTAGACACATTCTATAACCTATTCTCATCATAAAGAGATAGCTGAAACAGATTCTGAGAGAGAGCAGAAGTCTTGAGTTGTTCCTATTCTTGCTAGGATTGTTGCTGTTACGGATTTGATGAGTTTAGAAGTTGTGTACTCTAGGAGGATGGCTCTAGGTATGTCTTCGTGTCTCTACGTATTTCAGATTGTGTGAAAGATCTTGAACATGTATTTCACAAGCCTTTCTTCTATTTGAACAACCATCAATTTATTTTTGAGGCCAATAAAGAAACTTGGAATTGAATTTGGATCCAAAGTCAATTAACCTCAACTTTTCTCTTTTCTTTCACCAATTGAGTGAAGTTCTCTTCTGTTTTTTTTCTTTTCAATATGTAATATCCCTTCCCAAACTTAGCATGGAAAACACATCCAAATTAAAGCTCATGAGTTCCCTACAAAGGTAAATTCTTGTTTTTCAAGCTAAAGTTAGGAATTATAATTGGTAAAATGCATGCATACGGTTAGCTTGAAAGGCGCAAACGGTTCAAAGAGGGCCTTAATACCATTTCTTAAATGTCATGTAATCAAATTGCATAACAATGAATGACTTTTAAGTGCCTAGCCAAGTCAATGAATAATGAGATCAAACAACAACTCAGATGACAAGAAAATAAGAATATGTGTATAACACTCATGAATTGAAGTACAAGGCTCAAAGCTCACATTATATGGTTATACAAGTCTAATTCATGCTTGATACAATTCTTTGGATCATGCAAGTCCTTCAATTGGAGAATTATGAAACAAATGGCAAGTGCATAGAGGGTTACAAACATATCATGCTAGAACGTTGCCATTTAGTGAAAAATAATATTATTATTATTTTTAGCATTTTCAATCAAGTCATGCAAACATTCATCACAATCTCATCATATGTGTCTAGAAAATGACTTGAAAACAAAATGACTCAATACTGAAAAGAAAACAAGAATTTAACTGAAACGAAAATGACTTGCTACCCCTTCCCTAACTTAGAAATAAACATTGTCCTCAATGTTAAAAATTTAGGCATCAGCAGTGTTATAACTAGAAAGGAAAGGGATTAAAGCAATTAAATAAAAGAACAAACAAGAATTAAAACTACAACACAGTTGCAAAAATTAAAAAGAAACAAAACAAAACAAAAACCAAATAAAACAGGAAGCCCTAACAATAGTCCTACGCAAGCGGAAATCCAACCCATTGGAACGCCCAAACCAACTGAAAACCCAACCAAAACAAAAGCCCAAACGCTTTTTTGTTTGTTTGTTTGTTTGTTTGTTTGTGTTTTTAAAATTCAAAGAAACGTGATCAGAAGCAAAAGGAGCTAGATTTCTAAAAAGGAAGAATGTGGGCCCTGATGTCTCGGCCCTTGGTAAGTCAAGGGCAAACAAAGCGAGAGACGCATTGATATGCAAAGACCCCTCGCACATCCCTAAGCCAGAATTATTGGCTTCTTAGGAAGGCATGACAACTTTTTATTTTTTTAAAGTGTTGAAAGGTAGAATTGCAATTAAAATGGTTGGGGAATGGGTGAGGTGACAGAAGGGGATAGGCTGTAAGGGCCGCGCGAAACTCAGAAGCGCAATGGCTAGGGTTAAGCAAAAACTACGTCTATAAAAGGCAAAGAGAAGGGGGGAAAAACACAAACTCAGAAACACACAAAAACAAACAAAAGAAAGAAGAAAAAAGTGAGAAATCAAATGGCATCTTCTTTCCCATTTTCGTTGGATCTCAACCTAGCTCCACTGACTCAGACATGGGGTCAAGGAGCAGCACCAGTATGGATGCCCTACTTTGCGTCTTCACAAGGAACTGTGAATGTAAACGACTCAATACTCCTAGACAAAGATGTCGTTGTTGGAGTTGCGAGAAATTTAGTGACTCCTAGAGATATACGTGTGCTTGGGGCAAGGGATGACAACCGGGTCGTGAGTGATGCCCTGGCAATGAGCATGCAGAGTACAACATGTATTGCAAGTGTGGGTTATCGCCTAATTGCGAAATCCAATGAGGTGGAGGTGCTTAAGGCTCAGTTGGCGGCAAAGCGGAGTGTGGTTGAGGAATGTCTGAGTATTATAAAAAGCTTGAAATGGGAGAGGTCAAGGACGGTTGAGGTGAATCGACATCAACTTGAAGTTTTACGGGAAGAGAATAAGAACCTATCAAAGATGGTAGATTTTTACTCTCAAGACATGTGAAAGCAGCTGGAGGCCCTAGATCGACCGGTTAACGCAAGCAACTAGATTGTGACAGGAGTTGTGCTCAAGCTAAGAGTGCGATCTTTAGTAGCTCAAGTGATGGGCCCCAAGAGGTTGTGCGTGAAAAACTAGAAGAGGACATGTAGAGGGCCAAACTAAAAGCTCCTATAGTTGAGACACAAAGCACCGTGAAGAAATGATTTCTGTTGTATTATTAGTGTGTGTGTGTGTGTGTGTGTGTGTGTGTCTTTTTGTTTGTTTGTTTGTTTGTTGTTTTTTTTCCTTTAACTGGGAAATAAAAGAATAAAGTTTGCAAAAGAAAAAGAAAATACCCTTCCCAACTAGAAAGGACATTCAAAAACACAATGCACCAGAAAACAGAGAGGAAAAAAAAGTAAAGTGGAAGTAGAAATGCTTCCCTTTAAATAGACGTGACCATAAATTGGCGGGAAGTGAAGGGATCCAAGAGAAAAGGGCAATGATAATAACACAATAACTCTGTTATTTTCTTTACACTGCTCTCTATGGATACGACGCTCTAACTTCCGAGCTACACTGTTATACGACACCGTCACTTGAGTTTTGCAAAGTGATACAAATCAATTGGCGCCGTTGTCGGGGAGCGGCTTGTCAAAGAGTACAGAGATCCCCTTGGTCGGAGGTTTGCTGGTTATGTGAAATTCTTCACATCTTGTACACTTATTTCCAAACTTATCTCATTATTAATATATATTTTTGTTTATTTTTTTTTCCTTTATGCGACCTAGAGATCATCTAGGAAGATTTGTTAAAAAGATTGAAATTGTTAATTCTACTTCAACTTCTTTAACTGAAACATTTGACCAATCTGAAAGCATGGTAGAAATTATGAATAATGAACGAGAGGTTAATGCTTAAATTGTGAATAATGAAATAAGAGAAGAAGTAGTTGCACCTAGAACTTTAGATACATTATTGCATCTTATTCGTGCACCAAATCCTTCATGCATCATGTTTCCACCTAACATGCCAAATTATGATTTTAAACCTGGAATGATTCAATTGCTACCAATTTTTCATGGTATGGAAAGTGAAAATCCTTATGTGCATGTTAGGGAATTTGAAGAGGCTATTGGCACTTTTTACAATGGTCAACTTGATAGGCTTAATTTCATAAGGTTAAAGTTCTTTCCTTTTTCCTTAAAAGAGAAAGCTAAAAGTTGGTTATATTCATTAAGGGCTAGGTCCATAGGTTATTGGGCAGAGATGACCCAAGCATTTTTTAACAAATATTTTCCTAATCACAGGACAATTGCTCTTAAGAAAAAAAATCTCCAATTTCTCTCAAAAGGAAAATAAAACTTTATATCAAACTTGGGAAAATTTTAAAGAGCTTTTGAATTTGTGCCCACGCCATGGCTTTGAAAACTGGCGTTCTTGCTAGCTATATCTATGAGGACTTCTCCCGTGTGATCGCCAATTTGTTTAGTCTATGTGTAATGGAAATTTTATGCAAAAAGACCTTGATGATGTCCTAGAATTTTTGGATGAAATTGCTGAAAAAGCCCATCAATGGATTGCTCCCAGTCTAGTTGAAACCATTGATCGGTCAAGAATTGCCACATCGTCTACTAATAAAGGAATTTATAAATTAAAAGAAGAAGATGATTGGAAATTAAAATTTGAGGTTTTGACTAAAGAGATAGCCGCTTTAAAAATTGAAAAATCAAATTTACCTCAACCTGTTTATCAAGCTGATGTTAATCAAGTATGTGATTCTTGTTATGAAATTGGTCATACTTGTTTAAAATTGCCCAATTATGAGGAGCGTTGTGCTGCTATTGGAAACTTCAAACAACAGTATTCTCCTTTTTTCAACACTTATAATCCAGCAACAAGGAATCATCCAAGCTTTCGTTTGAGCAATGAGTCACAACCTCAGGTAAGTGACATGAATTCTTCCAATAATCAGTTTCAGGCACCTAATGCATTCACATTTAAGCATGAACAACATAAGCAAAATCAAAGGTATGATACTTTGCTTGGTCAATTGGTTGAAGAGTCAAATCTCCAAGTTGACTAACTTTTTGGCTATTAATGAAAAAGGAAAATTTCCTGCCAACACTCAACCAAATCCAAAAAGGGCTAATTCTTGTGAATCTTCACTCGAGCATGTAAAGTCTGTTATTACTCTTAGAAGTGGTAAAATAATTAACACACCAAGCTTAATAAAATCTACGAGTAATGATAAACTTAACATGTCCAACTTGAATGAATCAAATGAATATCATTTTCCTGCTCCTTTTCCCCAAGCTTTAAATCCTCCAAAGAAATTGAGTCGAAATTTCTGAAATTTTAGATGTCTTTAAAGAGGTCAAAGTGAATATTCCTTTGTTAGCTGCTATTAAACAGATTCCATCCTATGCTAAATTTTTAACTGAACATGTGAGTGCATTGTTACAATATAAAATTCCTCCAAAATATAAAGACCCTGGAAGTCCTACTCTTTCGTGTGTAATTGGAAATAATTTTATTGATCGTGCATTACTTGATTTGGGCTCCATTGTAAATTTATTGCCTTATTCAGTGTACCTGCAGCTAGGTCCTGGTGAGCTTAAACCTGATCAATCAGTAAGGACACCGCGAGGGATTATTGAAGATGTGTTGGTTTAAGTGGACAAATTTTATTATCTTGTTGATTTTATTGTTTTTGATAATCAAATTCCTGTGATTTTAGGACGTCCTTTCTTGGCTACGTGTGATGCTAACATTAATTGCAGAAGTGGAGTCATGAAACTTTGTTTTGGAAATATGACTATGAGGAAAGTTAATGTTTATAAACAGTCATCTGGGGAGGAAGATGAACCTGAATCTGTGAATTCTATCTCAACTTTATCGCATGATCAATTTGCGAAAACTAGTTCAGAAAAGTTTCAAATTAATTCTAATGGTTCTAATTTAACAAGAAATTCACAAATGACAGAACTTGATTCTTTACCTTTTTCATGAAACTTAATTTATTAAGATGAATTAAAGGGTGCATTACTCGGATATTTCGGAGCTTATTTTGTATTAGGGTTGCATTTTCCATGGTTATTAGCATTTTCAGAGGACCATCCTAACACATAAAGTTCTTAGATGACCAGGGTGGAAGAAAGTTGACAAATGTCATAGCAGTAGAATGGATGCCGTTACTTCTTTCGGCCCTTAAAGATTTACAATTAAGACTTTCCAGCATTACTACTCTCATGTAGATAATACAAATTCCGAGCATTAATGACGATTTTTGTACCATATCCGCCAAGACCAATCTGACAGCCGTTAAAAAAACAAAACAAAACCTGAAATCAAAAGATCAACACCAAGAATGTGAGTCCTAACACAACACAATTCTGAAGGTGATCAGGGTACGAAACTCAAAGTAGTAAAATTTCGATGCTTCTTTTAGGTCTTACTAGAACTTCCTTGCACCCAATCCGAAAAATAAAATTATAAAAAAAAAAAAACATTGTAGCATTCGAGTTTGAAGCCCATAGGAACATATTGTAACATAACACACTAAATTTCTATTTGGCAATTGAAATGACAGACCACTATATATTCTTTTCCTGTATCTACTTACATATATGGATAGAGAAGAGAAGGTACAATTACAAACGAAGAAATTAACTCTGCTGCAGGCCTTTGCTACTACTTGGGTTCAATCTTCGCCGAAACTGCGTATCCGCCACTGTAATCAAAGGCACCAGTGCTGTCATTCACTTCCTTTTTCGGCAAGCCATCGTTGTACGGATGCTTAGGAGCTCCTTTTGATGCTGCAAATTCTGTGGCTGATGAAGATGCTGATGTTGAGTTTGTGTTCATGCCATCATTCTGCAGAATGGTTTCAATAGCCTTCACAAGCTCACTCATTGTGGGGCGGTCTGCAGCTGATTCTTCAACGCATTGCAGGGCCAGCTCCAGGAACCTCCCAAACCCAATAAGGGTTCCAGAGTTTCGAATGCTTCGATCCATTAACTCCCTCAAACCATAGTGTTCTTCATCATTCTTGTCCATCATCAATCGTACCTCACGGACGATGTATTTTCCCTTCTCAATAGGCTGCCTAGCCGTTATCAATTCAAGCATCACCACTCCAAAGCTGTATACATCACTCTTCTCAGTTAACTGTTGAGTCATGTAGTATTCAGGATCAAGATATCCCTGCAAGAACAAAACAGAAACTTAAGAGTAAAAACTCAAGAATGTCTCAATGGGATGAATATATGTTGAAATGGTAATAACGTAAAGCTTACCAGTGTGCCTTTGACCTGAGTTGAGACATGCCCTTTTCCACTGTCAGCTACCAGCTTGGACAAGCCGAAATCTGCAACCTTTGCAGTTAAATGTTCATCTAACAGAATGTTGGTGGACTTGACATCTCTGTGAATTATAGGAGGATTTGCAAGCTCATGTAGGTAAGCTAGTCCTCTTGCCGAGCCAAGAGTGATGCGGAGTCTCCTCTTCCAATCAAGATGAATACCAGATCTCCCTGCAATTCATATTTAAGCAAAGGTGAAGTTGGTAACTATGTCTATTGCGAACAAGTTATCTCTATGCAATATGAAATAGCTGAGAATAAAATCTTTGAACTAACCTGACAAGCTTTCCCTGAGTGTTCCATTAGGCATAAACTCATAAACCAGCATCTGTTCTCCTTGTTCAAAACAAAATCCCAAAAGGCCAACAACATTTTTGTGATGAACTCGTGAGAGCAACTCGATTTCAGTCTTGAACTCAAGGCCACCCTGCATTGATCCTTGCTGAGCTCTTTTGATTGCCACCACTTGTCCATCAGAAAGCATGCCCCGGTAAACCTATGGACAACCAACCAAAAGGTAAAAAAAAAACATCCTTCACCTTGAAGCAGAATTCATAGATGTTACTGAAATACTTGAATTAATATACCTTCCCGTATCCGCCAAATCCTATCTCATTACTGTCAGAGAAATTATTTGTGCATTTCTTAAGCTCATCATAAGAAAACCATCTTGCTCCCTTTAACTGTGGTGCACCACCACTATCTTTTCCGCTTGGTGCCCAAGAAGCTAGAAGATAGAGAAAAGGAGTGATATAAGCAAACCAACTTCTAATGTCAATGACAGAATTTCAATGTACCCAATTATAAACAACAAGAATAATTAATTACCAAAAGGTCGGCTTAATCCAATGGCTCTTTCTGCACGTTTCTTTTGCCTAATGGCATATATTCCCACTACCACGAGGCCCAGTACAAGAACTACACAACTAACTGATATCCCAATAATAACACCAGTGCTCATAGAACTTTTATTCCCACCTGAAACAATTTTGGGTTTTTATTGTCAGTTTAATCAATCTTCTAATGCAGGGAAATGGCATACGAAGTAACGATGCGATTTAAATTACCTGGGAAAGTATAAGGAGCTGGAATAAAATAATAGGGTCCAAACTCCGGCGGTGGTTTGTAAGTTTGGTTGCTCAAATCAAAACCAATCCTTATAATCTCTGACCTATTAAAATAAGTTCCTGTAGGTGGAAAGAGTGCCAGCTGAATTTGAAGATAGTCATTAATGTCGAAGAAAGGGTTTTCAAGAGAAACTGAACCAGGAGTGAGGCCAAGTTTATCCCATAGACTAATTTCTAGTGAGTGAAATGTATTCACATTTGACAATTCCCTGAAAGAGGGTGCTCTGAAATACAATGTTCCTTCAAAAGGATATGCACATTGACAACTCTGAGGGCTGAGCTTCTGATTATCGGGGCATGTAATGCGTGCACAATTCGAGCTAGTAGTATACGTTTCTGTATCTTGTTGCGGAAGCTGACAGAATGAATTTGAGCTAGTTCCACTGGTGCAAACTGGGTTCCCTACAAGTCTGCAATATGTAAAAGTGACAACTAAGAATGGTGTTGAAAAATACACAACCATAGAAAATCAAGATCAAGGCCCATGAACTGTCTCACATTAATGTATGTTTGTATTCATAACCCAGAGTTATTTTAGGAATCTGATTGTTCTGCAGATCAACAAGCTGCAGTTGTGGACTGATGCTATCACCCAAGTTCAATGTATCGTTAAACGTATTGTTTTTCAGTTTCCTGTCAAGGGTTAGAAAAAAACATGAATGGCAAGTTTCCTAAAATTACAGTCAAAACTTGATGCTTTCTTCAGTATTCTCCTTAAACTTACACTTGCTGCAATGATGTGATGCTGAACATCTTCTCTGGCACAGTCCCTTCAAGTGCTCCAAATTCTAAAACGCTGTGTTCCGTAAAAGTAGAGAATTTCAACAAAAAATTACATGAGTTTTCCGGGTGTCCTTTTCCAAGACTCATTCATGGATACTAAGACATTTTTGTGTAACCTCCTAAGGACTTACATAGTGGTGATTGAGGGTAAGTTTGAGAACCAAGGTGGAGCTTCTGATGGGTCAAATGAGTTGTTACTCAGGTCTCTGAAGTAAAATCATTAGGATTTATCAGTACAACAAAACAACAACTTGCAGGAAACTTGAAACTTGAAATGACAGCTCCATGCCACTACTCACACATAATTGAGGGAACTCATTCCAGTTAAGTCCGGTAGAGGGCCTGACAAATTGTTGTGGGCCAAATTTCTGGAAGAGAACAAAAACTCATGTAAAAGATGGTTAAGAATAATTAAGACTAAGGTAACTGTTAACAGCACATTAGAGTATCCTCTTAGTGACTTCATACTCACAGTTCATTGACATTTGTTAGGCTGCTGATATTTGAGGGGACATTTCCTGTCAGAGCATTTCTATCAAGCCGACTGTTGCAAACAAGAAGGTTTTGAATCCAATAAGTGTTAAGAAGCAGATACTTATATGTGAAAGAATAACAAAATCGAGCTGTTGTACTCACAGAACCTCAAGAGTCTGAACGAGTGCTATGGTTGATGGAATCTCCCCAGTAAATTGATTTCCATCAAACAAACTGCAGTTGAAGAATGACAAGCAGTTAGATAAATAAAAGTATAGAACATAAACTGACAGATGGCATCTGGCCAAATTAAAAAATGATCGATGGGATCAACTTACATGTGTATCAGTATCATCTTAGGGCTGAAAAGTCTGGGTGGAATGGTACCTGAAAGCTGGTTCTTGTTGAAATGGCTGCATGTCCATATTATCAGTTTAATGTTTATGCAATAAGCAATGGCATAATCCCTATTAGAGTTTCATTTTTTCACAATGGAGAGAGTTTGGGAAATGGAAAAATACTCACAAGTGTTTAGCCTTGAATAGTTCATCTAAGCCCGAGTTATCGGGGGTTGAAATTGGTAGAGTTCCAGTCAACTGATTGTCTGCCAGGTCCAACCAGAAAAGTTTGGAGAGTTTACCCAAAGAAGGAGGTATTTTACCAGTAAAGTTATTCGTATTCAGAGCCCTGAAAAGAACAAAAGATTTATATAAAGTTGGGAAAGAAAAAACTTAAAATGGTTTGCACTAACAGTATAATTATCAATTCAATTCTTACAAGAAAGTTAGCTCTCCAAGATTGCCCAGAGCATCTGGAATATTGCCACTGAAGCCGCAGCCAGCTAGGATCCTAAAAGATGAAAAGAGTCTTGTATACTTATCCAATATAAAAACTTATATTGCATATACAAAGTTCAGAAGGTGCAAATATGAAAATTGCTTGCTAATTTGTTCTTACAGGATATTTAACTTGCTCAGATCTCCTAATCGTGGAGACAGAGAACCCGTGAGGCCTTGGTTGAATGAAAGGTCCCTGCAATGTTAACGTTTCTACTTCATTACAAAAAGGATGCCATGCTAATCAAAGATTGAGTGATAACAAAATAATTGATACTGCAAAAGAAATATGTTTTATGCATAGTTTACATAATCTGTTGCATTGCATCTGGGTTCAATTCATAATGTGCTGCAAACATAATGCTGGTACAAAGAGAAGCAATTATACTCACAAGGATCTTAATTCAGAGAGTCCCCCGATATCGCCTTCAATTTTTCCTTTCAAGGCCATTGCTGATAATCCCCTGCACATAAAAAAGTGCAAGGTTGAAAATTTGTGTAAGAAAGTAAGTCACCAATACCCAGAACTACAAGGATCACATGAAAATTCAAAGATGAACAATGCTCACAATGCGGTCACCCTCGAATTGTTGCAGGTCACTCCTTCCCAGTTCATTCCACAGGGATCATTTGATTTGTCGTTCCAGCTGGGTGGAAGATTCGTCCATGCCCTCTTCAAGGATATGAAAACAGCAACTGGACCAACAGACTTACAAATCAATCTACTACCTTAACGCAAAGTTTGTACACACATATGTGCAGGATGTTCAACTTACAATCAAAATTTAGCCAAAACATTAAGAAAAGCTTGCATTAAACACAAACTAAAAGGACTAATTACCAAGTTTGCATGCAAAAACATGAGAAACAGGAGGATCAACATGATATTGCAAAGTGTTTCCTAAGTCAACGCATATCCAGGCCAAAGCTCAAACTACCAAAACCCCAATTTCCCATTAACTAGGAAATCAATAAATGGACAAATAAACATTGATATTTGAGACCATACCATCACCGGGGTCTGTTTCAGAAGAGATCATATGAATCCCAGCATAGCAGAAAGCCAGAAAGAGCAGCAACCGCATGGTTGCCATGGTGGTGAAGGAGCAAGCAAATCAAGAAAACTAGTGTCTCTGTGAGGCTGATCAGCTAGTAAGCAGAGGTCAAAAAAAGCACATTTCTATTTACCCCAGATGGTCAAAAAAGCACTTTGCAAAGACTTCCCTCCTCACAGACACACCCGTCAATTCAATTCCTTCCACTCTACCAACTACACCACTAGAAGATTTTTATTTAATGAGTCCTTGACAGCATGCATGCATGTATGTACATGCGCATGTACATGTTCCCACCAATTCAGAACAAGTTTTGCTTTGAAAGCTTGATTTGGTGAGTCGGGTTTTTTCAACTGTCTTCAAAAAATACTTGCAGGCACGCAGAGAGAGAGAGAGATAGAGAGAGAGAGAACAGAAAAAGATTTGGGTTGGCCCCTTTGAGCTTCTTTTAAATGATTAAGCCTTGTCTTAGAAGCCAACCTTTGGCCTTAACAATAAGCACCTTCCACTAGCAAAAAAACCCACCAACCGAAATCATCACACAAAGTCCAAAAAAACATCATCATCTTTCCTCTATCAAAATCATCTGATAGCAGCAAAAAAACAAATAAAAAATGTGGAGGTTTTACCGTTTCCTCCGCCCGCCAGCGCATTTTCGGAGGACAAGTCACATAATACAAACACAGTTAAGCAGAAACAACTCTCTCATGAGCAAAGCTAGCATCTTTCGAATGGGAACAAAGCTACACAATTCTGAATATACGCCTAAAGTCTCCACTTTTTAATCAAATTTTAATTAATTAATTAAGTTCCAACTTGCATTGATATAATTTAATGCGTACAGTTGGCTTTAGGTGAAAATGGGTCCCACAAGCTGACATGAAAATCAAGGCTCTCGGGCGTGGCCGGGACCAAGTCATGGTTTGGTCCACTTACATGTTGAAGGGCAGAAAAGGTTTTCATTTTCGTAAGAAATGGATAAAGACAAGACCTTTGTAACTCAATGTTTTGTGGTGGCAGTTGAGGCCATTTTTCTGGTGGTAGGGTCTTTTCCTTTGTTTTACTTGGTATTCAAGCATTTAATTTAAGATGAGATCTACATGATGATTGTTTTCACAAAACAAAAATCTAATTCAAACAGTCAACTTCTATGGTAGGACTGTTTCTAAATACAACCAAGTTTATTCTACGAAAGATAAAGTATATTTTTTGTGCCAAGGGGTCAAAGGTTAATAAACAAACGAGCCACAAATTGCCGTCTAGTCATACCAATAAGAATCTCAATTGACGTTTTACCGATTCCAAAAAAAAATGAGCTACATGAATCAAAGACTTAATATCCGGCAACTCAATTGATTAAGAGCATTTAGATTTAAACCCTAGATTTTGTGTTAAATTCTCCCCTTCCCAGGGGACACATTGGGACAAATTCTACTCCAGTTTGGATGGAAAAGAATCCTTTGTATCCCAAAGCAAACATAGCCTGGCCTACATCTGGCACACCTAAAATTACAAGTAGCAAAACCAACCACGAACAATAATTATGATATCTTACAGCTTCTCCAATTCCAATTGCTGAATTCAGTATCCTTACTTTCCTACTGCCTTCAATAGTGAGTTTGACCTAATTACCTTTGAGAGGGCAATCCCAAAGCTAATAGAATGTTATGAATCCTATGAAACAATTTAATTGGGTATCTCCTTAAGTCGTATCGAGGCATTTTCAGATAACATCCATACAACATGAAAGGCCGAAGATGACATATTTTTTAAAAAATATTAAAAAAAATAAAAGATTAATGGATTTAATGTGGCTGTCGCTACTGTTGGTGGGGATTTAGAGTTGACATATTTTACAATGCTCATGTATGATCAGGACATATTTGCATGTGGGTTGGTTTCGTTTCTTGAGGGTTCACGCTTCACTCGTGGCGTTGAAGACGAAAGACAGACTAGCAGAGAGAATGTGTCAAAGTAAACAACATACAACGGTGAAGGGGAAGATTTTTTGTCAAATGATCAAAAAATCTCGACTTTTTAAAAGCCAGTTGGGCTGAGGCGTTTGCCTGAGGAACTTTTCAAAGCACGATTTCATGACATTGGCTTGTTTGATAGAAGAAGCTTCACCAAAATAAAATCTGATCACACTTAAAGAAAGAACAAATGGGATATCAAGGAGAGAGAATGATTATCCATTTTTTACAATATTGACTTGACTTGGATTGGAAGAGCTTAGATGAAGCTACACAGGCATCCCCACTTTTGCACCATTTTCCACTAGTTGGCCAAAAGCTCTCATCTTGATTGACCATTTAAGATTTTGTAGTTTGATGGGGAGGCTGACAGAAAGTAGCATTTGATGCACCAGAACTGCTGCTGCAAACCGGGTTCCCGAAAAGTCTGCAACATGTAAAAGTGACAACCAAGAGTAATGGTGAGGGGAAAATACACAATTATCATAGGAAATCAAGATCAAGGCCCATCAACTGTCTCACATTAATGTATTTTTGTATTCATAACCCAGAATTATTCTGGAAATCTGATTGTTCTGCAGATCAACAAGCTGCAGTTGTGGGTTGATGCTATCGCCCATGTTCAATGTATCGTTAAACGCATTGTATTTGAGCTTCCTGTCAAGAGTTTAAAAGAAATGATCAGTTTCATAAATTTACAGTGAAAACTTTGATGCATATATTCTTGAGTGTTCTCCCTGGAACTTACACCAGTTGTAAATTTGGAAGGCTGAAAAGCTTCTCTGGCACAACCCCTTGAAGTGATCCAAATTCGATGGCCCTGTGTGTGCCATAAAAGGAGAGAAGCTCAACGAAGGATTTCAAATAAAGTTTTCAAAGTTTCCTTTTCTTAGACTTGCAAAGATATACAAAGACTTTTATACAACCTCCTGAGAACTTACAAAGTGGTGAGTGAGGGTAAGGTTGAGAACCAGAGTGGAGCTTCTGATGGGTCAAATGAGTTGTTGCTAAGGTCTCTGAGAGTAAAACATTAGGATTTGTCAGTACAACAGAAAAACAAACAATTTGCAGGAATATTAGAACTAGAAATTATAGCTCCATGTCTTCTACTCACACATAATTGAGGGAATTCATTCCACTTAAGTCAGGTAGAGGGCCTGACAAGTAGTTGTGGGCCAAATTTCTGGAAGAGAATATATAAACCATGAAAAATCTGATAAACAACCAACAAGATGATGGTTAAATAGAACAGTAGAGTCTGCAAAATTGATACTCACAATTCGTTGACATTCGTAAGGTTGTTAAGATCTGAGGGGACACTTCCAGCCAGAGCATTTGTATCAAGCCGACTGTTCAAACAGGATTGTCTTGAGTCCAGTTGTTGTCAAGAAGCATATACTTAGAAGTGGAAAATAAAACAAAGAAATTCAAGATTTGGTTTTACTTACAGAACCTCAAGATTCTTAATAAGTCCTAATGTTACTGGGATAGTACCAGTAAATCTATTTCCGTCAAGCAACCTGCAAGCGAAGAATGAAAATCAGTTAGACGAAATAAAAATAGAGAACATAAACTAGTCGATGGGATCAACTTACAAATGTATCAGTGCCATCTTAGAGCTGAAAAGTTTGGCCGGTATGACACCTGAAAGCTGGTTCTTGTTCAAATGGCTGCGTGTTCATAAAATCATTTTAGTATTTATGCAATATACAGTGGCATAATCCCTATCAAACTTTTACTTTTTCACAATGGAGAAGAGTTGGGATATGGATAATTGCTCACAAGTGTTTAGCCTTCAACAGGAGGTCTAAGCCAGGGGAATGGTAGGTCGAAATTGGAATTGTTCCAGTCAATTGATTGTCTGCCAGGTCCAGCCAGTAGAGTTTGGAGAGTTTGCCCAAAGAAGGAGGTATGGCACCAGAAAAGTTATTTGAATTCAGAGCCCTGAGATGGACCAAAGATTTGCATAAAGTTGGGAAAAGAAAAAACTCATTGACTTGATGCACTAAAAGCATGATTACTAATATTTTCTTACAAGAAGGATAGCTCTGCAAGATTGCCTAATTCATCTGGAATTTCACCATTGAAGCTGCAACCAGCTAGGATCCTAAAGGATGAAAAGTGTCATGAATTCTCATTCAATATATATAAAAATATAAAAAATGTATGTTGCATTTTGCATATACAATGCTCAAATTGGAAATATGAAAATTGCTTGCTCATTTGTTCTTACAGGATACTTAAATTTTTCAGATTCCCTAATCTTGGAGAGAGAGGACCTGTGAGGCCAGGGTTGAAGGAAAGGTCCCTGCACAGTGTGAGTGTTTCAGCTTCAATAATCAAACATTAAGATATCAAAATAACTGACAATGCAAAAGAAATATGTTTCAAGTGTATGCTTTACTTATTTTAAAACTCACTTCAAATTGGCAGTATTCTGCAAATGCAATGCCGGTAAAAAGAGGACAAATCATACTCACAAGGATCTTAATTCATTGAGTCCACCAATGTCACCATAAAGTTTCCCCTTGAGGCTCATGTTTGATAATCCCCTGCACATAAAAGCAAAAATTTATGGTAAGGGAAGAAAGTGATATCATTGCCCTTTAACTACAAAGACAGATCAACAGCACCACTCACAGTCCAGACACCCTTGAATTGTTACAGGTGACTCCCTCCCACCGGGAATCACAGGGATCATTTGACTTGTCCCAACTGGGTGGCGTATTTTGCCACGAATTCTTCAAGGATAGGAGCACAGCAGCTGGGTCGACAAGCTTATAAATCAATCAAACTACCCTTAAGAGAGCTTTTAGGCATATATGTGCAGAATGTTCATTTTTCAATTAACATAAAAGAGGAGATCATGCAAGAACATACCATCATTGGGGTCTGTGACAGAGGAGATCATGCAAATCCCTGCAGAATAGAAGATAGCCAGAAAGAGAAGCATTCGCATGGTTGCCATGGTCAGGATGTCAAAGGCACTCAGCAAAGATTTGGTTTCTTTCTCTTCACCCTTCTTCTTCTGTGTATGTAACAACTGCAGGGTGCAGCCCTTGACTTTTTTGACTTCTACTGAATGAGGACTGAGTTGCAATGCATACATTGGCAAAAACAAAGTCCCCTTCCCAGTAATTTAATTAACAATGCTTTTCTTTCTGAACAAGGAAGCCGCTTTAGTCGATTGATTTTATATAAACAATGTGGACTGTCTAGTGCTTTTACCGTTTCCACCGCCTACCCGCGCATACCAAATTTCCATTGAATTGGTACAAACAGAAGCTCCAAGAAACCTTATCTGCCTCTTGGAAATTAAATTTAGCTATCTTCAACCAATCAGCCACATTTAGTGAGTAATTGGTTTGATGGATTCAATGATGGTGAGAGCTAGCTAGTTTATGTGACAGATGTTTCATGATCTCTTTACACATTTGAATTTATGTGTTTAGACTTCAAAGACTCTAAAATCCCTCTGTTGGAGAAAACCTGATGTCGCTACGGCAGAATTTCAAACCGATAACACATTGCCATCTGTTTTAACTTTTCGACATAATATTGCATGAAGTTTGAGATGACATCCCCTTGCACAGAAACACTTCTCCCTCAGTTGAGCTACTAGTTGAACCCTTCTCCTAATTGCAGCATAAAATTTCATTCAAGCTTCTAACTTTCATCCCAAAATAAGAGGCTTGGGATCAAAATCTTCCCAACCTTAACACTCTCATTCATTTGACATTGGTAGTCAACTTAACAACACGTAACTAATTTTGTGTTTTCCAATAATTCTAATATTTTTTTTATGATTGCATTCATCAACAGCAGTATCTATGTAAAGCGTATAGCCGATCGGCTATACTAATTATCATTTTAAATAATTAAAAAAAGACCACCGTAACGCCGGGCGGCTACACTGCTTTAAAAAAATTCCAAGTATAGCCGGGCGGCTACACTATTTATTTCATAAAAAACAAAAAGAGGACCAGCCTATCGCCTTGCGATTCGGCATCCACGTGCCAACATTTTTTTTTTAATAAAAAACGTTGTATAGCCGGGCGGCTATACGCTTTTTTATATTTAAAAAAGAACGGCTATACTATTTATTTTATTTTTTTAAAAACCCGAGCTGGCGACTGACCCCGTGCCACGTGTCAAAAATAGTACAGCCGCTCGGCTATACTATTTTCATATAACGTCACCACGTGTAAAAACGTATAGCCGTGTGGCCATACTATTTTTTCAATAATTAAAAATCGTAGTATAGCCGGCTATACGCTTTTCATAATAAAATATAAATAAGGGGACCCGCCTGGGGCTTTGCGCCATTTTGCCACGTGTCAAAGAGTACAGCCGGCGCGGAGAGACTATTTTTTAAAATAAAAAGTAGTATAGTCGGCCGGCTATACTGCTTAAGTATATTAGGATCAATGGGCCCACATGACCCACTAGACCCCAACTGGAACCTTCAGAAACTGGGAGTAGAAGCTAGAAACTCAAAGCCCAGACGCCTGGAAGACGCAAACTGATACCAGGAAGAAGAGAGATCAATGGCAGGGACGTTAGTATCTAGGGCCTTCCTTCTTCTTACCGCCTCTAACTACAAGTCCAATCCTTTCTCCTTTGTTCTCAGTAAGCGTCTCATAGCCATAGCTGCAGCCAACCACTCCAACAAAACCATCTCTTTTGCTTCTTCTTCTTCACTCACAGAAAACCACCACAGGAGGTTGCTTCTCCCACTATCGCTATCTCCTTTTCGTACCTTCAATAGTGTTAGGTTCTTCAGCTCCTCTGAATCCAGCACCAAAGTCAATACCAAGGTTAACTTCTCTCTCCCTTCAGACGACGAAGACGATGACGAAACGACGACGAAAACCCCCACCAAAGAGATCGACAAGTCGAAGCTCCCTACCCCGTACGACCCTTTCAACAAGAAGCCCACCATCGAGGACCCAGAAGACCCAAAAGACCTGCAAGAAGTCTTCCACAAGATGCGCACCGATGGCCTCACCAACAATGCAGTCAAGATGTTCGACGCATTGTCCAAAGACGGCTTAACCCACGAGGCCCTGGAGCTCTTTGCTCATATCAAGGACAAGGGTCATATGCCAGACGTCGTTTCACACACTGCCGTCATAGAGGCCTACGCCAATGCCGGCAAGACCAAGGAGGCTCTCAAGGTGTACCTGCGCATGTTAGCCTCTGGGGTCGCCCCGAACGCCTACACTTACACTGTTCTCATCAAGGACGCTGGCTGCCGACCCCAGCTGTAAGTTCCTTGGGGATGCCAAGAAGTATTTGCTGGAGATGATGGGGAAGGGAATGCAGCCCAATGCCGGTACCTACACGGTGGTGTTCGAGGGGTTTGCGAGGCAGGAGGAGAGGGCAGAGGAGGGGAGGGAGTTGCTGGTGGAGATGAAAGGTAAGGGGTTTGTGCCGGACGAGAAAGCTGTGAGGGAGGTTCTTAAGAGCAAGAGAGGGCCTGTGGTTAGAAGCGTCATCAACATTCTCTTCGGCCAAGTAGATAGATTTGCTCGTTCTATGTTCTCGTTTTTGTTTTGAAGTTTGGAACTTGAAATGAAATGCCAATTCAAACAATTCAAAGTTAAATCTCTGATGACTGGTGAGAAACAGAGGAAATATTGCTCTTCAAAACAATTCAAACTTTAGGACATGAGACATAACTTTTTCTTCAAGAAATGTTTAACACCTACGTAAATTTAAAAACACACCTACATTCACTGATTATAATGTCAAACAAAATACATACGTGAGAGAGAGAGAGAGAGAGAGAGCAGTTCAAAATTAATTCCTATAGCTCTTTTAGAAGTATCGTTCAATTTGATTCTTGTAAACACGCTGGAGTAGCAGCATCTCCCAATCTCATTGACCACGGATGCCCCACAAACACAAATAGCGGCGGCAGCAGCAGCCTCTAACCCACCATGGTGCTGGAAAACTTATGTCTAAGGATGCACGTAACCCACCAATGGTTCTGCAAAACTGATGTTTACGGATGCACATCTAATATCCTTGCTTGGTAGGGCATTCTGATGCCCTGTGGCCAGACCTCCCACAATTGAAACAGGAACCTCCAAAGCTTCTGGAACTGCAAATTCAGATATAATTTCAGTTGTGCAAATTTGAATATCAATCAAGGAGCAACCACTACCCTATGGGACCATAAGTTGAGAAAACCTTATTGATTTGAATATCAAACAGTAAGCTATTCTAGTAAATTAAAAGTTCATTATGCCAGGAATGCAATCTCTTTCCATCTCAGTTAGTTGAGCCCTGACTAATACATAACGCCGGTTTAGACCCAAGTCTCATTTCAGAGAAGGCAATTGATTATTAGCATAAGAGTAGGGAGGGAAAATTTTGAAAGAGAGATTAAAAACAAAGAAAAATAATTCCCAAACTCATCAACAATGTACACTAAGAACTGTCGTTGCTGGCTCATAAGTTCATAACAAGTTCAGACTCTGTATATATTTTACCAAGTGAGCACATTCTTCTACTTGAGATTATAAGATCACTGCACTATTAGATGTTTTTAATTTGCTAGCGTAACGGTTATTCTTCTTTCAATGTTAACTCAAGAAAGAATGAGAAACTTGAAATGTGTAGATAATATACCTGTCTCGGGATGATGACCTGCTTGATGGTCTACCTCCAATAAGCCAATCATCATCTATGCTTCTTGAAGTCCGAGATTGACTGTTGCTATTTCCATAACTTCGACCACCACCTCTACCACCACCTCTACCACCACTCCTAAATGAATCATCAGCACCATCACTGGAACCCCAACCCCTGGAACTTCTAAAACCTGATGATCCTTGACGATCCCTAGAACCTCCCCGTCGACTATTCCGATCTCTGCCTGAAAATCTGCCATAGTAGTCATTCACTGGCCCATCATCTTGCAGAGCTGGCAACTGACAACACAGAATAATACATGCACATAAACATCTCTGTTAGTAGTTTTTTCATGCAAAAGCTGCTATTATGAGAAAGTGACCGAAAGCAAAAGTAGACCTTGGTTATCTTGGAAATAGTGTTTCCAGGAGGTATTTGTCTATTTAGTAACTCTTTTGCAATCTCTTCTGGAAGATCAAAAACTGCTCCTTGAACCTGATATTATCACCATCAAATTTTTTTTCAAGTGAAATGAATTAAAGCACTGGATCAAAATAAGCATGAGATGTTGTAAATACAAACCCTTTCGTCCGCAATTATATGTATTTTTCCAACTTCATCAGCAGCTGCAGAATAAACATCTGAAAGAAACCCAGTGACAGATCTAGCAGACAGGAACCCTCTGGCAAAAGCTGGATCTCTAATAATTTGCAATGTCGTCCATCCCTGCATATAATTTTCCAGTTCAAATAATATAACAAAATACCAGAGGAAAGTTCCAAAACACACACACCCCCTAAACCCTAAATCTCACTCCACCAAGAAAATAAACAACCTAAACAGAAAATTAAGCCTAAATTGACTTTGATAATTACCTGCTCGTGAGTGATAAGGGACCGGGATGATGGAGGTCGAGAAAATCCACTCAACTGTGCTAGTGCAGCAGCAAGGGCATTTGTTCCCTGTTCATCAATCAATTTCTGTGCAGTTGGTGTGAAAAATTGTACAGATTCAGGATGAACTCCACTGAGAGTAGCAACCACGTGCTGAGCAGAAGATTCCAAAACTTCTTCAATAGTTGGGGGACTAACAAACTCAAACTTGCACCCCACATCACGCTCAAGAGTTCTAACTGTTCTCCTCTGGTTGTTAGTAAACATCAGAACGGCAGTACCTTGTTTCCCTGCACGTCCAGTACGCCCAGAACGATGTACAAATGTCTCTGAATCATTGGGAAGTTCATAGTGGATCACCTGGAAAAAGAAAAGGAAAAAAAATTATTGAGGCCACAGGCTTATCAAGGTGTTGGCAACTGAACTCTGGTAAAGACATACAGAGTGGTAATAGTTTCATATAAACGTGTACTAGGACCAAAAGAAGTATAATTAAAATTTGATTAGGAATCATAGGTAACTCCTGGAGCTTACCAAATCAACATTGGGAATATCAAGTCCACGGGATGCAACATCAGTGGCAACAAGCACAGTGAATTTCCCTTGCCGAAAACCATTTAATGTTCTCTCTCTTTGATGCTGCGATATATCTCCATGCAATGCCTCAGAAGCTATGCTAGTTGTTAATGACATTGAGACTTCATCAGCATCTCGTTTTGTTTGTGTAAAAACAATGGTCTTCCCACCCTTTGCATAAACCTGAAGATATGACATTCTTCAGTGCTATGCGATAAATGTTCCCTTTTTGAAATAATGTATAACTATGCGGATCCATCTTATGACAGGTTATGAGATACCATGGCAATAGTTAAGTTCTATCAGAAAGCCATGCATATGAAACATCTGTCAGTTCAAATAGATATAATCAACATCACCATCCGCAGTTATGAGAAAATTAGATACCATGAGGCAAGAAAGTTCTTTTTTTTTTTTTTTTTTTTCATAGTATGTCAGTTATGAGATATCATGACAATGATTAAGTTCTATCAGAAAGGCATGCATATGAAACATTCCTCCTTTTCAAATAGTGGACTTGGCTGGCTGAGATTTCTAACACATCAGAAGTTACAATATTTCCCTATCTTGTTCAAAATGAGCCAAAACAAGACAAAAATAAAGAGTTCCAACTCTTACCGTTATAAGGTCACTAAGAATGGTCCGCTTTGAAGATCCAGTGGTTGATAAAGCATAAAGTTTGATCCCTTCTGCAAGCTTCTCCTCTTGGTCACCAACCTTTGGAAAATAAGAAAGGATTTACTTTCCACTTTACAATATAAACATAAGAAATGCCGAATTAGGACTTTGACATTACTTTAAAGTTTAAACAACTACAACTTCCATTGGCTTTAAAATCCAGTATACATATTTGTAAGCTTAACTCCATGCCATATTCTAATTGCACAAGATTATAAACAAAGAAAAGAAAGAAACCTAAAGAATTAACATTTACCAAATCAATCGTCAATGGGTTGTCCAAGTATTTCCGTGCTAGTTTTTTCACCCAAGTAGGCATAGTTGCAGAAAACAGCATGCTTTGCCTCTGAGTTGGAAGCTTTTGCAAAATTACTTCCACATCCTCCTCAAATCCAACAGCAAGCATTGAATCAGCTTCATCGAGTACCAAATATTGAACTTCGCCCAGTTTGAGGCTGTTACCATTAATCAGGTCAATAATTCGACCAGGAGTTCCAACCACCACATCAACTCCACGCGAGAGAGCACTTTGTTGTGTTATGTACGAAACTCCCCCATACACACAAACAGTGTTTAGATAAGGTGCAGATTCTTTAATCTCCTTTTCCACTTGTTTCGCTAACTCCCGAGTAGGTGCAAGGACCAGAACTCTAGGAAGATAACCAGTCCGCCTATAAAAGGAGAAAATAGAGAAATTCATCAAAAGATTTTCAAAAAATAATATTCTTTAGTTCTAATGTGTGAAAAAAAAAATTGGTACCTATGAGAACTTCTTTGTTCATCATCCTCTGTGAGGCGCTTCAGTATTGGAATTCCGAAGGCTAATGTCTTTCCAGTCCCAGTCTTTGCACGAGCAATGATATCTCGACCTTCCAATGCAGGTACTAGCACAGCCCTCTAAAATTTTAAAGAAAAAAGTAAGTAGAAAATCATCATACACATACCTAGATAAACATTTTTGGATACATAAATATAAAAATGTTAAATTTGACAAGAAAAGGTCACTGTGTGATGAGATTAAAATATTTACGCGCCAATAAGACAAACAACGCAACATGGGAGTATGAACAAAGAAAATGCAGGTAGATAATGGATAATGTTATGAAGGGCACCAAAATGTTTTAATCTGCAGAAAGCTTACATACCGCCATACAAACACACAATCTAAAGGATGATGCTCAAAAGGGTTGTGACAAAAACTAAATTAGAGTAAGTTCATCATTGCAGGAAAAAAAAACATAACTTTTAAAATAAAAAGATAAGAAAAGCAAAACCAGAGAGAGGAACAAAGTACCTGAATGGGGAAAAGGCTTGAAATGCCACGTTTCTCAAGGCTGTTGACGAGGCGCTGGGGCAAACCCAACTTGGAAAGAGCGAGCTCATCATCATCACTGGCAGCAGAAGCTGGCTCAGTTTCAGAGTCATATTCCGAGTCCGAGTCCAGAGAGTCTTTAGAGAAGCCACCGAGCCCTTTGAACGCCTCTTCACTGAGCACCGAATTGGGCGTTGCAATAGCTGAAGCAACAAGACTAGACTGCCTGACCAGGCCACTCTTGGCTCTCAAAACACTGTTAAAGTGAGGCCTATCTGGAAACGCAAGAGAAAGAGAAGGGCTGCTAGTTGTAGCTGTTGTTGTTGTCGTTGAAGCTGCTGCTCTTCTGTAAAGCTCACTACATGGAGTCTGGGGATAGATAGAAGAAACGCCTATAATAGAAGTCATTTCTGCAACTATAGCAGAAGCGGCTTTGCTCTGTTCGCTCTAACTCGCCCTTCTTTCTTCTCTTATCTCTTTGACCCCAACGTGCTCGCTGAAAGTCCCAAGAGAAAAACAAGAAGAAGAAGATAGAGGATAATGAGAGAGACAGAGAGGCTCAAAGATAATTTAGGTCTGAAGATATGGGAACGATGAAGGGGCGGCCTCTGTAGGTTTAATATAGAGCGAAAGAGAAGAGTGAGTGTGAGAGGGAGATAAGGCCACACTACACCCTTTGCGAATGTATGGCCTCCCAAACCTCCACCTCGGTTTTAATGTTTCGCAGAGCCTCGGATATTTCTTCTCGGGTCCAAATTCAAATTGCGACTTGACCCGAAAACGCCGGGCTTTCTTCTACCCGGTGCCGGTAGTTACTATTATTATTATTATTATTATTATCCTCTTTCTTTCTTTTTTTCTTCTGTTTTTTTTTTCTTGAATCCAACCTTTCTAGGCACTAGTGTATTGTATTACAATGATCTAAACCATTTATCTTTTACGTATTGCATATAAATTTAAAATCATTTGACCACTCAATATGTTTTAATGGTTTTCAATTTATTTAAGGGTTAGTTTGAGAATGAAACACTTCTATCTATGAACGTATTTTTAGAATCGCTTTATTAAAGAAACGTCAACATTTTTGATCCACAAGCATTTATAAGTTTTTCTCTCGAGCACTATTTAGAAGCTCTATGAAGCACTTTTAATCCTTTTTAAAGCATTTCCTAATATGCCCTATTTTATTTTATTTTTAACGAATGACCTATAATTAAAAACTTAAAAAATAAACGATTTTGATAATTAAAATAAGGATAGACCTCACAAGATGTTCTAGCAACCTTCTCTCTAACCTTCTCATTTGGACCTTCTCCCTTCTTTGCTTGACATGTGTCATTCTCCTTACACTTAAAACAATATCATTAATATATTATACTAGCTAACTTTTGTTTTCCAAGTTTACCCTTATTAAATGTATTCAATTTATCCAAAAACATTTCACAACTTTCTTACTATCTTATTAATTTTTTTCTAACGTCAATCATTTTTTTTAAAGAACATATATGCTTTTTTTTTTTCAAAAAAGAGGAAATGTCCGTTTTTTTTAAAACACGAAGGACTTTTTTTTTTTTTTCTTTTTCTATCTAAACCCTTTGTTTGTTTTTTTTAATTTATTTTAAAAAAAAGGGACATTTCCTCTTAAAAGCAAATATGTTCTTAAAAAAAAATTAATAAGATGGTAAGAAAGTTGTGAAATATTTTTAGATAATTGAATACATTTAATAAGGGTAAACTTGGAAAACAAAAGTTAACTTGAATAATATATTAATGACATTGTTTTAAGTGTAAGGAGAATACACATGCCAAGAAAGAAAGAGAATTAGAGAAGGCCACAAGATTCCCCTAAAATATTTGAGGAATACATAGAAGGATACTGCAATTCTATAATTTTATAATTCTATATCTGGGGTCAGTTGGAGTTCGATTGCCAACCAATTATGGACTGACTCACACTATTTATGTTTAAGGGAAAATTAATATATATTTAATTAATTAATTAGGGGTCATTATTAGGTAACGTTAACATAAAAAATTTTAAAAAAGGTTGGAGCTATTTTCATAATTTTCATGGTGTATTTTGTTGATTAGTTGTACAGCGGGACTGGAAGGGTTCCAGCCAGTAAAGCATTTCCTGTGAGGCCTTTGCTTGTTCCTCCTCCTCCTCCTTCTTCTTCTTCCTTTGATCTTATCGCAGGCGACGGTTTCACATCTCATTCGCAGATCTCCAAATTGACCTTCACGCCTTGACTACCTAATTTTTAGTTCTTCAAACGCTTCAAAGGTAAAGTTGCCTTCAAGCTTTCGCCTTCAATTTGTCTTCCCAATTAAATTCAGTCAAAACCCTTTTTTTTTTTCTCCGCAGCCAATTAAACGGAGATGTTTGCCCGTTCTCGATTTCACTTTTTTTTTTTTTTTGATGAATTTATTTTCAACGGTTGCAGGCATTTCAAGCAATTCAAATAGAGTGTGAGGGTTAGGGTTTACGAATTCCCCACCCTTCCCTCACTTTGGTGGAATTCTTCGACTTCTAACAAGCGAAAATATTGCTTAGAGATATTGATAAACACTTCTGCTCAGGTTTTGATCATTGACTAGCTCAAAGGGGCTTGGTTTGATTAGAGGTTTTCAAAATGGCGGCATCCGTCCCAATCTACCTGAGCATTGTCGCTTTTTTCTGCACTGTTGGAGCCATGGCTTTGGCCATTTCGCACATCTACAGGCACCTCATGAATTACACAGAACCTACTTATCAGAGATACATTGTCCGAATTATCTTTATGGTCCCAGTGAGTATTTAACGAAGAAAACCCCACTTTGAAATGTTGTCATTTGTATCATTTGGATTTTATCATACCCAAATTTTCTTATCAGTTTCGTTGCATAGCTTTTTAGAGCTACGGTTACATTATTTCATTCGACTTTTGTGTGAAGTTAACTGAATGAATTTCTTCTTTGTCATTTACTGAGTTTTCGGCATGTCAATGTTAATCGTGGAGTGGTGATTATCTTCTGGTGCTGTTTTCAATTTCCTTGTGTTGTTTACTCTTGAGGTTGCTGCTTGCATGTGCTATGTATAGATTGTTTATGCATGAGCCTTTTAAGAAAATTTCCAGCATAATTGAAGGGATAAATGAACAATACGAGGGTGTGTTGCAATTGAGTGCTCCAGGACCTTGTAGTTCCTGTTGGTTCCACCACTTCCCCACCAAAAATTGAGGAGAACAGCAGTTTTCTGTGTTTTTTTTTTTTTTTGTTTCCTTTATTCGTCTTGGTTTTGAGATATTTTAGAGGTCGCACCTTGGAAATGCTTGTTTCTGTTGAATTTTTACTTACGTAACCAATGTGATCTTTATTTTCCTTGACAGATATATGCATTGATGTCTTTCTTATCCCTTGTTTTACCTGGGAGCTCAATCTACTTTAATTCCATCAGGGAAGTGTAAGTGTTTCTTTCATTTGTATGAAGCTCCCACTGTACATGTAATTACTAAATATTATGTTCCTTCTCTGCCCTTGTTTCCCTTGTTTAAATAAGAACGTAAAACGGGGAGAAAATAAGGTGATCTTCAGGTAACATGATAGGATAAATTCAACAATTTCACACTTCTTCGAGGAGTATTTCACCATTTTACCCTTAACGTCTGGCTATGAGGGTGACCTCTTGTGGAGAGGGATTTGTGAACCCAAGGGCAAATTTCCCCCTCCCATTTGCTACTTCTCTCTCTCTAACCTGTTTATTACAAGCTGGGGCTTAAGTATCTGTTTCTCTGAGTAAATGTAGGCAATTACAAGCTGTATCTTTTATCCTCATGCTATTGCTATATTCTTTCTGTTTCAGTTATGAAGCGTGGGTCATTTATAATTTTCTGTCGCTGTGCTTGGCATGGGTTGGTGGCCCAGGATCTGTTGTCCTAAGTTTAAGTGGTAGGATTCTAAAGCCTTCGTGGGTTCTGATGACATGTTGCCTCCCTCCCATACCTCTTGATGGGTGAGTTCACAATCTATGCTTAATTTGCCAATATCTGCAAGCCAGGAATTTCCGGTGTAAGAAAAATCACAGAATTCTATTATTACATGGGATCTGTGTACTATTTTCAAATGTTAGCAGTGCTCTTGGTCTTTCATGTATTACTTGTAAATAGCCTTGTTTTTATTTACATATATAAAATCAGAATCTCTACATAATAGGCAGAGCACTGCATAGCTAAGGAGATCTCTGGAAAATATGGAGGTTTCTTATATAACAATATGTCATAATGTTGTATTTATGAGATGATGATGAACTCATACACTTAAAACTGTTAATGCAGGCGTTTTATACGTAGGTGCAAGCAAGGCTGTTTGCAGTTTGTTATACTGAAGCCTGTATTAGTTGCCGTTACGCTCATACTTTACGCAAAAGGGAAATATGCAGATGGAAATTTCAGTCCAAATCAGTCGTACCTGTATCTCACTATTATCTATACAATCTCATACACGATGGCTCTTTATGCTTTGGCATTGTTTTATGTGGCTTGCAGAGATCTGCTTCAGCCATTCAATCCAGTTCCAAAGTTTATTATAATCAAATCTGTTGTTTTCCTCACTTATTGGCAGGTAAACATGCGTCTCACTTTATTAGTGGCAAAATTTTTAAAGATGCAAACTTTGTTTGGTGCCTTGTGTGTTAGCAATTTGCACTTATCTGTGGATCGCATGCTTATGCATTAAGAGCAAAAGATGTAGAATGTTTTTTTTCCTGTTGATAGGGAGGCTCATGTTGCAAACTTATTCAGTACGTTTCTGACTCTTATTGTCTACCTTTTAGGGTGTGTTGGTTTTCCTTGCTGCCAAATCTGGATTAATAAAGAATGCAGAGGATGCTGCTCAATATCAAAATTTCATAATATGTGTTGAGATGCTAATTGCTGCTGTTGGTCATCTATATGCATTTCCCTACAAGGAGTATGCTGGTGCAAATATTGGCGGGCCTCGAGGTCTGACTGGAAGCCTTGCACATGCCTTAAAATTGAATGACTTCTACCATGATACAGTCCACCAGGTGAGCCTTTCAAATTGTTATTTCTGCCATGGCCTAGCATAGATGGTTATATTTCTCTTTTAACTTGGCTCAACCTTTCTGATGAGTATATGTAACTGTGCAGTTTGCCCCTACCTATCATGATTATGTACTTTACAACCATAGTGAGGGTGATGAGGGAAAGAGGAAGTATCGGTCACGCACGTTTGTGCCGACTGGGCCAGAGATGGATGCTGTCAGAAGAAACAAGCACATTTTTGGGAACAAGATAGATGACATACAGCTTTCCAGTCTCTCATCTTCTAGTTCAAGCACTCCCAATAACTCTGGCCCAATCCCTGATTCTGCAAATTCAGATGCAATGAAGTCTTCCCTGCTTGTTGATACCTCAAATGCTTCATCAGTGCCATATGACATGTCACTTATTGACTTGGACTTGACCAGCTACCCCGCAAAGGTTCCTTCAGCAAATGAAGGTGGTACTAGGTGACAAGAACAGACTGTGGTAGCCAGTTATGAAGAATGTTCATACCGGGAAAGAAGTATTAAAAGGGTTATGGGGTTTCGGTGAAGCTTCATTTGCTTAATTGTGTGGTGATATTGGTGTTGGTATACTCCGTCTACCGCTCTTCAGTTTGATGCTCTGTCATCACAAACATCAGGCTTCCCACTGAAATTGTTTTCAATGGCTTGTTAGTTCAGTGTGCATTGTAGATACAGAAAATCTAATTGTCATACTTGCTAGATCACAATAGGAAACAAGAAATTGATTTTGTTTTTTTTTTTCCTCCTTTTTTGGTTGCCCAATGAAGAGTTCTGTTGCTTATTGGATTCTCATAGACTTGATATCGAAATTTTTTTTTCTGAGTTGGGCCTTGGTACATGGTTCGTCTTGTTGTTCCTTTTGTATTCTTGCCAAACAATCAAGGAGATGAGAGAGCAGTTTTAATTGTAGTTACCAATAATGATTTTACCAGTTGCATGGCAGTGCAATCAAAGATGTTTTGATATACTCCTATTATGTATGTGATTGTGCAGGTTTGACTATCCTTTGTTATTGAAATGATTGATTGAGGTTCTGATTCTTACATTTGATGAGGCAAGGATGATGCAGACTGACCGTGCTAAAATGCTAGTCTGGCAACCATGACTATCGGGTTTTTCGTCACGAACGAAAGCGATAGTCTTCTGGATATGATTGACTATTAATTTTTGTGTTTGCTGAATTAGCTTAGAATTTTGTTTAGTTTGCTGAGGTGGAGCAGAGTTTCTTAGAGAGCCTTAGACGCTAAGTCCTCCCATGACTCTTGGTGCATCTGGTTTGAAACTTGAGATGTTGTCATGAGCACGGGAGTTGAAAGAGCGACTATATAAATTGCAGCATGACCTACTTATAATTCATAAATAGTAAACTTGTAAAGGTAGAACATGTAAAATGTACGGGTTGGTTAAGACTTACATTACATGCATTAATCTCTTCTATAATTGGTATTGACTAACTTTTTAATAACTATTGGGGAGTTGATGCATTCTCTTTATTTGGTATTGACCTTTTATAATAATCGTTGGACAATTTTCTCATCTCACGCAAGTCACTCAGCAGCCTTGGCTTATCTGTCTTACTCTGTTGCTGCTTCTTCAAACAACTCAAAGCTAGTTTTATAATGGCATTTTTTAAAGTATTGAAGTTAGAACTCAACTTGGTTGAGGATTAATGCTCAAATGGCATAAACTAGTCCTATCATCTACATAAACACTCCTAATGAAGTGAAATCTGGCTATGTAGAATCCATTTTTTAGGCTATTATTGGGTTGTTTTCCTTAAAAAAACATATAATTAAGTGTAATCGGTTGCATATAACAGTGTGTTTATTTCTCTCATAATTGTGTGTAGTTGCAACGTAATAAGAAAGATAAATACAATGTTGTATAGAACCGGTGACTGAGAAGTTTTCTCATATTCCGAGTGCTGATTAGAATAACCTGAAAAGATGATCAAGTTGGTAAAAGCAAAAAAGTTAAAAGGATGATGGCATCATAGCATCATAGAACCTAACGATCCCATTTCTCTCATGCAATAACAAGAGTGAAGGAAAGAAAGTCCAAGAAGTAAAAGGGAAAGCCAAAACACAAAAGGCACGTGACCGTCTATCTAAAAAGACCATGAGCTTATCCGACCACGTGTTAAAGTAAAGAAAATTACTATATAGGATTGGGGAGAGAGAGAGAGAGAGAGAGAGAGAGAGAGAGAGAGGGATGCTAATTTAGAAGAGAAGAAAAAGCAATGAGGCAGCAAGCAAGCCAAGCAGTCTTGGCTAGCTAGCTCCTGTGGCGGCCCACTGCTCGCTTGCCCAACTTATGACTTCACCAACACAGGTTCGTATAATTTATGCACTTCCAGACTCTCAAACCAACCTTTATATTTCTCTTTAAACCCCCCACCCTCTTCTTCAACCTCCATCTCATAACTCCTCTCACACACCCAAAGGAAAAGACAACTAAGTCCTCTCTCTCTCTGTTTCTGTCTCTGTCTCTCTGTTTTCTCTGTTCTCCCTCTAGCTAAGTTCCTCAATGGCCGCCCTGTGGGGACAGAGCATTCACCATGTGGGCCCAAACCCATCAATCAGTAGAAGTAACTCATTGAATAGCAGCAGCAGCGGCAGTGGGTGCTATTACAACAGCTACATGGAGCTGAGCAGCAACAACTACACGATGATGGAGAAGAGGCAGCTTTTTCTTAGAAGCTATCAGTTCAGCAGGAAGAAGAGCCTGACAGAGAGGATCAAAGGGTCTTTTTGCAAAGCCAAGAAGGTCATATGGCTGAGGCTGCGTTCAGCTCGGAAGCTTAGGAAGTTGGTCTGCTTTAGACTCAGATATGGACTTGCCTACCGGAGAAGAAGACTCTGCCGTCTCCTGAACAATTACCACCATACCCGCAAATGCAATAACTCCTACTGTTTCTGGTAGAAGAAGTACTGGTACTCTTGTAATTTCTATTTTTTTTCCCTTTTTTTTTTCTTTTGGTTTTCTTTATTTTAGAAGAAAAAAGTGCCAAATTTTGGTGTTGTTCCCACGAGTTAACTAGTTATATACATTATTTCCATTCTATTTATTTGGTGATGCTAGTTTTTAATGTCATGCTATTTTTTATTTCTATTTTAAGGGTGGGGGTTTGGGGTAATTTATATATAATTGGTGTGAGAATCCCAAAATAATAAAATCTTAGTTTATGTATGATGAGATTGAGAATCTCAAAGTAGAATGGAATGGATACCATCTTCTAAGGGTTTGGTTTCTGGGTTACACAAAGTTTGAGGTCCATTTTTGGCTTGGAATAAGGCAGCTGTTGGCCTTAGCAAAGAGGCAAATGGGAACAAAAATTTGTGCAATTCAATCAAGTTGAAAGTTTGAACTCTATAGGGAGGGCAAAACCCAAAAAGGTCAAGCAGCAGCTCAAGGATCCAAGTTTGAATGAAAGATGAAGCAAAAAAGTCATTGTTGGGGAACTGTGACTTTTGCACCTTGCATTGCATGCTGCCCTTAGACTGTTTAAAGTCCTGTTGAAATTGATCACAAAAGCAATAGCTTTTACCCTTCATATTCTGTTTACACTTTGCCCCTTTTTCTTTTGCTTTTTTGGTGAAAACCCTTTTTTCCTAGTGATCCACTGGTATTGCCATCTCCACTGTTGCTTGCTGCACATTCAGATTATTAGGGCAAAGTGAGGTTGAGGTTGATTGGTATTTCCGTCACTAATTTTATGCAGGATAAATTAATAAGAGCCAACCAGACTATGTGACTCAGCTTTAAGTGTTCTATAAGCTAGACTGCTTATCTTATTAAATTCCAGCTCATCTGAGTTAACCCTTTTTCTTAATCATGATATTCTTGATTAAAAAGTGTTCCTACTGCCAAGATTACGCATAAAGATCTAATCTTTTTAGTACATTTTTTATTACTGGCAGAAGAAAGTGGCATGGTTGAGCATGCTCTTGCTCTTTATACAAATATATTATCACGGCATGGCTTCATTGCAAATCAACGTCAGATGTTGGTGGAATATATGAATGATAAAATGAGCGGGCTAGATTGATCAATATTTTTTTACACTCTGCAGCAGCATGACAGATGTATAAAAGGGTTTTTTCTACAAAGTGCTTATCTTTCATCTTTATGGGTTGGCTGGGTTTGCAGAATCTTTCATTTCAGATGCTGATAAAGACAGATACCATTAACAAGTTGAGTTGGGAAGCAATTTTAGGAGGGTTATAATTATTTTTGAGAAAATGAGATAAAAATTAATGGAATTAATACAACATTATTGTTTTCATGGACAAGACAACTCATCGTCAAGATGAATGTGCTCAGTTGACAATTCACCCAGTGGAAAAAAGGAAAAAACTTGCGCAAGAAAAGGATATGTGTTTGCTCATCATCAGGAAAAATAGGGTTTCTTAGAACATATATTAATCTTCGGCGACAAAGTCAACCAGATTTATAAAGTGACTGCATGGCAACGGTAACATACTTGCTAAGCAAAATGAGATGTGGAAAGCTCTTTATATATTCGTTTGACTCTTAAGTAGATCTGACAAGAAGGTTCTGCAGACTGCAACAGGGAGCTTAAATATCTAGCTGGAAAATATAGACAGAAGCAAAGTCATAATTCTTAAGATGGCATGAGTCATGATGAGGCACCTACATTTCCTTGTTCCAACAGTACTAATATTCCTCTAGTTATGTTCCCAATATTAATTCTTATGGGAGGGTATTTAACTTGTCAATTAATCTTGAGGGTACAGACAGATGTATTTCCTTAATCTGTGCAATTGATTAACAATTGGGTTTGGCTCCAGAGTATATGCCATAAGGTTGAATATTACAATACGAGCTATTTAGCCTATCAACATAACCAAGCTCATAATTTAGTGGTACTTTTCTTCTTAATATTGAAAGAGATTTTAAGTTCAAATTCCCTTTCCCGTAAAACCTTAAAGCTAAAACATGATAGAAAGCTTTCAATTTTGGATGGCTACAGTTTAGGTTTGGCAGTTGACGGCATGATATGAGAGAGACCAGAAGTCAATTAACAATTGGTATCATGAGAGACACCAAGTGGCTAATTGTTTGGTCTGCTAAACTTTACAGAACTAAAAGTTGAGAGAGGGAGGGTTTTTTACGCATCCTGATTAGATGGTGACTTTTATAAAAATTTTAGGAATTTTCTTATTGAGAGGAGCGATAGCGTACTAAATTCAGACACACTACACAAATGCTATGACTCAAACCTAGAATCTTGTCCAAGGAAATAAAATACTTCAAACCACTACACTAGTGGGTCCTTTACAGTGAGACCAAACTCATACCTTTCCACTAGTGCTCAATTTCTAGGCCTTCTTTTGGACTACATTGTGAAAATTTCAGATAATTTAGTTCTTGGGCTTCCTCCCTTTAATTAGGTCAACTACTATGGCCTTTCAAAATTGATCCCACGGAACTGATGAAGGCCCAACCAATATGGTGCAGCTTTTCTTAGTCAGACCAAAATAGGGTGCACAAAAAACCAACATGACACCTTAATTAAACCATTGCCAATGCCCAACCACTATTTTGTTCAATGAAGGACAAATTAGACCAACAGATCATAATCTTGACTTGATTATGGACTCATTAGTATCAGATTAGTAAAGAATCAAGTAAATCAGCTTTTGGCTAAAGATCGCAACTGCAAACTTCACTTTCTTTAGCAAATGATTGGCTCTGATTTTCAACCCTAACATGGACATCAATCATTGCACATGCCTGTAATATTCCTCTAATCATATAACAATTCCTCCATCTCATTTTAATAAACTCAAGAGAGCAAGAGAGCAGCTTACAATCACAGAGGTGGTTATGTATGTGGTGGTAGCCATGTGTTAAAAGGCAGATATACAAGGCATTATATCAATGTATCTGTCTCTCTTTCTCAATGCAGAGTATATTGAGCTAAAATATGAAGGTAGCCATGTGTCATAGGGAATCTTAATGTTACAATGTAAGTAATACCAGTCTCTTTCTGTTACTATTATGTGTTTGAATGAACATTAAAACCAGAATCTTCATACATTGCCTCCATTTAGCCCCCACTAGCTCTTCCTCTTTATATATCTGTAGCACTCAACAACACCAGAAGTCCTACAATCTCACCTCCTTTCTGCTTCTCCTATCTTCTTGGTCCTCAGTGCAGCAGATGGGTTTCCAGGACATTGTTGGGGGAAGGTTGGGATGTCAATATGAGAAGCTAACCAAAAGGAATGAAAAGGTGGGAAGGCCTGGAAGGCATTGGGTGAAGAAAATTAATGGAAGACTGAAGGGTCTGCGGTTATCGCGCTCCCGGAAGCTTACTTTGAAGATTTTTTCTTCAGTTGTATGGCCAAGCAGGTTTGCAAGGATATGCGGTGACATTGTGAACAGAATGAAAGCTGATGGAGCATATCCCAGTATTATCTTCTCCACTCAATGGGGGCTTCCAGTTCTGTCTCATTCATCTGTCAGGGCCTGCAGCATCAAATGCACCCCCAATATTGTACCAATTAGGAACTGTATCAAATAGCATGATACTTTGATTGTTATTGTACATTTCTCTGTCTCAAATCATATAATTGCTTTTCTTATTTGCTTTCACTCGGAACTAGTTTTTATGGTCTAGTAGACAGAATTTACAGTTCATGAAGCAAATGGAGCATATTGCATAGTTGTCCTACAAATGACTCCATTAGATTTCTCATAATTTATCCATTCACCATTTAATATAAGGGAAGCAGATATGGAGGAATTTTTATATACTTGGTGGACTAGACATGGTAATTCTAATTGATCAATTACTGTGAAGGAATTAGTTAAGATTTGCTACAGCTGAGATGATTATTTTCCGGCATAGAGAATCGAAGATAATTCATATGGCCGACCATAAGGTTGGGGTAAAGGCAAGGATGATGGTGATGATAATGATATTCATGCCAACACATATTTTCATAAGAATTACACAATTTTTTTAAAAATAGAAAGAAAAAAAGGGGTACCAATATGACAATTACATGTAAAGGAAAGGTGGAATTTGATTATGACAGGAACAGACTATACACAATGTTAAAGAAGTTGAACAAAAGCAAGGCAACCAATTGGCCGGGCCCCTTAGATGATCCCTTCCTTGTAGTTATTACAAGCAGACGTTTAGGTGGTTTTCCTGATGGAGATAGCCTAATGCACAATAAAATCAGCATTTCCCTACTAAAGCGACCTTTTAGATGCAAAGCCAGTCATGAATAGAAAATAAGAGTCTTTGAGGCTGAAGTTTGGCATGAGAAAGTGCCTTGTAATGTCCTTTGATCCCATCTTCTGTCCCTTCTTCGCCAAACGCCGTAGTCTTGGTGGCGGTGTAAGGCTTTCCTCACACGTCTCTGGCTCCTCCTTGATAGTTGCTAGCTTACTCTTGAGTATTTCCTCTATGTCTTTCCAGGAGTCAGTCCGGAAATTCTTTCTGCTCATGCAAGGCACCACCCGCAACATTTTTCGGTATGCCCTCCTCATCTGCTTTCAAGTTGAGTTCTTCTCGGACAAACTAGGTTTTTAGCAGAAAGTGGTCATGATCACACTAGTAATGCTCTTCTCCTTGCCTATATATAAAGGGAGAGAGATAGGATGTGAGAAGAGGGAGGGTTGAGGAAAGTGGGTTAGGGTTGTATTAGTTGGCTAGAAAATGGAAAGAGGAGGGACCAAAAGCCACAACCCTTGCTCCTTTACAGCGATGGTTCAATCATAATGATCAGCTTTTGTTCGTTAACCTTTATAAGACCAACCAAACCTTTATTCTATTGAACACATCATGAAATCCGTTTTCTAGTTTTGAAGTTGTATGCATATCTTGAACAAGGAAAGACATGTCTGCTACAAATTTCATGGATGACACTCTGTTCCTGGAAAGCTAAAGCCTTATGTCTACAAAAGTCATCTGCAGAATTATGAAACTGAAACACAAAGAACCAAATAATAGTGATAAAGACTTGTGGAAAGCAAATCAGGGTGGTTGGGAACACATTGGTGATCAGCAAGTTCAAAACCATATCATTTGATCCCATTCCAAATTGTTTATTAGAAGAGATTTCAGAAACCACACAAAAAATTTATGCCAATCTTCCAGCCTGTTGATACATCATGTTATTGAGGACATACAAAATCAAACCACTGATTTAATTTGTCCAACTGTCATACCTTACCAAACCTTTACTTTGTACCAGAAAATCTTGCAACTTACTTACATGTGCCAAACTTGTCATTATTTCTGTTCTTCTTGCTTCTTTTTGAAGTCAAAACTTCGAGTTTGAAGTGAACTACTTCGGTAACGTGTGAATCTACTAGACCACCACTGCATATTCTCAATCTTGGTGTTCCATGGTCCCAAAAAGCTCCTACTCTCTCATCTCATGGTTTGTGGTGCCAGTCTCCTAATGGCTCTGCTAAGAACATGTAATCATTAATTTACCAAGAAACGTGGAAGAATTCGATATTGATTGATGCGAAATTCATAATAAACAGCACCTAATTGTTATTTGACAAATTTTGGCAAACTAATTAATAAAATCTTAGCATGAGAAATGTTCACATGAAGCATCAAACAATTAAGAAGATCAGAATCGTGCGTTCCTGCTTGTATCAGAGGATAAAAGGACACGTGGAAGATTGTCATTTTCTTAATTAATCAGCTAGTCACCAAGTCTAAACCTAACAACAGGACCAGGCCATTTAAACCATCAAAAAACCACCACGTGTCCTCTGATCTCTATGATTAAGTGGTCAATTTAGAATCATACAGGGAAGTTTTAATTTGTTTTCTATTTCTCATGTGGAAAGGTTTAAAATTTAAATTCGGTCTACAGTTTCGTGGGTCGGAAATTTATAACCCAACGGTGTTTGCAACTCCTTGAGCCTCCTACAACTTTGGCGGAGAAATCGAGCTCCCCCTCATCTGAAATCTCTAATTTCTGTCCCTTTTTCAGGGAAAAACGATTCAAGTCGAATTCTCATCTGGGTCACCTCCATTTCCTCTTTTAGTCCAACCTTTTTTTTTTTTTATCAAGTTCATAACTTTAATGATCCATATATTATTGGTCCTTTTTGGAGTTTGCTTTTAGCGGTAAAAATAGTGAGATTGATTATATAAAATTGATGTCTTTGGTTGATAAGGAGATAGCAAGCGTTGGTGGCAGTGGTGGAGGCTCTGTGGGCGATGATGGTGACGATGATGATGAAGAAGAAGGTGGTGGGTCCCCTGGTAGATGCAAATGCGGTGATGGGCATACAAAGAAGCAGAGAGGGTTTAGGGGTAGTGGGTTGTCAAGAAATTTTGGAAAGGCCAAGCAGGTGGTCCTGCATCCCTTCACAAGATCCAAGAAGCAATTACCCAGAAAAAACAAGACGAGGGCTTCTTCTGCACCTTCTTGTTCTGTGTCTTTTTGTTCTTTTTCTTCAGGTAAGAGGTTTGGAGCTGGTGTTAATGGCGGTGGCAATAAAGGTTGTTACTTTTGTTTCACGCAACCCTCTACTCCGGGTTCACCAATTGGGTCTCAGACCAGCGACCCAGAGCACCCGAATTTCACTTTTGGGATGTTGAGTGCTTTTATGGAGAAGAATGATTTCTTTTCTAAAGAGTGCAATCCCCACTTGGATATTGTTGTCTCCCCAAATACTACCGATTGAAGGATATTTTATCTTCCTACACTATTTTGTTGTTGTTGTTGTGTGGAAGTGATTGTTGAGAATTTTGTCAAAATGAATTGAAGAGGTTGTGGAAGTTTCATACTGATGACAAGGCCGATTGGATTTTTTTTTTTTTAATTTAAAAGCCTTGTTGTTCTCTCTTTCATGATAGTAGGTGTACCTTATGGATGGATTATAGATGGTTTTGGGGCATTTTGACAGTTTGATATGTGGTGTGAGAATGTGATAATAGATGTTCAGTGCATATTAGTTTCAAGAATATATGCTAGGGCGGCTCTTAGACAGCAGATGCAGAAACCAGGCTTGATTTGGTTTCAAGAATTTATTCTTCTTGTTTTGCTTGGTACACAAATGCCTATCACATCTTGGGGAATTTGGGGAAACCGCATGCGTCCCACATTGTTTCCTGAAGAAATTGAAGCTTTTATTTGATGTTTGAATTCTTTCAGTTTGTAAATTCATTCATGCCTTTTGTTTTATGTGCTACTGTTTTCTGATATTGGGTAGACTCTAAAATTTGTAACTTTCTCAATCCAATGAATGATGAGCCCAGGCGTGCCTCATTGATAGGCTTCTTAGAAAAGATATTGCCGTCGTCCTAATTAAGCATCTGCGGTATGTCTTTTTCTACCTTTATTCTGTTTTGAGTGAGCTTTGGTCATCTGAGTGGACTTCATGGATTCGGTTTGAGAATCTCTTTTATGGTGCAATGTTGAGGTGGTCAGCCAGATGTTTAGGAATGTCATGCGTTCATTTTGAATAAGCTTCTCCAAATGCCTAAATTGTTTTTCAGCCTAAAATTGAATCAGGCAGCACAGTCTCTGCTTTTGCCCCTTGATCAACTTCTAGGTCATCGATTCTGTATTGAAAATTGTCAAAAAGATACATATTTTAACTAATCCTTAGATTGCAATGACAAAGATTTTCTCACAAAAGGATTTTGATTTCTAAAATCTTTGGAAGAGGACCATACAAAGTTTACAAATTTAGTTATATACCCAATCTTAGACATAGTCTTATAAAGAAACCCTATACCATTTAAAACTATAAACACATCCGAAAAAAAAACCTCAAAAATAGACAAACTGTAATTTTTTTCAATTTAATAGCTATTTTTTACCTTATTTGTATGTGTAAAAAACCTATATTGCCCTTGTACTATGGATTTAAGAAAAAAATCAAATCTGCCAAAAAACCAAATCAGATTCATTTCTTCCTTTCTCGCTGGTGCTTTCTTGGAGTTGGAGCAAGAGGAGCTTCTGTTGAAGCTCAGTCTCAAGTCCAACTATATTTTTCATTCATGATCTACAATTTTCAATATTTCACCTTTGATTTCTTGTTCTAAAATTGTGCTTTTATTCTTTTTTTTCTTCTTTTTCGGGATTGTTCGAAACCTTGAACGAACCTCGATCACATGCTCCTAGCTCTACTCCTCTTTCGCCACGTCGTCATCGTTATCGTCGTCGTCGTTTGATTTGGACTTGAATTTTTTATCTTTTGCTTGAATTTTGTGTTTTAATTCGGATTTTAGTTGATTTCTGGAATGTATTTTAAGTTTTGATGATCGATTTATCTTTTATTACTATTTCAGTTATAGATCTCATTTTTGTTTAACAGTGTACTTCAATGACAGAGTATTAATAATGTACTTCTATGACATAATAGTATTAACAATCAGAGCTCGGCTTGTTTTTAATACTCTGCGAATTTTTTATATAATAAATTGTTTGGGTTAAAAAAAAAAAAAATCTAGGCTCGGCTTGTTTTGAGTTGTTCTAGTTTGTTCTTTCTTCATCATTTCTTTGGTAGACATGCATTAGAAATAGCAACATGACAATAAACTAGCAATGCTATTACCCTAGACTGGAACATTACAGGAGTAGACATGCATTAGAAATAGGATGTCATAGGAACTAGCAGTGTTATTACCCTACTAGAACATTACAGAGGTAGATATGCATTATAAATAAGATGTCATAGGAAACTGGTTGTGTTATTACCCTAGACTGAAACATTACAACCATTAATCAACATGACAGTAAAGGTGTGGAATATTACAGTCATTATCAACATGACATGTTAATGAAGTTACGGTTTTTGAGATGTTTTGTTGGTAATGAATTGTTTGGGTTTTTTATTATTTATAAAATTGGGTTAGACTTGTTTTGGGTGCTTTTTAAGTTTTTTGTGTTGAGGTTCTTTTAAGTTGATCAGTGGTTGTCACGTAATTTATAGGAACCTCAACACTAATTTCTTATGTAGTAAATAGGTTTTATGTGTGTTTCTAAAGTGCATTTCATGTGAATTTTTTATTATTATATAATTTCAACCCCTATTTTGAGTATATTAGTGAAGCTCTCTAAAAAGTTGACCTTACTTAATCTCTCCAAGCATGTTGTAGTTTGGTTTTGAGTATTATAGCAGGATTAAGCCTTTTAATCAATTACAATTTACAGAACTAATTTTATTAGCAATGCTCCTTATTACTTCTTAGAGACACTAAGCTAATGCAATTCAATTTATCTGGTTTCCAAGATATTTTGGAGGATGCTGAAAGAACACAAGGTCAATTACTTTGAGCCTGTTTGTAAAGGCACACCCTTTTTGCAACAAAGACATTCTTTTTGCCCAATGGGATGTATGTGGATTTGAAATTAACCCCTTGGATGTTTTGTTGCCTAAATTTATACAAGCTAGACTGATGTCAGATATGTATTTGCTTTTCTGAAAGAAGCAGTTTAAAACTGTGAATTGTTTGATGCAATACTAGATTATCCTTGAGAGCTAAGACTAGTTGTGTTTTCTGGAAGTCAATTCGTAGTTCACAGGAATGAGTTGGTTCTAGTTAAATGACCAAGCAAAGCCAACAAATTTTTTCATAACAACGTCAAAATTCAATGGACATGCTTCTATTCTTATAGATAAACCACATATAAGTTCAGAATGTTGAGTACATGGTATCAAGAAACTACCTGTGTGATATGTATAAAATATAATATTTTCTATATTCCAATATACAGTCAAACAATATTGATAGAATATTTTCAGGTTGTATGTCATTCTCCAAAATGAGGTATTTATAATACAATGATGTAACCCTAGTAGGGTCAAACTATGGAAAAAGATAAAATCCTAATTACACAATATTTATACAAAATGAAAGAAATATAGTCATAATAAACTAGGAAATAAATCTCATAATTAAGTTAGAATCTCGCTAACACTCCCCCTCAAGTTGGAGCAAAGATGTCATGCATGCCCAACTTGTCAAGGGAGTTGAGAAAGACCGTAGTAGACACAGCTTTCGTAAGAACATCTGCCAATTAATACTCGGATGATATAAACGAAAAAGAAATAATTTCAGCATCCAACTTCTCTTTAACAAAATGTCGATCAACCTCCACGTGCTTTGTATAATCATATTGCACAGGGTTATGCGCAATTGCAATTGCAGCTTTATTATCACAATACAAATTCATGGGTTTTTGGGGTCCAAACCCAAGATCTCTCAACAATCTTCTCAACCATAGTAACTAGCACATACCTTGAGCTATCTCACGGTACTCATCCTCTGCACTAGACCTAGACACCACTTTTTTCTTTTTACTCCTCCAAGTAAAAAGATTATACTAACAAATGTGAAATACCCAGACGTAGAATGTCTATCAGTGATTGAACCAGCTCAATCAACATCCGTATACCCTTCCACATCTGTATGACCATACTTGCAAAACATTAACCCCTTACCAGGAGTTACTTTTAGATATCTCAAAATGCACATCACAACACCCATATAATCTTCACTAGAAGAATGCATAAACTGACTCACTACACTCACTGCATATGCAATATCAGGACGTGTATAAGCTAAATAAATCAATTTCTCCACAAGTCATTGATAACGCTCTTTATCTATAGAGACTTGATCATGATACACCCCAACTTATTATTTTGTTTATTAGGGTATCAATTAGTTTACAATCTAACATTCCAATCTCTACAAGTAAATTCAAAATATACTTTCTCTAAGACAGTAAGATACCATGTTTAGATATAGCAACTTTAATCCTAAGAAAGTACTTCAAATCACCCTATGATTTCATCTCAAACTCGGAAGCCAAATACTTCTGAAGATTTTGAATTTATGCCTGATCAACGCCAGTCATAATCATATCATCAACATAAATAATTAAAGCTGTCAATTTACATTTATGACGCTTTAGAAACAAAGTATGGTCTACGTTACTCTGCACATACCCAAATTTTTTCATAGGTGCTGCAAATCTCTCAAATCATGCTCTTGGAGATTGTTTTAATCCATATAAGGACTTCCGCAGCTTACACACAACACTCTCTTTAGAGGTTATAAGAATACCAAGAAGGAGACCCATGTAAATCTCCTCCCTTTATGATCCTTTAGAAATAAAGTATGGTATGAGTTACTCTGCACGTACCCAAATTTTTTCATATGTGCTGCAAATCTCTCAAACCATGCTCTTGGAGACTGTTTCAATCTATATAAGGACTTCCGCAATTTACACATAACACCCTCCTTAGAAGTTATAAGAATACCAAGAGGGAGATCCATGTAAATCTCCTCCTTGAGGTCACCATGTAAAAACACATTTTGGACATCGAATTGCAATAAGGGCCAGTCGCAGTTAGCAGCCAGGGACAATAGTACACGCACAATATTGAGCTTTGCCACTTGAGCAAAAATCTCCAAATAATCCACTTCATAGGTATGAGCATAACCTTTTGCTACCAGTCTAGCCTTGTAACGGTCAATGAAACCATCAGCCTTATGCTTCAAAGTAAACACCCATCTGCATCTAACAGCTTTCTTCCCTCGTGACAAAGGAATTAAATCCCATGTTTTATTTTTGTTCAAGGCATCCATTTCAACATTCATGGCATCCGTCCATTTGGGGTTAGATAAAGCATCCTACAGCTTAATTAGCACACATACACTAGATTATTGACACAAATATGATGCGTATAGACAAATGATGAGTTGACACATAGTGGCTAATGGGATATTTAGATTTGGCATGTATATCATGAGAATATTGTACTTTAGGTGTCCCACGAGTGGTTCGTGGGGGTAACTAATAAGTTGATACAGGTAGATCATTAGAAATTATCTCACTTGATTCACTATCACGAGTAGATTGTGGCACTGACAGGGCAGAGGGGGTATTGTATCGACCTCATCCATACAAGAATCACTGTCACTATTTTCATATACAGGCGACTGGTCACTTACTTCAATGTGACCGATTGTTTCAACACCGAGAGCACCTGCTTCATCTCCATATATAGGCAATCGGTCAAGTTCCAAAGGGCGACCGGTCGTTTCTTCACAAAAACCACATGTTTCATCTTTAGATATGGGTGACTAGTCGCTTGCTTTAATGCAACCAGTCGTTTCCTTCTCGAGATCAGTATCTTCAAAAACATTATTCTCCAATTCAAGTCCAAGATTCTCTAATCCAAGAGTCTCCAATTCACTCCCTATCTCCCCCTGAATTGAAGAGGAGGGAGAAACATAATATGACACTTCTTTATGGAAAGTCACATCCAAAATAATATGCACCTTCTGGGTAGGTGGATGATAGCACTTATAACCATTCTAAGTAAAAGAGTAACCAATAAAGACACATCGCAGAGCACAAGGATCAAGTTTACTCCATTGATTAGAGTAGACATGAACATAGGCAACACACCCAAAAACTTTAGGGGGTAACTTGGAGACGGAGACAGGGGAAACATGGTTACCAAACACAGCATGTCTTTGAATCTTGAAATCAAGAGCCCGGCTTGGAGTACGATTAATTAAATAGGCAGTAGACAGAACAGCATGACCCCAAAGATGATAGGGAACATACATATCCAATATGAGTGAGCATGCAACTTCAAACAATTGTCGGTTCTTTATTTCAAATACACCATTTTGTTTAGGAGTAAAAAGGATTGTCGTTTGGTGAATAATACCTTGAGTATGGAAAAAAGACTCCAAAGTATTATTCACATATTCGCCTCCATTATTAGTCCGAAATACTTTGACCCGAGCATGAAACTGAGTATACAGCATTGTACAAAACTCTGGAAGAATGGAAGCAACATCATGTTTATTTTTCAGCAAGAAAACCCAAGTGAATCTGGTACAATCATCAATAAATGTGATGAACTAACGAAATCTGTTTGAAGTAACACGAGCTGGACCCCACACATTAGAATGCACTAAATCAAAAGGTTTTACAACTTTACTGTCACTCAAAGGAAACACAATGCAATGACTTTTAGCCAAAATACATGTCTCACACTTAAAATTGGACTCATCACAAGAGCGGAATAAAGATGGAAATAAACGCTTAAGGTAGCCAAATGATGAGTGTCCCAAGCGACGATGCCATAACGAAATTTGTTGTTTGTCTTTAACACTACAACTTTGAACAGTATTAACGACACGATCAGGAACTAGGCAGAAGGCAATGTCAAATAATATAACCCCCTATCCATTTACCATGTCCAATCGTCTCGTGAGTATTGACATCCTGAAAAATGCAATGTGTATGATAGAAAGTAGCATAAGTATTAAGTGTATCAAGTAATTGACCAATAGATAACAAGTTATAATGGATATTGGGAACTAATAACATACGAGACAATAACATAGTAGGAGTGAGAGAGATTGTGCCCTCACTAGTAATTGGAGAGAGCAAGCCATTAGCACTAATTATGTATGGGTCACGGGTGTTACTAGATAACTCATCAAAAAATTTAGCATCATAAGTCATATGATCAGAAGCACCAGTGTCAATTATCCAAGTATTGAAGCTAGTACCTGGAATAGAGTCAGAAACACACAATTTTGTAGAAGAAGCATCAACAACATCAACAATAGAGTTATCACCCATAATTGCAGCAGAAACTTAACATATCACGGTAGAACAAAGGAACATAGCAGAGGCACAAATATGTCAGATGCACGAACACGATAGAGTACACAGCTGAACACAGCAAAAGCACAAATACGGTAGATGCACGAAGACAGGAATAACACGAACACAGTAAAGGCACGGACACTATAGCATAACACACAAACCCAGGAAGGCACACACGGCACAGGTAAAAAAATGTATATATATATATATATATATAGGGCTAGAACACAGTGGACACAACACACAGGTCACCAGAAAACCAGGCTCTGATACCAAGTCAAACAATATAGGTAGAATATTTTCAGGTTGTATTTCATTCTCTAAAAAGATATATTTATAATACAAGGATGTAACCCTAGTATGGTCAAACTAGGAAAAAAGATAAAATCCTAATTACACAATATTTTTACAAAAAAAATGAAATATAATCATAATAAACTAGGAAATAAATCTCCTAATTAAGTTAGAATCTCGCTAACATATACTACATGATCATGCGACCTGCACAAAATGGATGAATGATGTATAACTTGCTCTCTTCCAAGACATGATGGTGACGGGAAGAAAAATTGCTCACGTCCAAGTATTTCGCTTTCATTTGTTGATCACATTTTCCGAAGATTGGTACAAATGGTTTTCACATCCTTGCACTCTCATTTTCAACAAAAATGTACAACCAACAGATAATTCTCCACCGTCAAAAAATAAGAGGGGAACAACGACAAATGTTATCATGTTCAAATGTCTATCCTGAAATGCTCATTGCTATAAGATGCTTAAGAATATGGAGTGCAAAAAAGGGAAAAGGTTTTCCTTTTTCTTTTTTTTTTTATGGCCGGTGAAAAGGTTCATGCTGAAAAGTGAAACTGTATCTTGGAGACTTTATGTCATCAAATAATATCTCTGAGACTTTTAACAAAGATGGGCCTCAGTGTGATCAAAATCCATTTCCGATTTGGACCTAACCCATTAATATTTCACACACACATTCTGCAAAGCTCCACACTTAATTTACGGGACCAACTTAACTGCCTACGAATAATGTCCCCAACTTGATTACCTACAAGCCGAGTAACCCCACCCATCAAACGTGACCATAAGGATAAGGAAGAAGGCAAACAGATGGACCCTACACACCAACTGCGTCCACGCATGGGCCAAATCTAGTGGTTTGCGTCGAATGCCGGTTGCTAGGAGAGATGACCCTCGTGCAGAGGGACTGACCAACGCACAACTGAGCTGAGAGTGAAACCAACAATGCAACATGGCATACGTATTCTCACACTACAGAAGACTGTATCTGATATATAATAATACACTGATACACAGCAAACAGGATTGGGTTCTGCACGTGACCCCCATAAGTCCCCTTAGCCTTTCTTTTGTTGTTATTCGAGTTAAAAAAAGGCCATGCCTTTTTATTTTGTTTTCTTATCCCGACTCTCTCTCTCTCTTTCTCTCTCTCCTCCACCACTCTGCTGTGACCCAGCCTAATTTCTTATTAGTTTATTCATCACAGTGAAATAATATCATCATGCTTAACCACGCCATTGATATATTCTATATAACCTGGCCAATGGGTTGGTTTCTCTTTCCAATTTTCAGTTGGGAACCGCCTGATTTTCTGAATGGGAAACTTGTTTGGGTCAGCAAGAATATTAAAATGAGATGATATCTATTTATGGGTTGTCATCAACCACCTCTGTTTACCCTTTTGGAAAGGAAACCATATACTAAACCATTCCCTCCCGTTCCTATAGAACTTGCTAGCTTTCCAGCTACAGCTCTCTCTTGGATCCATTTCTTGGGCAACGGTTTGTGTATCAGAGTGGACCCATTTGAGGATTTTGCTTTCTAAAATAGTACATCTTTTGAATTTTATTATATTAAAGGCGACTCCTTTAACTGTTAAGTGCTGCTACTGGCTACTGGGTTTGGTGTCCGGAGACAGAGGAGGCTGTGATCGAGATTAGTGGGATTGAAGTTTGAGACTTCAGAGGATATTATCTTAACATTTTCTACCAATCCCAAGTTTTTCTCTGTCAATTTGGTTTTCTGTATAAGTTGGGTCACTTGACTCAGTTTGCAGCTGAGACTAACTGAATTCAGCAGACTGCAGCTAAAAAGGTTAGGCTGTTTTCATTCCTTTGCTTGCCTATCTTTATTTCTGTTTAATAGCAGCTATGTGGTTCTGATTATTTATAGGAAGTTGGTGTTTTTCCTTTTTGATGCTATAACTGTTGTTTACTCATAATCTGTATAAATTTAATTTGGCTTCTTTGATTACTAGTTGTTTTGACCTTTTCTCATTTGGGTTTCCATTAATGAACTAATTGGTTCTTAATTTTTTGTTCAAGAGACCAAAGCGACGTGGACTTAAGTAATTGTTCGCTTTCAGTAAGGTTTCTGTTAGTATTGTTTCATTTGTTTGTGTCAGTTGTGGCAAATGGGACAAAGACCTTTGTTTTCTAATGTTTTGGGAAGAAAGAGGTTTGTGTATCGAGTCGCATAATAAAAGGCTGTTCAAAAGTAGATGTAGTCTTGTAAGTATGTTAGCCTGATTCTTACTTTTAGTATTACAATGATCCTCATGGTGATGGCTGTGATGAAGATTAAATCAATCATAAGTAGATTCAGCTTAACTATTTTATGGAATCAATACTAGCAGTATCTTTAAAAGGGGTTCATATTGTTATGCCTCTTATATCTTTCCAAGTAATTGTGCTTTTCCGTTCTCAGTTTATGTGAGAATGTCTTCTTCAAGACCCAGCGACTCATCCACCAATTCAGGGCGGTCTAGACACAGTGCTAGAATTATTGCTCAGACAACTGTTGATGCCAAGCTGCACGCAGATTTTGAGGAGTCAGGTAGTTCCTTTGACTACTCGAACTCGGTGCGCGTTAGTGGTTCAGTTGGAGGGGATCAACAACCTAGGTCAGACAAAGTGACCACTGCTTATCTCCATCACATACAGAAAGGCAAGCTGATCCAGCCTTTCGGATGCTTGCTAGCCTTAGATGAGAAAACTTTCAAGGTCGTTGCATACAGTGAGAATGCCCCTGAAATGCTGACTATGGTCAGTCATGCAGTCCCAAGCGTTGGGGACTACCCTGTTCTTGGCGTAGGAACAGATATAAGAACAATTTTCACTGCCCCTAGTGCCTCTGCATTGCATAAGGCCCTTGGATTCGGAGAGGTTTCTCTCTTGAATCCCATCTTAGTCCATTGCAAGACCTCTGGCAAGCCTTTTTATGCAATAACCCATCGAGTAACGGGCAGTTTGATCATTGACTTCGAGCCGGTGAAACCTTATGAAGTCCCTATGACTGCTGCTGGGGCCCTGCAGTCATACAAGCTGGCAGCTAAAGCAATTGCCCGATTGCAGTCTTTGCCTAGTGGGAGCATGGAGAGGCTTTGTGATACAATGGTCCAAGAGGTTTTTGAACTGACCGGTTATGACAGGGTGATGGCCTATAAATTTCATGATGATGATCATGGGGAAGTGGTCTCTGAGATTACGAAGCCTGGCCTGGAGCCATATCTGGGTTTGCATTATCCATCCACTGACATACCTCAGGCTTCACGGTTCCTATTTATGAAGAATAAGGTCCGAATGATTGTTGACTGTTGTGCAAAACAGGTGAAGGTGCTTCAAGATGAGAAGCTTCCATTTGATCTCACATTGTGCGGTTCAACCCTAAGAGCCCCACATAGTTGCCATTTACAATATATGAAGAATATGGATTCTATTGCATCTCTTGTTATGGCAGTAGTGGTTAACGAGGGGGATGATGAGGTAGCCAGTCCTGATTCTGTTCAGCCTCAAAAAAGAAAGAGACTTTGGGGTTTGGTAGTATGTCATAATACAAGTCCAAGATTTGTTCCTTTCCCTCTCAGGTATGCCTGTGAGTTTCTAGCTCAAGTATTTGCCATCCATGTCAATAAGGAAATAGAGTTGGAAGATCAGATGGTTGAGAAGAACATCCTGCGCACCCAAACGCTGTTGTGTGATATGTTGTTACGAGATGCACCCTTGGGTATTGTGTCACAGAGCCCTAATATTATGGATCTAGTGAAATGTGATGGAGCTGCCCTATTATACAAGAGCAAGATATGGAGACTTGGCATAACTCCAAGTGACTTCCAGCTTCATGACATAGCCTCGTGGCTCGCTGAGTACCATATGGATTCCACAGGTTTGAGCACGGATAGTTTGTATGACGCAGGGTTCCCAGGGGCTCTTGCTCTTGGTGATGTAGTATGTGGAATGGCAGCTGTGAGGATAACTTCCAAGGACATGCTCTTCTGGTTTCGATCCCACACTGCGGCAGAAATTCGATGGGGTGGTGCAAAACATGAATCTGGTGAGAAGGATGATGGTTGGAGAATGCACCCTAGATCATCATTCAAGGCTTTCCTTGAAGTTGTCAAGTCAAGGAGCTTACCTTGGAAGGACTTTGAAATGGATGCAATTCATTCTTTGCAGCTTATTCTGAGGAATGCATTCAAAGATGTTGAAACTGTGGGTGTAAACCCCAATGCAATCCATGTAAAGCTTAGTGACCTAAAAATTGAAGGCATGCAAGAACTGGAAGCAGTGACAAGCGAGATGGTCCGTTTGATTGAAACAGCCACAGTTCCAATTTTGGCGGTTGATGTTGATGGGCTGGTTAATGGGTGGAATACAAAAATTTCTGAGTTAACTGGTCTTCCTGTTGATGAAGCAATTGGAAAGCATTTGCTCTCGCTCGTGGAAGATTCTTCAACTAAAATGGTGAAAAGGATGTTGGACTTGGCGTTGCATGGTATGTCATAACCCTATTTGACACCTTAGGCATTTTTAGATTGTCAAATATTACTAGCACGTATGCATGTTTGGATTCTTATGTGAGTTTATCTTTTTTTTTTCAATTGCAGTCTTCTATTTGTATTAAGTTCATCCTTTTCCTTTTCTTTTGATCAGGCAAAGAGGAACAAAACATCCAATTTGAGATAAAAACACATGGTTCTAGGAGTGACCTTGGTCCCATCAGCTTAGTTGTGAATGCTTGTGCCAGCAGAGACATTCGTGAAAATGTTGTGGGGGTTTGTTTTGTGGCCCAGGATATCACTGGTCAGAAGACGGTGATGGACAAGTTCACCCGGATTGAAGGTGATTACAAGGCAATTGTACAGAACCCAAACCCGTTGATCCCCCCAATATTTGGTACTGATGAATTTGGCTGGTGTTCTGAGTGGAATCCAGCGATGACGAAGTTAACTGGGTGGAAACGAGAGGAGGTAATAGATAAAATGCTGTTGGGGGAGGTTTTTGGGATCAACATGGCCTGTTGTCCTCTGAAGAGTCAAGAAGCTTTCGTAAATCTTGGTATTGTACTTAACCATGCCATGACAGGTCAGGTATCCGAAAAGGTTCCTTTTGGTTTCAGTGCTCGCAGTGGAAAGCACATAGAATGCCTGTTGTGTGTGAGCAAGAAATTGGACGGTGAGGGCTCAGTCACTGGGGTGTTTTGCTTCTTGCAGCTGGCTAGCCCAGAGCTGCAACAAGCACTCCATGTCCAGCGCTTGTCAGAACAAACTGCTGTGAAGAGATCGAAAGAATTGTCTTATATTAAAAGGCAGATCCGGAATCCTTTAGCTGGTATAATGTTTTCTCGGAAAATGATGGAGGGTACTGAGTTGGGAACAGAGCAAAAGCAGCTTCTGCATACTAGTGCCCAGTGCCAGCACCAGCTCAACAAAATACTAGATGACTCGGATCTTGATACCATCATTGACGGGTAAGATAAATTCCAGTCATTGACGAGATTTTTTTTTTCTATTTTAACCTCACATTAACACAACTACTTCATGATATTCTTGGTTGTCTTAATAATTCTCTGTTTTCTGATCCCTTGACAGCTACTTGGACCTGGAAATGGTGGAGTTCACTTTGCATGAAGTACTGCTTGCCTCTGTTAGTCAAGTCATGAGTAAGAGCAATGCCAAGAGTATCCGGATTGTCCATGACGCAGCAGAAGAGATCATGAATGAGACCTTGTATGGGGATAGTCTTAGGCTTCAACAAGTCTTGGCTGATTTCTTAGCCGTTTCAATTAATTTTATGCCAACCGGAGGCCAGCTTAATATTGCAGCCAATTTGACCAAAGATCAGTTAGGACAATCCGTTCATCTTGTGCATTTGGAGCTCAGGTAAAGCTTCACAACTAAATTACAACATTGATGTGTCTGAACTATGTCTTAACATGTATCTTGTACAAACAAACGGTTTTCTGATCTCTACTATTGATCTCATGTACAAGTGGGTTGCTTGTATTACAAGTTGAGCGATTAGTATGAAATGCTGAATAATATTTCTGGATCAGGATAACACATGCAGGTGGTGGGATTCCAGAAGGATTGCTGAACCAGATGTTTGGAAACGACATAGCCATATCTGAGGAGGGCATTGGCCTGCTCGTGAGCAGTAGACTGGTGAAGCTCATGAACGGAGACGTAAGGTATCTCAGGGAAGCGGGCAAGGCAACCTTCATCATATCCGTGGAACTTGCTGCTGCGCACAAGTTGAGCTCCTAATCTAAGACAATTTTCGACGGAAAATAACACAGATTCTCTCAAGTGTACAGCCTATATAAGGATTGATAGTTGAGGGTTTGCATCTTTGATATGCCTTATAATTTCAATTAACGTTCTTTTTTCTTTGGAACATTCGTTATCGCTTTAACTTGTAAATATGCACGTCTGTCTCAGTCTTGTTCTTTAAATGGTCTTACCTTGTGATGAATTTGCACAACTCTAGAGAAATATGTGAAGAAGATTAGAAAAAGGAATGGTAAAAAAGATTTTGCAACATTATATTGATGTTTAAAGCTGTCCGTGCTTCCATCGAAGTCATTCGCAGTGAAACCATGAATTTTTCGACAAGTGGACTAGCTATGTTAGCTTAAAATGTAATTTTTCTTTTTTCTACTTACAATTTTTATATTTCTTCTATAAAAAAAAATATTTATATGTTCAACAAAATAATATTTCCCTACATTTGTGTCGTAGGTTTTTTTTTTTTGAAAAGTTAGTTTTTGTTTTTTGTTTTTTTTGTTTTTTGCAATGACGAACGCAAAATGAATAATAGAGACAAACGACGAGGCTAATAGAGATTCATGCAATCTATACAATACAAATACATTATGATCCTTGAAGCTTACCTATATATATATGATAGAGCCCAACACAATACAAAATCTAAAGTTAGGTAAAACCACACAAAAAACACAGCAGCTCAACTGTGGCACACCAGGTGCACAATAGCCAGCACCAGCCATTTATTTTTCTCTCATGATATGTTCAGTTTCATAATGTTGTCATGATATTGACTGGAACCAAAAATATGTTCACTGTATGTTGTCATGATATTGGCCAGGCCCCAAAAAGAAAATGTTGTCATCTTAACGACAGAACTGGCAACCCTTTGCTACAAATTTAGTAGCTTAAGCTTGCTATAAATATAGGTGCTTCCCTGCATGCATTATCACACCAGTCAAACAAAACTTGAAACATCTTCCAAATCCCCATTGTTCCTGCTCTCTCTGTGTCCTACACTTCTTCTCAAACTATTTGGACATTACCACTTTTGAGAGATGAATTTGGCTCAGTTGCCCGAAGACTGCTTTGGGCATATTTTATCATTTACATCTCCCGGAGATGCATGTCGTTGTTCATTAGTTTCATGGTCGTTTCGCACCATGACTGATTTGGATAGTATGTGGGAGAAATTTCTGCCATTCGACCATGCTGAAATTCTATCTAGATTAGTGTGTCCAATAACTTATTCCTCTAACAAAGAGTTGTTTATCAGGTTATGCAGTCCAAATCTAATTGATGGTGGTAAGAAGGTAAACTTTCAATTATTATTTGCATTTAATTTGATTTTAAAATGACAACATCATAATTAAATAATTCTCATTCAAGTTAGAATGAACCTAATGAATGAGTTCAAATATATATATATATATTATTTTTTATTTTTTTTTTGCTTTTCAATCTTTTTAACTTAGTGTTGTGTGATGCCTCAAGGTTGCCTATGCATAATATGATTCAAATATTAAGACCATCTCCAACCATGTTGGAGCTAAACTCAAATTTTCACCTTTCAAAATACAACTATTCATGTATTTTCAGGACTCAAAATTTTTTTTCCTCCAACCTTGTAGACTCATAATTTGAGTCCTCAACTTTATTTGTTTAAGAATGATTAACCCCTAAATTTTGTTTCTTGTTAATTTTTCTTGACATTATTTTTGTTTCAACACTCGTGATTTAATTTTCTAAACATTTTAACCTAAAAAAAATAAAATTCCAAAACATAATTGAATTTCACTTAAAAAATAAAAATAAGTACAATACCATACGTATGCCCGGAATAATTCGAACTTTTCATTGAATTATGTAAGTGTGTTTAAATTATCTAAGTATTTTTAAATAAACGACAATCATTAAATTTTGCCGTTGAGATTGCTTAAAATTCATCATGATTATTGATTACAAATATAGTTGTTGGAATATTTAAAATAAAACAAAACAAAACAAAACAAAAACAAAAACAAAAAATAAACCAGCAATATCAGATTTTTGGCACAAAGTTGCTAAACAATAGAACCAAAGCCCAAGAAACATTGTGCAGCACATGGGCTTCAGTTAGAAAAAAAAAAAAAGCAGATTTTGGGCCCACAAAATTATCAGTCCATGCAAAAATGGGACTGGAATTCCACCCAAGATTTGAGATTTCTCAAATTTCCACCCCCCAAAATACATGGGTTGGAGATGGTTTTTGGAGGCTAAACTCAAAATTTGAGTTTCCACCCCAAAGGTTGGAGATGGTCTAACCATATATATGCGAATATATGTATGTAGGGTCAAGAAATTGATCCAATATTTGACGAGAGAATACATGGAAAATACCTCAAAAGGTTCCTTTTGCATTGACAGGCGGTGGATCAAATATGAATTATATAATTGTTTGAGCCTAAATTGGCACAAAACGGGGTGAACAATAATCAACTAAAATTCATATTTGTTCCATTGCCTGCGGATGCACTAGTGGCTTTAGAAGGCTATACCACACGAGGTTTTAATTAAATGGTTAAATTTTGAGAGTTTATTTTTTCTTTTGTTCTGAAAAACATGGATTTATATTATATCAATCCCAATAATTATTTTCCTGACTGATTAAAGCCTTAATTACTCTCAATAAAGCTTAAATGCTATTAAACACGAATTCAGATTTGCAGAGGTTGCTGAACTCAGAACCATTTGGTGGCTGGAAATATGTGGCACAATGAACACCCAAATGCTGTCACTAAAAACCATCTACGGGGCCTATCTTATTGCCAAGTTGGCTGATCGTGCGTATGGCTTAGACTCTTTGACCTCTGAGGTTTCACTTGAAGTTGGTAACTTCAAATCACAAGGTACAGTTTACTTGAGCACACGCCATGATCAAAGTAGGGAGCAAGCTGCTGCTGTTGATTTAGAACATGAACATTTTTTGAAGCTTCGAGATCCAGGGTTTTAGAAGGAGATCATGGAGGAGGTCTCTGTGCCAGGATGGCTGGATCGAAGTAGAAATAGGGAGCTTTTACAATGAAGGCTGTGCCAATAATGATGTACACAAGGCCTGATTTGTCATATTCTATCAATACTGTGTGTCAATATATGACCACACCTACAAAAACACATTTTGGTTTGGTCAAACGTATCTTGAGGTATATTCAAGGTACGATACAGTATGTCATTTACTTCACTACAGGCCCTTCGCATCTGCAAGCCTATAGTGATGCAAACTGGGCTGGAGACTTGAATACACGCAGGTCTACTGCAGGATTTGTGATATTTCTTGGTAATAATCCTATTTCTTGGCAGGCTAAAAAGCAGGGATCTGTGTCTAGAAGTTCGACTGAAGCAGAGCATTGGCCAATACAGCTGCAGATTTAGCTTGGATTCGACATGTCTTGTTGGATTTGAAAGTATACTTACCTGAGTCTCCTACAATTTCATGTGATAATTTGTCTGCATTGGCTCTTAGTTCTATATATCACTCACGCATCAAGCACCTCGACATTGATTTCCATTTCGTGCGCGAAAGGGTGCAAAGGAATGATAAGAACTAGTTGATGTCTTTACTAAAGGACTACATAGTCCTGTTTTCTTGAGCCATTGTGCAAACATGAGGCTGGGCAACCTAGAGCTAGGTTTGAGGGGGAATGATAACAGTAATAGTTAGCTAAAGAGTTTGTTAGTGTTGGCATGTGTGGTTCACATAGTTTGTTAAGCATTAGTTATAGGCTAAACATCTGATATAAAACACTATCTCTCTGTTATCTCATTACTTTCTTATTTTCAGAGAATTTTATGAAATTTATGGTAAGCTTCATATTCATGAGCAAATTTAAATTCTGGGGTGTTAGTGTAAATAACTATTGTTAATTCCGCGAACAACATTCATTGCTGCATGAATTAAAGGTCCAGCGTAGTTGCATTGAGAAAAGGAAACAATACTAGAAGAACACATAAATATCAAATATAAACTTTGCCTTTTTGTAAAACAAAATATTGGGAATGTTATGTAAAATCATTGCGGGGAGACTTTGGAAAAGACCTAATGAGAGAAATTTTTTTAAAAAAGCAAAAATGGACAAAATTGCCCTTATTTATTTTTGGATTTCCTAAGAAATCCTTTGCAATATGTCTTTAGTTTGAAAGTTAAGAGGTTTTTCTGTTTTTTTATAAATAAAAAAAACTTTAGTTTTTTTTCCAAAAGTGAATTTTTTTTTGTGTGGCTAAAACCTAAACTTACTTAATGATAATTTAGCAGAAATAAAGAAAACAGAGTAAAACCCTACATCAGAAAATCGATCAAAAACTAGAGAAGAAAAGGCTAAAGAAAGACGCCTAAGTTTTCCTGGAAGAGGAAGGACGGAAGAAGAGCGTATGGGACGGCCACAAACTGGTGACTGAAACAATACGGTTTAAGAGCATCTCCACCCACAAGGGCAAAGTCTAGGGCAAGGGCAAGCAAGGGCTGTTACTATTCACATGAATAGTGTCAGCCTTTGCATTTGTGGTTCCACCCACAAGGGCAAAGTCTAGGGCAAGTCTAAGGCAATTACTATTCATTGTACTTTATTTTCTATTTTTTTATAGTTTAAACCATTAATTTTGATAATCTTTTGTAATTAAATTTTCGGATAAGATTTTCACCCTCTAAAATTGTGCCACGTCTGATGTAGAACAAATGTCAGATTTTATCGCTTGAGCTAGAAAAAGGACGTAGTGGGAATTTGCAGATTTGTCGTCCAAGCTCCGATTAGGACGCAAAATACCGTTCGGAAAGGGAACGACGCCACGAGTCAAACTCACTGCTTTGCTGTGATGTATGATGGATTTTGGCATTTTGAGGTCGTTTGGCCTTCCAAAACGGCATTTAAAGTTTCGTAGTTAATTTTCAGTATTTTAGATTTTAATAAAAATTATTCAAAGAAAATTCCTTTTAAAATTGTGCCACGTGTCAAATGTTAGATAACATTTTCAGATATTTTTAAAAAATTTTAATCTCAGATTTTAGATAAGATTTTCACCCTCTACAATTGTGCCACGTGTCAAATGTCAGATAACATTTTCAGATATTTTTAAAAAATTTAATCTCAGATTTTTGATAAGATTTTCATCCTCTCAAATTGTGCCACGTGTCATCTCTATCTTCTAAATCCGTCTATAAACTAGACCTGATTTTCAAACCTCTCACACCATCTCTTATCTATTCCTTCATTTCTCAGATTGTAGAAAACACATTCTACTCTCAATGTCAAACTGTTGAGGGTGTTGGAGAGGCAACAGAAACAAAGGGAAGAAACAAGGCGTAGACGTGCTCAAGAAGATCGGGAAGCCGATGAAGAAGAGGAACTACTGCTTGCAGCAGCGGTGTGTATGATGGATCAATCAAGGCAAAACCGTCGTCCTCGTGCCCCGAATGTGGACAGACGTAGGGAGTCTCGGGGTAAGAATCTCATGGAGGATTATTTTATCCCAAATCCGTTATATCCTGCTTCTAAGTTTCGAGAAAGATATAGAATGCAACCACATTTGTTCCAAAAAATCATGCATGATATTTGTAATTACGACACATACTTCATTCAAAAGCATGATGCTGTTGGAGCTTTAAGGTCTTATCCCGGAGCAAAAAATGCTTTGCGGATGCTTGCTTATGGGGCATCTGCAGAGCAGGTGGATGAGATTGCAAGGATGGGAAAATCTACTGTCCTAGAGTGCTTGGTGAGATTTTGTGATGCAGTGGAAAATTTGTACACGAGGGAGTACCTTCGCAAACCAACGCCAAGAGACCTGCAACGGCTTCTACAAAAAGGCGAGGCCCGAGGTTTCCAGGAATGATTGGAAGCATCGATTGTATGCGCGGTGGAAGAACTGTCCTCTGCTTGGCAAGGGGAGTACGGGAATCGGAAGGGCCAAAAAAGTATAATTTTGGAGGCCGTAGCTTCATTCGATTGTTGGGTTTGGCATGCCTTCTTCGGGGTTGCCGGTTCTCAGAATGACCTCAATGTCCTTGGTCAATCCCCAGTGTTCGATGAGGTATTGCGAGGTCATTCCCCCCAGGTCACGTACCAAATCAACAATACCGTTTACTCTAGTGCGTACTACCTTTCCGACGGAATTTATCCTAGGTGGACGACATTCGTGAAAACAATTCCGAATCCCCAATCCGAGAAGGAAAGAAACTTTGCTTCCTTTCAAGAAGGTTACAGGAAAGACGTGGAGAGGTGTTTCGGTATCTTGCAAGCTCGTTGGGCAATTATTAGAGGTGCTGCTCGGATGCTAGATGAGGAGGTGCTGCGGAGTATTATGATGACTTGCATCATCCTTCACAACATGATTGTGGAGGATGAGTATGACTATGATGCTCAAGAGGTGTTTGAACCCGATCCAATGAACACATCGTTGACAAGAATATATGAAAGGCCGATTGGACCAAATGGACTACCACTGGAGCCCGAACCCATACTTCGGGATGGTCAATTCAACAACCCCATGATTGATCGGTATCAAGAAATGCAATCTTCATATGTTCACGAGATACGTCAACGTGACTTGATCGAGCACTTGTGGGAGATGAAAGGCAATCACAATGGATGAAGTCAAGATTAGTGCTTTGTTTGGAATTATGCTTTGTTTTTAATTATGCTTTGTTTTGTGTGTGGTTTTGTTTGGAATTATGCTTTGTTTTTAATTATGCTTTATTTTGTGTGTGGTTTTTTTTTGGAATTAGGCTTTTTATTATTATGCTTTTATGTATGGTTTGTTTTGTGTGTTGTTTGCAATCAATGAAGGTTTTTTTTAATTAATATTTGTTTTGATGCTCAAATGTTTTTAATAAATAGTCATTTAATTTAATGCTTTTTTGATTGAATAAAAAGGGAACAATACAACAAATTAAAGGATAAGGGAACAATACAACAAATTAAAGGATAATACAACAATACAACAACTTAAAGGATAATACAACAATACAACAATACAACATATGGCAAAGGTGTTTCAATTGCTTCCTAATGGTTTTCATCATTTAACCAATCCGTATTGCTAGGTCCGTCGTCATTGAAAAGTTTTTTCCTCATCACATCTCTTCGTCGTAGCTTCCAATAAGCCTTTGTTTCGGGAGACATATGGCTCGTATCCATAGCCATGATTTTAATCTCTCTATCCTCTATGTCTTTTTCTTGTGCCATTTGTTGTTGGAGAACAAATGCTTCCTCTCGTGCCTTGTCCATTTCATCTCTTTTCAAGTCTCTCTCCATTCTTAGTGAGGCGCTCTTAGCTATTTGCTCCAATAATTGTACACAATCATTGGTCGAAGTGGCCCCTCTCTTGGCCTTTGCCGCCTTTCTCCCAATAGGTCTTGGCGGACGTGGCACAAATGGTGACTCCGTTTCCATTGGGGAGTCCAATGGAGAATCGGTTGATGTTGAATCGTGGAGTGGCGTCTCATTCATCACAACCGGCGGACCGGTGGGAATAATTTTGAATCTCGAACAATCCTTCACAATTTCCCAACATTGGAAATGCACGAAACTTTTTTTGCCTTGCCCCATGGCACCGAACCACATTTGTGCTTGTACCATCTATTAAAAATAAATAATTGGAAGTGCAAGAAACAAAAATTATTATGCAAGAAAATATAAACTATTTTGAAATGCAAAAATAAAATTGATTATGCAAGAAAATATAGACAAATTAAAGGTGCACCAAGAAAAAAATTATGCAAGAAAAACAAATAGAATATGCAATAAAAAAAGTGACATTGAATTGATTAAAATGGCAATTATAAATATTTTACCTCATCGGTCAAATTTTGACCGCTTTGAATGTTCGCCTTTGCTTTTGTCAAGGTATTTCTCCATTTCCCTAACTCTTTATTAAGAAGTTTTCATCTACTAGACAACGCCATTTCGGTCCGAATAGAACCCGATCTTTGACAAAATTCTCCATGAATTTTGCTCCACATGTGATGAAACTTCATCTCATTACCCGTGATAGGGTCATGACTAATGTTCACCCAAGATTGACACAACGCAATATCTTCATTCGTTGACCACGAGCCTCCGACTTCAATAGAAGATGCCATTTGTTTTTTTTTATACAAATGGAAAGTAGTAGAAAGAGAGTAAAAAATATTGGAAGGAGAAGAGTTTGTATGGAGAATTGGTGTGGAAGTGAAAAATGTGAGTGGAGATGAACAAAAAAATTGGAAGGAGAAAAGTTTGTATGAAGAATTGGTGTGGAAAGTGAATAATGTGAGTAAAGAGTAAAAAATATGGGATGGAGAAGAAATTGTATGAAGATTTTAGTGTGGAAAGTAAATAAAATGGTTAGGTATTTATAGAGAAAAAATACAGAATTTTTGGATATTTTTTAAAAAATTTCAGATTTTTTCGATTTTTTGCAATTTTTAGCCAAAACGAGGACCGTCGGATTTCTGGAAAAATCCATCGGAGAGTCCCCGTCGCGCCACGTGGCACCCGCCTCGATGGTCGACGTCGTGGCGTCACGCCGACGGAACTCAAATTTTTTACGTTGGCGCGTGTAATTCACGCGCCAACAATAAAAATTTGAATTACCGTGTCTTTGGCGTCGGCGTGGACGCCACGACGCCACCAATCGGCCGGCAAGACTTGCCCTTGGGCTTCTCGCTCATGGGACCCGCCACCAAAGCTCACGGGCCTGCCTGAGCTGTCTCGGGCTGCGTCGGGCAGCCTTTCCCCCGGGCCAAGTCCTGCACTGGAGATGCTCAAGCCGATATAAAAGAAGGCAATCGTAAGTTTTCGTAATTTCCTATTATGACCCTAGGTATTTACATGAATTACAGTTTTGATTTGGGTAGTTGACAACAACTGGGCCCAATGTTAGAAACCCAATATTGTATTTCTGTGTCTAACTAATTACTATTCAATTAAGGCCCAATCAGAAGGTAAAAGGCTTCTTCCTCAACCAAAAAGGACTTCGCTTTAGGTTTTCCTATTTATATTAGGAAAATACTTCCCGGAAATTGAAACAAAACAGGAAAACTGGGTTCAGACCCTGTAAATACAGAGCCATTCCTTCTTGCACAAATCGCATTCAGAAACTAGAACTTTCTCGTCTCTCTTGCTTCGCCTTCTCCAACTAGAGCTCCAAGTGAGATGGCTTTAATGGAAAGAGATAGGGAAACGATTTTGAGTGAGATTAAGGTGCTTTCGTTCCCCGCCGAGAGCCCTCCGCTCTCGGTGCTCGTGGCAGCCAAGCTCGCCGGAATTTCTCTCCCCACCGACAACTCGCTATCCGCTGATTCTCCTCATCTTTTGCACTTCTCCGATGGGTAAACCCTAATCCCTATTTTTATTGTGCTATTGATTTGTTTGTATTGGTCTTTGTTTTCAAGCTTGGTTGAATGTATTTCTTCGTCCTTCGTTTTAGGTTGAAATTACATGGAACTTTTGTGCTTCTGCGATATATCGGTCGAATTGCTAACTTGTATGGGGAGAATGCAATCCAAGCTGCTCAGATTGATGAGTGGCTTGAGTACGCGCCTGTGCTTTCACAGGGTGCTGCGTTTGAGAATGCATGCAAACATTTGGATGACTATTTGGGAAGCGGAACTTTTTTCGTTGATCACTCTTTTTCCATTGCCGATATAGCAATCTGGTCAGGTCTTGCAGGTATTGCTTTGCTTCTCTCACTCTCTTTACCTCTTTAATTCTTATGTTTATTTGCCATGGTTATGTGAAGAATTAGAAATTGAAGGATAGGTCTCAAACTATGGATTACTGGGATTTCTTTATGTAAACATTCATACACTACTATAAAACAAAGACTAGCTACTGCTTTGAATTTGTGTCTATTGTTAATTTTAGATACAATTAATAGCCCCCTTTAAGCAATAGCAACTATGCAGCCACCATTAACTTAACAGTGTCCTAGCTTGGGGTGGGTATTGCTCTAAAGAGACCATTTGAGTCATCATTCCATCCGATTATACAAAATAGATAAATAATATATTTGAGTGATCAGTCCCTTTATTATTTTCTTTTAATATCTCGTAAGTTTAACTGCCTCTTTATAATTTTCTTTTTAGCAATTGATATATCAGTCTCCAAATGCATTTAGATATTTTTTTTAAAAACTTTCACACTTAGTAATAGTTGGTGCTGTGCAGCGGTTTCTTCCTTTTGATTTGAATTCATTAAGTTTTTCAATTTGTGATGTCCAAGTATCCAATAATAAGTGTTGTCCAGTGGTTTCTTCTTTTTGCTTTGAATCAATTTTTTGCCTTTCAATTTGTGATGTCCAAGTATACAATAGGATTCGTAACATGGTTACATTTCAACAAAAAACCATTCTCACTAAGCAATCCCGTGGATGAATCACACATAATTTTTTTATTTTGTTTTTTGTTTTCTTAGGAACAGAAGAAACCCAGAGGTTTAACCTTGAACTTGAACAACCATTCTTCTGTTCTGTAAGCAATCTTTAGGCCTAGGAATCGACCACAGTTCCTATAGTTCAAAAATCAGTTTGTAAGGATTGCATATAAAAATAATAATGTCAAAACAGAGTAGGTTGAAGAAAAGTGGGTGAAATAGAACCAAATCTTACCAATCACCCATGTTTGTTTGATCAATTGACAACAGCAAGGCAGATCGCTATTAAAAAGAACAAAACGGAATGGAAGACCATATCATTTGTGGCTGAATACGAGTATTAAAGCTTAAAAAGAGAGGGATTTTTAGATTTCAAAAATTGAAATTTTGGGGGAAAAGTTTTATACATGTCGTCAAAGCCTCAGTAGTAGTAAGTTATACTGTTGGAAAATGAGTTTTATTTTATTTGTTCTCATAATTCGATATGAGTGCGGAGGCATAGAGAGTCCCACCAGTCATTTGTCTGAGTTTGTGTCAGATAATATTTGTAACTGATAATATTTTTTTTGGATAAGAATTTGTAACTGATTACATGTTCTCCATTTAATCAAAAAAGTCTGATAAATTCAATTCCCACCACAAAAAAAAAAGAGACTGAAATTCAATTAAGTTGATTTGAGACAGAAATCTGAATGCCAACTTGCTAGAACGTACTGATGATCCCATTTGTACCCATTGTTCTCTAAGTAGTAACAGTCATTCATCTTTTGGCTGTTCTCAGTACTTAATATCGAGTTTTCTAATAGTGAATTTGTAACTGAATTCTTTTTTATATGCTTAATTAAAATCTATGCTTTGCAGGAACTGGGCAAAGATGGGAAAGTTTGAGGAAGTCAAAAAAGTACCAAAACCTTTCTCGGTGGTTCAATTCGCTATTAGCGGAATATGGTGATGCCCTGAATGAAGTCACAGCTACCTTCGTTGGCAAGAGAGGCTTGGGAAAGCCAACAGAAACTAAATCAAAAGGCACTCAAGCCAATCAGGAATCAAAGAGTGTAAATGGAGATGTATCTGAGAAAGGTAAAGCAGGAAGCAGATCAACATTTGAAGTAGATCTGCCAGAAGCTGAGATGGGAAAGGTTCGACTGAGATTTGCACCCGAACCCAGTGGCTTTCTTCACATTGGGCACTCAAAAGCAGCTTTGTTGAATCAGTATTTTGCTCAAAGGTATCAGGGTCAGCTTATTGTGCGATTTGATGATACAAATCCTGCGAAAGAGAGCAATGAGTTTGTGGACAATCTTCTCAAGGATATTGAGACTTTGGGCATCAAGTATGAAACAGTTACCTATACTTCAGATTACTTCCCTCAGTTGATGGAAATGGCTGAGAATTTGATTCGCCAGGGTAAAGCATATGTTGATGACACACCACGTGAGGAGATGCAGAAGGAAAGGATGGATGGCATTGAATCAAAATGCAGAAACAACAGCGTAGAGGAGAATCTAAAACTATGGAAAGAAATGATTGCTGGTTCTGATAGGGGTCTGCAGTGCTGTGTCCGTGGGAAGCTGGATATGCAGGATCCAAACAAATCTCTTCGGGATCCAGTTTATTATCGTTGCAATCCAATGCCACATCATAGGATTGGATCCAAGTACAAGATATACCCAACTTATGATTTTGCGTGTCCCTTTGTTGATTCTATAGAAGGTATTACCCATGCACTTCGATCTAGTGAGTATCACGACCGCAATGCTCAGTACTATCGAATTCAAGAGGATATGGGACTGCGAAAAGTGCATATATATGAATTTAGTAGGTTGAACATGGTTTATACACTTCTCAGCAAGCGCAAGCTTTTGTGGTTCGTTCAAAATGAGAAGGTTAATGGATGGGATGATCCTCGTTTTCCAACTGTTCAAGGAATTGTGCGCAGAGGTCTTAAAGTTGAAGCTTTAATACAATTCATTCTTGAGCAGGTAAGACACTAGTCTGTTTTAATACGATGCACGAAAGCAGTTATGATCTATGCCTAACATATAATGCCTTCCTGCTGCTTCTTATGTCCTTACACCAATTGTTTTTCCATACTTGGTACTAGTTTATTTGTATACAATGTCCACTCTTTTGAATGTTTTAATTTCATAACTGATTTTTATACTCATGTTTTAGGGAGCTTCAAGGAATCTCAATCTCATGGAATGGGACAAACTCTGGACCATTAATAAGAAGATAATTGATCCAGTATGTCCAAGACATACTGCGATCGTTGAAGAGCGTCGAGTGTTGTTGACGCTGATTAATGGCCCTGAGAAACCTTTTGTTCGCATCATTCCCAGGCACAAGAAGTATGAAGGTGCTGGAGAGAAGGCGACAACATACACAAGGACGATATGGCTAGAGTCTGCTGATGCAGAGTCCATCAAGGTAGATGAGGAAGTGACCTTGATGGATTGGGGGAATGCCATTGTCAAAGGGATTGAGAAAGACCAAGATGGAAACCTCAAACTCACAGGGGTTTTGAATCTTGAGGGGTCCGTCAAGACGACGAAATTGAAGCTTACGTGGCTACCCCAAACAGATGAACTAGTTAAGCTGTGTTTGATGGAGTTTGACTACCTGATCACAAAGAAGAAGGTTTGTTCCACTCAACGACTGTAAAATTATCATATTTTAGCATTTTATGTATTAATAATGTATGAATCTAAAATATATTGGAAGTTATTAATCTGTGGATTGTACAATACCTTGGATTTTCTTTTCATAAGGATGGATAGGGAACTTGTAGGGTTGGGGTTAGCAAAATATCTCGACTAACAACCATATGAACCTTGACTCATGCAAATGTGATAGTTTTGTGTAAAGTGATTTGTTGCTTATCCATGGTGAGCTGATTCTGTTGTTACTGTTCGTGTTTTGTAACTTATGATTACAGGTTGAGGAAGGAGAAGATTTCCTTGATGTACTTAACCCCTGTACAGAAAAGGAGACTGCAGCCCTTGGGGACTCCAACATGCGAAATATCAAGCGAGGGGATATATTGCAGCTTGAGAGGAAAGGTTATTACAGATGTGATGTTCCCTACATTAGGTCTTCAAAGCCAATCGTTCTATTCGCAATCCCCGACGGCAGGCAGCAGACCGGATTCAAGTGAAAACTTTCTGTTTTTTAGTGTGTTTCTACTTCCCATTTCAGACATGTTTAACTGCATTACTGATTGTTGATTTCATTTTTGACTGAAAACTTCATATTATTATGGAATGATAGAACCTTAATCTAAAACTTTGACGAATCAAAACAGGGCTTTTGGCCTTTGAGTTATACTAGTCTTGTATTTATAATGTTTTGTAATTGTTATATGAAACGAGACTTTTGCCGCTCATACTGGATCTTAAGGTGTGTATGGATGCAAAACATTGATGGATGAGCCTCAACTTGTTTTATATTGTGTTTGAATTGGCAACCACGTTGCAGTGATTTTGATATTCTGCCAAAAGACAAGGACTTGGATAAAGATGAATGCGAATATTGTTTACTTTATACCATACCTTTATTTAAACGTTAATACAAAATAAATATGCCCATGCTTCACTGCCGGATTTCTGGTCTATTCCAGTGGAAAAGAAACCCGAGTAGCAGAGCAGAAGCAACATGTTTTCTTTTCTTTCTTGTTTCATAATCATTTGGCTGAAATATTTTGAACTGGATGGGCTTTTCAATTATTTTTGGGGTTGGTGTGTCTTACCCGGAACATACAAAAACTTCTCATTAGCTTAGTGCTTGGATATCCTTAATAAGTAACAATTATTTTGGCATAATTTCATTTTCCAAAAAAGTTCATTTTTTACGGAGAGGACTAGTATTTGCATGCTAGAAGAATGAGAACAGAATAGAACTTCGAAAAAATCCACAAAAAGGTTGGTGAATTTCTGATAAGAAGGTGGACCAAAATGAACCAAGACTTAGGGAGGGTATCATTTCAAATTAGGTAGCTAGTCAGTGCAGCTGTTTAAAGACAAGTGTATTATTAGGAACCACCATAATAACAAAAACACAATTACAACAAAACAATTTTGCAGGAACCACCGGATCAACTACACCGTGCAAACAAATTTGGACTATGAAAGAAAGAAAATACGATGCCGTCTTATGAATATGAACTATGGCACATTCCCATCAAATTGTAAAACAAACACAAAACACAGGGAAATTAAAAGCCTCTAGGCCTTGGGAGCGAGCCTTGACTTGATTTTCTCAATGTCCTTGGTGCCGACCCGGAATGTCTGGGTCAAGACGTGATCCGGCACTTCCGGTGTGGCGGCGAACAATGTGAGAGCAATGTTCGCGGTGCCCTGCAGCTGAGAGTTAAATCCAGCTATCACAGCAGCAGGCACTTTCCCATTGTTCTTCTGGAAGTGAACCAACCCTTTTGGGAACACAAAGACTTCACCTTTCTTGATGGTCTTGGAGATGAGCTTGTTTGCTGTGGTTATAAACCCAACGTCCAATTCACCTTCAAGCACAAAGACAATTTCTGTAGCTCTAGGGTGAGTGTGAGGTGGGTTAATGCCACCGGGGGCATAGTCGATTCGAGCCAGTGAGACTCCGAGAGTGTTGAGGCCTGGGACTTTGAGCACATTGGCTGCAGTCACCAGTGAGCCAAAGGTGTTGTTGGTGAGGCCTGGTTTGGCTAGCCCAGCGGTGAAGAAGTCCTCTGCTGTTGCATTTGCTGCGTCCTTACAGACGAACCCATTGACTTTCACCCCTGTTTATTCATCACAATTCACTTAGGATCAAGCAAAACTTCCACTAAATTTTTTACTTAATTTCTAGAAAACATGAATTGGGTTTTTTTAATCAGTTTCAGGTGCTTTATTAGCTCAGTTTGCTAATGAGCTCATGATTACTAAGCTTAAAAACATTAAAGTGAAAAGAGAAAAGTAAGCTAAAACAACAAAATTTAATTAAACAATGGGTAAGCATAGCCGGCTAGAATATTGACACAGCTGCAAGTTGCAGCAATTATAATCTAAAGAAACGTCAAACAATCTTTCCACAAATCATTCAACTTGAAGCTCCACAAACAGTTACTAAAGGGAAAAGAAAAAGGATGAACAGGGTCCACTTCTAATAATAGAGGAGAAAAAGAAAAAAAAAGGTGGGATGCTCAATCCTTTTTCCATGGTTTTTGGTGTTCACTTTTAGCACTATAATACTGAACTATTTGAAACAAAGATGAGGGTTGAAGAAGAAGAAGTGTACCCGCAGTGAGGTCGGCGACACAAATGTCTTGAAGCAAGTCAGGATCAGCAGCAGAGTTGCCAAAGACCATGGCAAAAGCCACAACAAATAGTGCCAAGAGAGCCGCCATTGTTGCTGCTTAGAAAGAAAGGCAAACTAGTCAAGAGGATCAAATGTACAGAAAATGGTGTGTGAATGAATAGGAAGGGAGAGGTAGGCTGAGTATTTATAGCGGAGGTAGTTGAAGGTTGAAAGCTTGATGGGAAATATTCTTGTTTTGCTGGTAAAAATATTTGTTGTGTGTTTTGTGAGTGAAATTAAAGCATGGGGCATGCCTTCTTTTCTTTACACCCAAAGCAAAGTCATCACCACACACATTCCTCCTCTTGGCTTTGGTTGATCCTTCTCTCTCTGTTTCGGGAGCGTTGACCTCATTTGCGGCCATTTGCGCGTCCAGCGGATCTGCCACACATGGATTTCTTACTTTATTTTATCTTGATTTTTGTTTATGATTAATCTTATTTTAATGCTTAATTAATTGTAATTTAAAATGAAATGCTAGGTAGTAGGTACGATTCTTCCCAACACGACTGTCCAATTCTATGGCTCTATCTTTATGCACTCTGTTTTCTATACGCAATGGGATTTTGGACCCCATGAGAAGCATCACTCACTTTCACATTTAAACAAAAAATTTGTTCAATAGTTTATTGGTAATTGGATAGTTTTATTCTTCATGAGTTGTGATTAGGTTGTACTATTCTTTTCTTTTCTTTTTTTGAGACAAAGGCGATGGTAATTTTATTGATGATGAGTGAAAACAAGTATAAAAATCGGACTATGTCTTAGAGGATTAGGCGAGTACTCTACACCAAATGAACATATGGTCGTCGGACTACATTATAGCCTACTCTCTCAACCACGAAAGGGAGAAGGAATCTTGCCTCCGATAGAGCAGTCCCGCCCCCCTATGATCATACACGTAAAAACTATATTTTACAATCCTCAAACAAAACATCTAAAATAAAATCTGGTGGCTCTTCAAACCAAGTGACAGAAGCACCAATATGTAAAGCAAATCGAGCAATCCGGATGGTCATACTCGTTGTATAATTTACAAAGAAGTTAATTACTTTCGTTAATTACTCCATATAATTGGATTGGATAGTCTTACTGTTCATGTTGGCTTCTAATATACATGGTAGTTACATTCATCAACTTCTTTCAATTTTCAAACAGCATATATCAAACTCTGTGACTACGTTCAATCAATCATTCATATTTTTAAGTTAAAAGCTCATTAATTTTTCCCATTATTACTTCTTAATCTTAACAACTGCTTACCAATATAAGTTGTTACAATTAAAAACACATTATGATAATAGCAAGTTTTGGAAATACCCCAAGGATGCAAAAGAAAAAACATGCATAGGGGAATCACGAATATGGTCCATAATTCACCAAGGAAATAGGACAATCCATAGGGTCTTAATTATTTGTATCTCAAGTTTTTTTTTTTTTAATATATGATAAAATGCTAAGCGTTTGCAAAGGATAAAATAGATCAAATGACATAGCTCCAACCCTTTTTATTTTAAAGAAAGTTACAAAATAAACAAATTCCTTTCATGTGAAAGGTTGCCATTGTTGTTTGGTTGAGTTGTTAGAACGTATGCAAAGCTAAGACTGACTCTATCCATCCTCCAACCCAATTAACCTACTCCCAGTAGGGTCACACAAACTCTTTTAATTAGACTTCCTTCCTTTAGCCGTTCTCTATTTATTTCTTCTCACTTTTTGTCCTCTTTTGGAGGTTGCTTCCCACAATGGCTTTTCTGTCATCTGTTACACTGTTTGAAATAGGTTCATAACTGCAACCAGCTCCCCATGGTTGGAGGGTCTCCATCTCCAAAGTTCAACAATCATATTCTCAAGGACTACGTAGACTGTAACTAATGGTTTGCACTATTTATTGGAACTTATGTGTTTGGCAAACAGCTAGATGTCATTGGCTTTAAGAATGATTAGTTGGGTTTCTTGAAAGCGACCGACATAATGTGATGGTATATTGGAAATTTCCAAATGCGTAAATGGCAGGCTGAGACAGAGGAAATCCAGAACCAAACACCATGTTGAAAAGTTATGAAGAGGACAATCATGTTGCATGCTGCATTTGATATTGTGAGTCATTCTGTTTTAATTAAAAAAATAAAAGGAATTTAAATATGCAAGCCAATAGTTAATTGCCATTGCTATTATGAAAGAGTTGACAATCCAACACTCAATCGAACTGGATAAGGATGACGATTGGAACCTTTCTTCAGGAAGAAACACAAAAGGCATCTTTTACTTGTTCATTAAAAAGAAATACACATTGATGTGTTAATTTCCACTTGCTTGAAATCTAGAACTTGAAGACTGGATTTATAATGCTCAGTTGTTTTTATTCAAATCACTTGGATAATAAGTCACCAATAATCTTTACATGAACATAATCCACCCTTGAAGTGATGAAACCGAACTCGATCCCTGACAACTATTTCTCTATTGAATGCTTGGGAAACGAATTTTGTGAATGAATGGCAATCTCTACAAACTCTGAGGTTCTTTACTATTCGTAAAGATGTTCCTTCTGGGGTTCTTGCGAGGCCAAAAGCAATTGCCAGCTTCTCACTGTGACATGAACTGGAAGTTTCCAAGCAATCTGTGTCTGTGGAGGTAAATTCAGACACTGTGATAAGAGATCCCTCTTGCACATAACCATGCAGAGCAGCTTGATGAACAACAACCCTCAGCTTTTGATAAATTTCATTAGCATCTGGATGTGACTTGTCATCCACAACAAACTTGTGAACCTGATCACCAACTTCAATCCAGCTCCAACCAGGAGTGGTTTTCACTCCCTGGGTTTTAATCAATTTTCTCATCCTTGCAACACCATCTGCATCTTTTTCTCTAAAATAAATCGTAGCAAGAAGTATGTAGTCCCCTGCATTTGATGACCCTAGCTGGATTAGATTCCTCATAGCAATTTCTCCCATTTCTACATTTTTATGAATCTTGCAAGAGCCAAGCAGAGTCCGCCATAGGACTGGATCGTCCTGAGCACGCGAAGTTTTAATAACTTGAAGCGCCTTTTCGAGCATCCCAGCTCTGCCAAAAAGATCCACCAGGCACCCATAATGTTTGATTCCAGGTTTAATATTGAACTTGGAGCTCATCACGTTGAAGTACTCAACACCCTTCTCTACCAAGCCTTGGTGACTGCATCCACATAACAAACCAAGAAATGTGATGGAATTTGGCTGCACTCCTGCCATCAGCATCTGTCCAAAAAAAGAGATTGATTCGTCCCCACGACCATGTACTCCATACCCAACAATCATGGAGTTCCATGTAAAAACATCACGATTCTGCATCCTCTCAAAGACACTAAGAGCACTATCCAAGTTGCCACATTTGGCATACATATCTATAAGCGCATTCCCAACATAAACATTTCCCACAAGCCCCTTTTCACGAGCTATTCTATGCACTGTAACTCCTGTATTCAACGCACCCAAGTGAGCACAAGAAGATAGCAAGCCAACAAGAGTAAAACCATCAAGACCCACATTTTCTTTTCTCATAAGATTATACGTTCTCAAGGCCTCGTGGTGAAGACCCTTTTGAGAGTAACATGAAATCATAGAGTTCCAAGAAACTAAGTCTCTTTCAGGCATATTATCGAAAACCCTCTGTGCAGTATCAATCGAACCATTACAAGCATATGATCTTATAAGATTGGTGCAAATAACAACGTCGTTCTCATAACCGTAGCGAACCATGGCTCCATGAACCTCTTTGCACTTGGTCTGGGCCTTAACTTTCACGCAAGCCTTGAGCACAAACGAGAAAGTGAAGGTGTCAGGACAAGAATCAGAAGCAGAGGAAAGCATGTGATTGTAGTAAAAAATGGCTTGAAGAGGAGATGGGCTTTGGGAAAAGCCTCTGATCATGGAATTCCAGTCTTGGGTTTGTGGGTTTTGTATGTGATGATGGAAGAGAAGCTGAGCGTAGGCTAAGCAGCCCGAGACTGAAACAGCACAGAAGTTGAGCAGTTTGTTTGAAATGGCGGGTTGGTGTTGAAGACCGTTGGTGATGACGTGGGCATGAATTTTTTTGAGCTTTATGAGGCTGTTGCATCCTTGCAAGAGGGCAAGGATGGCTTTGGTTTTTGATGCTTGGAAAACGTCGTTTGGTAAAGGCTGTGATGGTAGCATGGCATGGCACATTGTCAATCGACTCCGTTTTGGGTTTGGGTGTGAGTGTGTAATGTTTTAAGAATAGTCAAGCTTTTTGTTGTATATTGTATTTTTTTTTTAATCAGAGCTTTTAATTTTTTGAGCTTGTATGCTTACCAGAGCCTTTCTGGTTAACAAGAGTGAAGATCCTTGGTTACAGTACGTCTTTACGGCTTGATAAACTGGTTTGAGCATTTGACGTCTATTTTATGTTGCATTTCAACTAAAAATATGAAGAAAAAAGCCTACTTTAATGGCTTTCCGGCCATACTCGACTGGTAAACAGCAGCTACCACTAAAAAAAGACAGTTCTAATTACATGGACATTCCAAATTTGTCATTAACTTGTTATCCAGGAAGCAAAGCCATATAACAATACTTCAAGTAGAGTAGACTGGCATACATTTTCCTTTCATTTGAAAATTGAATTTAAACAGTAAGTAGTTTGAATAGAAGCATATACCCAAAATTTCACATCAAACATGCTCCAGAAATCAACCTAAAATCTTGCAATCCTAACATAAGAAACCGGAACTGTGCTAATCCGTCGCGAGTCAGTTCAACTGATCAAAATGCAATTCGCTCAACTTGTCTGGTTTGAAGTTATAATGCAAATTTGACTATTTCTTCTTTCTACCACCACCAGCTTTTGGCTTTTTGTTAGCAGGTTCTTTGGCAGTGTTCTGTGGTGTTTCCTGTCACAAGGATAAACGGAATATTAGAAAAACAAAACCATAAATGCTCAGATTGAATAGTTTCTTGCTACACAGTTTAAGATGAAAGCTTTACAGTTCTCAACCTCAACCAACACACCACCTTTTCTAATAGTCTATGGGTTTTTGTTGGACATGTCAAGTGCATTTGTGACAAAAGAACCATCTAAGACAAAGCAAAACTGAAATATTCAATGTAGAAGCTTCGTTTTCATAAAGTTGGGCATTTTTGGTTGTGGAAAAACTTGATAGCAACAATTCATTTTCCCATTATACTGATGATATGATATAAATTAAAGGAGATAGGCATAAGCATAGATTGTCTCCGAAGCTTCACCAAGGTTTTCAGCTTCATGCGCCAAAACAGACACCTCTGGTTAATGGCGTGGAGTGCTTCAAGCCTAAACCAAGAATTGTCAGACTTATACTGCCACTGACAGTGGGCCTGAATGAATTACAATCTTGCAGAGAGAACATCTTATGCTTGATTGCTGGTTTGGGAGATTTAAGCACACAATTTGTTTCCTGTCATTCAATGTAGCAAGAAATTACAACAACCTGTTGGGTCCCTTTGTTCCTTTCATGAGTTAGGGAGGAAAAGGCAATCTGACAGAAATAGGTATCAAAATTGAAGAGAGGGAATGTGTAATGTGCAAAGGGGGTTTAAAGATTCAAACCAACAAGCAGTGATCAGATGGACATCACAAAATTTATTAAAACTTTCAACACATGCAAATTGCTTGCAGCCTTACAAGATTCCCCATTTCAGCAATTCAATAAAATGTGCCAGGGAAGACCACTTGTAAGTACATAGCAATGATGAGTAAGACCAAGAAAGAACTCTTAAGGATCAAATAAAACACAAAGAAAAGTACACTAAAGAAAAATGATATAACCAATTAATGCAGGCCAAGATATGATAATGAAGAATTAACAATCTACGGCATCTTGATGCAGCCAGAACTAGAAGTCGCATCTTGCGCATAATACAGAACCAGTGTAAGAACGCAGAAGAGTGTTGTCTACCTCTAATCCCGAATATAGACACAGTGAGAAGAAAGATTGAAGGCTAAAATGCTTAACAGAACCATACCTTCCGTTTAATGGGTACAGATGGGTTAGCGGTTGGTTTGAAAAAGGATTCTAGTCTGTAAATGACAACATGAACAATGGATTAAAGCCCAATAAATAAAGGAATTCATGAATTCATATCTATTCATCCTAGAATCACTTACCTGCCCTGTGACGACTTGTTCTTGGCTGCTTTAATTTTTTCTATTGCCTAATCAACAGAGAATAAAGCTTAGAAGATACTGAAATAGAAGCAACATGATCTTAGGGAAAGCCTGTAATCTTGATGAGTAGGAGCACACCTTTGTTACTCTGTCACTGTTGAATCCATTTTCATTCACCAGAAAGGAAATCAGTCCCTGTAAAATTGAGAAGTCAATTTAGGTACTTTGACATGAAAGAGTCAAAACAGGGATGATGCATATGATATAACAATTTTCAACTTCGAACGTATTTACTTCTTCATCTGGAGCACTCCATTTAATCTCAAGTTGCTCTTCATCACTTAATGCAACTGGTTCCTTAAAAAGCCTCCGAGCCTCTTGATATGGCCAATCCTCTGGTATTTGGTACCTGAAGATTAAAAAAAAAAAAGATGTAGAATTACTTTCCCAAAGTTCCTAATAGTGCAAAATCATATTAATGCATTGAGTCTATTTAAGCTGAAAACCCTAAAGAGAAACCTCTCTTTGTTTATGTTCTCCAGTATATTCTCTATGGAGCCATGTTGACGGATGAGCTTCAAAGCTGTCTGTCCTCCAATCCCTGTAAGGACAAATTCATAAGGTACTGAATACTACAATTTCAAGCCAACTACAAAAACGAGTATCATATATCACAGAAAATGAGGTCACAAACTAAATTTAAAAATCCAATATACCTCGGATACTGTCACAATAATCGCAGCCGGAAAGAATGCACAAGTCAATGAATTGATCCATAGTTAGATTTAGCTCCTCCAAAACCTGAAACAAGATCATCCTTAGAACAGTGAATTAAATATTAGGCCCTCGTGACAGTCTTCAAAGTTGTAAGAACCTTGGCAACTTCGAATTCCATGACTGGGATTTTTCTTGAGCTAGGATCCATTAAATGACGAAGAAACCTAGGAGCTCCAAATGTTAGGGAATCCATGTCTTCAGAGGCCACAGCATAAACCTATAATACATAAAAGGTTAATTATTAGTGCATATCGCTAAGAACATATTGGGGCCATGGAAAAAAAATTATCCTATTAGTTCAAGAAAATTTGATGGCATAAGTCCCCCTTGGCATGAAGCCTTTCTGCAAAAATAGGATCCGCCCAAATTCTGTAGAAACATAAGAAATGAAACTCTAAAATAAAGTTCGTTCTTGTAAGATTCCTTAAAAACTAATAACGAGCTGATCACTTGCCTTTCCTGATTTGCAAAGTGCAGCGCACTGTGCTTCTGCTTCTGAGGGAGCCTGTGAAAATCAAAGCATTATTTACTACAAACATTAATCTCTGTTTTCGCACTGAAATTCACATATGCAGCAGCTTACTTAAAATATAAGAAGTCCCACCTCAATTACAGGCACACCCATGAGCCTTAAAAGTCTTTTGCAGTCGTCATTGTGCTGCTTTGTCACCTGTCAAGACAAGTGGCACATGACCTCAAACCTTCTATTTCTCATGTAACAGATATTAAGTGCCGTGACGGTAATTATGATAGTGGATAGTAAGAAAGAACACAGGTAATGAACCCACCTTTACTGTCCGTTTACTATACTTCTCAATGTCTTCCTTATTGCCAACCTGCAAGCAATCAATGACAAGAAAAAAGCAGGCGTGAAATGCAATTTACAGTTTCTTAAAATTACCAATCAAAAGATCAGAAACATGATACACATACCTCCACTGCTGCTGCCAAATCTTCAGTAGCATCTGCTCTCTTTGAGTAACTGCATAACAAGTTCAGTATGACAAAAATTATTGGACAAATGCATTGATCAGTAACCATGGTTAAGGAATTAGGAAATACAATAGCTACCGTTTTGCCAGCTCTTGTTTCTTCAAATCTGGAGGCTTCCCGTCAAAAACATAGCTGAAAACAAATTTTGGAAAGACACTTGTTATGCTAGCTTTTTCGTTGGATAGTTCAACATGAAGGGCAATGTCAAGACTAACAAAAACAAAACTCAGGGTAAAGAAACAAATTACAGTGGCTTAATTCCAGCTTCCAGAAGCCTAATGGTCCGGGAAAACATGCCTTGCAGATGACTACAATGAACCCGACAAATAAAACCCATGTCATTATTCGAAAAAGAAAAGGTTCTTAGCAAAACCTACTTAAGAAAACTACCAAAACAAAATATAATCAAACTTTATCTAAACACAAACTCACGAAAAGGCGCCTTATGTCACTGAAAGCGAAGAACTTTAGTAAAGGGTACCTAGTAACTTCACCAGCCTCATTAGTGAGCATCTCAGTCCCACTTCTTCCCACAACAATCTACACAATTCGACACACAACCCACATCAAAATTGAGCTTCTTTAAACAAAATACATACAGATAAAGGGGCGGTACATACAAGAAACTGGTAGATGCTCATGCTAGCATCAATGGCAATCTTTCGGCCAAAGTAGCTCTCGAATTTCTGCTCTTTCATGGCCTTTGGGGCATTGTCCGCCAACAGCTTCGTTAAACCCTAACACACCCATCCACAATCATTTTTATTTTTTAAAAAGTAGCTAATAAATCCCAGCATAAATTGGAGAAGAGTGCTGAAAAAAATTGTACCTTTATACCCATTACAGTAGCTAAGAGAGAGAAAAAGAGTAAAATGCAGAGAGAAAAGAAAAGGCTTTTTGGCTAGAGGTTAGGGATGAAACTGCTTCCCGCCTTACTCCCAAAGGCCAAAGTCCCAAAGTCCCAAGTGAAGTGTTTGTCTTACACACAGGACAGCGTACACGTGTAACATAGGGTGGGTGCACCATGCACACGCACAAAGATTACTTCTTCTTTTTTTTCTTTTTTGGATTTTGGGCTTACCAAAGTGTGCATTGGTTAGCCAATTATATTTGGGCCCTGAAACTTGGAACTGTTTTGAGATTGATTTAGGATCATGGGCTGTAATTTTAGCTTTTACATGAACCACACAAGGCCCAGGCTTATTTATGAAATTTATATATATAAAGCAAATAAAGCAAAAGGCAGAGAATGGTGAAACATTCAAAATATCATAAAATACCATTGGTTAATCCAAACATTAAGAATTAAAATTATTAATTAAATGAAGATAATATGGTAAATTCACACTTTTTCATATTTAAAAAAATTAAAATTAAAAGAAAAATTAGATAATGAATCCTATTTTTATGGAACACAACTACCCATTATCTTTTTTAATTCTAAAATAAATTAAATTTTTTTTTTTAAAAGCCTCTGTCAAGCGAGGAAGCACGTGTGGAGAGGTAGTATATATAAAGCAAAAGGTAGAGAATGGTAAAACATTCAAAATACTAAAAAATGCTCTTAGTTAATGCAAACATTAAGAATTGAAATTATTAATTAAATTAGGATAATATGGTAAATTTACACTTTTTTATATTTTTTAAAATTAAAAGAAAAATCAGATAATGGATCGTGCGGAGAGCTAGTACATAATTAAACAATTGAAATGAACATGATTTTCTTTTTCTTTTTTGGCAGTGAAAAAGAACATGAACCTTAACAGATAAAATCTGACAAAACATGTACTTGCCATAAGCCCATGACAAATAACAAATGTGCACCAAACCAACCAAAAGCTGCAGCAGGCAAACAGGCTGTAGCTGACAGTAAAATCTTCAAGTAAAAGAAGGGAAGGCAGAGGAGAAGGTGGAGCATGAAACAACTTTGGAAAAAGGCATATAGAAATGAAAGAGGAATGGAGATAAGGGAAGATGATGGAAATGGAATGGGAGGTGGGGCAATCCCTTAGCTGTAATTATGGAACAGAATATTGATGGACAATGCAATGCAATGCACAGAGTTCTTGTGATGTGGAAGCATCAGCAATCTTTGTTGTGACTGCCTTTTGTTTCAGCAATTTCCTTGAAGCAAAGTTCAAGCCTCAATGCTCAAGGTGCCCACCAAATAAAGTTATCTTTCCTTTCCTTGTTTGGAGCCTAATAATCAATCTTTGCCCCACTAAAGTTGAAAGTGACATCAATTAATTGAACCTTTCTTTGGTCCTAATGGATTGAACTTCACCTCAACCTTTCTTTTCTAATTGATTGAACTTCACCTAATTGATTGAACAGAGATTTTTTTTTCTTGACAATGCATCCATTCGGGTGATTTTTTTTCCCTCTTCAAGACATAACTAGTTAGTTGTATGGCCACCCAAAGAATTTTATCATTTCTTCTAAAGTCTCTTTTAAGTGCTTTATCAAATGACATTTTCATCTTGCTTGGCAGCAACTTATTAAAGTATTTCTGGATGAAAAAGTGAACATAGAAATTTTGGATGAATTAATATATACATTTATGGATGGACCCAAGACCTAAAGGTTTAAGCTTTTAGACAAGTTGAGGTCTCTTTCTACACATGTGTTGAGGCCCATTTGGTAGTCTTCCATCTCTTCAAACTCTAGCAAACAGGTGGGAAGTATCAAGTATGGGAGCAGGAACTGCAGGACCCAGAAAGAATTATAAAAATATATTTTATTTCATGAACTTTGGATAATCTTTCTGTCTTGATAACTAATAAATCATATCTTATGGTACCAATTAGAATATAAGATCGATGGTACCAATTTGAAACCTTGCTTCATCCGTCACGGCAAGTGTGAAATTACCAAAGTATGCCAAATATCAGTCTGTTATTGGATAATGATTTCTGTGATTTGATGAATAATGCATAGTTATTATCAGGCTGATTTTGAAACTGCAAAGACTTAAGAAAAGGAAATCTGCAAGTGGATCTGCATAAAGTTTTGGGCATGCTAATGAGAGATAATCAAACAAAATAATTAATGAGGATCCAGAAAACATGATGAAATATCCTTTTGAGCTGTTCTGTCAACTCAAAAAGTACATTTGGAAAAATGCATAGGAGGGTTCATTTCATGTGCTCCCTTTAAACTTTTTCAACTGGGGAAGAGATGCTTCAAGCTTGGTCCCAGAGTCTCCTTTACATGGTTGGGATTGCCCTAACAAAATAGACTTGTTATTTGTTAAATGATTGCTGCACTGACAACAACATTCAGACTTGACCAATTACTAATCACGATCATGCAAAAACACCATCAAGTTATTATAATGGAATGTGTTCAATGCATTTGCTTTATTAAGATTTTCTGCAATATACTTTTGGCCCTCTTCTCCTCCTGCTTATGTATTTGCTTTAGTGAGATCTTCTTTCTTATGGGAAAATGGGTGAAATTGCAAATGGAATGCTTTTTATTTGCTTGATTTAAATGTGCTTGATAAGAAAGAAAATAAAAACAGAGATAAATATCCTAGTAGAAAGTATTTGACAGAGCAGTAATTTTGGCATAACATATGAATGCCACTGGCAGTTTGTTGACTACTGATAATAATTATGGTTAAAAATGAAGATAAACTAGACATTTAAATATACCTAGTAAAACATGACATGTTCTTGAAATGAAATGGACAAAAATTCACAAACAAAAAATAAATATAGAAATTCCAAGTTGCATTCCTCCAATTGAGGGACACACTATGACAGAGAGAGACAGAAAGAGACAGAGAGGCAGAGAGACAGAGACATGAACTGAGAGAGAGAACAATAAGGCGAACAATCTGATGCCTTAAACGTTAAATACTAGGCCTCTTTGCAGGCTATATGTTCAAGGCCTCTTGTGCCGAAAACATATTCTCACAACTTTATTCTCCTCAAGTTTCAAGTTTCAACCATGGTAAGTCAAAACACTTAATCCATCTTCTCTGCTTGTGTGCGTTTGTTTTTGTTATACTCTTGTTCATGTGTTTCATAATGCTGTCTACAACAGGGAGAAGAGAATGCCAAGGCAAGCTACAGCTCCCTCCGCCCAATGGACAAAAAGAAAGGAGGATTTACTGCTTCCAGCTTCATTTTTGGTAAGCAACCATGAACCATTCACAGCATACTATCAGGTTGTTTTGTTATATTCGATTCACATGTTTTCTTACATTTTGCTTCTTTCTTCTTGTTCATGTAGTCTTGCTGGCATTGGACAACATGGGGTTTGTGGCAAACATGGTGAGCATGGTCCTCTACTTTATGTTTGTGATGAAATTTGATCTGGCACACTCTGCCAACACTCTCACAAACTTCATGGGATCAACTTTCTTGCTCTCCCTCATCGGCGGCTTCATTTCTGATACATACTTGAGCAGGTTCACAACATGTCTGATTTTCGGTGCAGTCGAAATACTGGTAACAAAAATAAAGTTGGTCATTCTTCTTCTAGTTCTACTTCTACCTATGGCACCAATTTTAATAAAACTTCCTAAACATATAGGCTTTGGTGCTGATGACAATTCAAGCTTATTCAAAGGATTTGCACCCAAAACCTGGTTGCAAGTCAAGTTGTGTCGAAGGTGGTATGGCCTTTATGCTCTATGCATCCTTGTGTTTGCTAGCATTGGGATCAGGTGGTGTGAGGGGAGCGCTGCCGGCACTTGGTGCAGACCAGTTTAACCGGAAAGAGGAAGCGAAATCACTTGCAACATTTTTCAATGGGCTCCTGCTCAGTAGTACACTTGGAGCAACTATTGGTGTCACAGCCATTGTGTATGTTAGCACCAATGTAGCTTGGTATTGGGGTTTCTTTATCTCAACAATTGCAACTTTTGTCGGGTTTGCTGTGCTTGCTATTGGCAAGCCTTTCTACCGCCTGCAAATCCCCGGAGACAGTCCCATCATAAGGATCGTTCAGGTCTCTCTTTCTTTCTAATCAAACTCTCTCAAATCTAATTACATGAGCAGACATAATTAGTACACTTTTTTAATTACTGACACGCCTATGATGTCTAAATGATTTCACAGGTTATCGTCATTGCGATAAAAAATAGACGTTTACCACAGCCAGGGAGCCCTCAAGAACTGTATGAGATCAGTGAAAAAGAGTCAAATTACTCTGAAGAAAAAATTGCACACACTGATCAGTTCAGGTGACATATTACATTAATTCATGCTTAAAGTTCACCAATAGTGTCCAATAAACTCACATTCCTGCATGCCTGCCAAATATATTCAAACAAGACTCACCAAACGGCATGCCAAGATTCTTCAAGTTTCACATTCAAACAAAAAAGAAACAGAAAATCAAGAAGCACCTTGATAATACAATGACAAGTTGACATCACAGTTTCTGTTAACGTGGGAGGGTTTCCCTTTTGAAGTTGACTTGTTGACCATGATATATGTTTGCTGATTTGAGGGGTGAAAATGATGTGGAGTTTTTGGAAGCTTTTAATCAAAGTTTTTGACTTCAAAGGGTACCAATTAAGCAGATCACTTCACCTTTTGAAAAATGCTTGTCACATTATAGCTTACAGTACTCAACAAAATTTCACAGAGATGAGGTAGTTAATTACTGCCTATTAATTTTGAACAGGTTTCTAGACAAAGCAGCCATACTTGGCAAAGACACCAAGCCCCAACAATGGGTGGTTTGCACAGTAACACAAGTGGAAGAAGTCAAGGTCCTAACAAGAATGTTGCCCATTCTGTTCAGCACCATCATAATGAACACTTGTTTAGCACAACTCCAAACATTCTCAGTCCAACAAGGGAACGCCATGAACCGCTACTTGGGCTCTTTTGAGGTTCCGGCGCCATCAATTCCTGTCATCCCTCTCCTTTTCATGTCCATTCTCATCCCAATCTATGAGTTCTTCTTCGTTCCTTTCGCTAGAAAGATCACAAACCATCCTTCAGGCATCACGCAGCTTCAACGCGTCGGTGTTGGACTAGTCCTATCTGCAATTTCAATGGCTGTAGCCGGCATTGTTGAAGTGAAGAGAAAAAACCAAGTCCACAAGGACATAACAAAGCCCATAAGTCTCTTTTGGCTTTCTTTCCAATATGCTATCTTTGGAATTGCTGACATGTTCACTCTAGTTGGACTGCTAGAGTTTTTCTACAAGGAAGCACCAGCAGGCATGAAATCTCTCTCCACTTCATTCACATGGCTGTCACTTGCATTTGGTTATTTCTTGAGCTCCATCTTTGTTGATGTCATAAATGCTGTGACCAAAAGAATTGCTCCAAGCAAACAAGGATGGCTGCATGGAATTGACATCAACAAAAACAATGTGCACCTATTTTACTGGTTCTTGGCCATCCTTAGCTGCATCAACTTTGCAAACTATCTTTACTGGGCTTCATGGTACAAGTACAAAACAGATGAACCTGCTTCTAAGATTCAGCTGAAGCCTTTGAACCAGATCCCTCTTATCAATGGTGGCCCAAGTACTCAAGACAGTGTAATAAAGACTAAAGAAGAAAAGGTAACAGCTTTATGAAGCCCAAAAAAGAAAGCATATAGTAACCAAGGGGAGGAAGCTCACTGAAGAACAATGTGCTGATGAGGGTACTGAGCTCTGAAAAGGTTGAAGAAGAACTAGAGATAATTAAACTTATATTTTTATATTTTTAATTTTTGGGTTCAGTCTCTCTTTGATCTTATTTTTGTGTGTGTTTGTAATTGTAAGATAGTTTTTGGGTTTGGGACTGAGAATGAGTGGGGTATATTATATAGGGATGCTTATAGGTTTTGAGTTGCTCACTACTTCTGGCTTGACATGTTTTGAACTGTGAATTTAAGGATGTGTGGATTGAGGATTGAGAAGGGCCTTGTGAGGATTTTATCAATCCCTCCGTATAATACAGATGTATTTTAATAAGTTTTCTACTCTCTTTTTATAAATAAAGAAATGAAGTGTTCTGCAAATGACTCACTAGTGTAGTTGTTTGTAGCAATTACTCCTTTAAGAAAGGTCTTGGAGCTAGGACTCGAATCCAAGACCTTTCAATATGAAATGTCTTTCAAAATTTGGTCGAAATTGGGCTGAGCTGGTGCACTGAAGCTGAATTTATCAGGCTCAAAATCAACTGAGCTCAATCTTTCTTGGCCCAAACAAGATATGCCTTCACCTGTAAAAGTTGAGACCCAAAATACCCAATATATAAAAAGCTCTCCAACCCAAACCCAAACTTTAAATTCACAATTCCATCTTTCTGCTTTATTAGGTCAACCATGCGTCAGCATGAGAAGGGCACATGGAAGCATTAAGCAACTTTGAGGTCAAGTTAGAAAGTCTCAAGTAATCGGATAACACTTTTTGTTATCCTCAATTAATAACGCAATGACATATAGAATAACTTTTTTATGTGTTGTTGTGTTATTGGTGGGGATAACAAAACAGTCCAAACTTTTCTTATTTTCTTCTTTGTAGGGCAGTGACCATTATTGAAGCTTTTCTGAGAGTGAAATACTAAGACAGTAGGACAAGGACAGTGCCCGTTTTGTATGCCCTACAAAAGTACATGCTAAAAATCTGCAGGCATTTCATTACCCATAATATAATTGACATTGTTTTATTGATAAATAATAAAAGAAAATACAAATCAAAGTGATATTTTAACTACTCTAATGTATAAAAAGGAGAGTTAGACTCCAATATAAGGGACTGACCACACTACCTTGATCACCTGACCTAGCCATATATGTGAAAGTTCTTGTGTATTTGTCTTAGATTCGGATGATGGGTTTTGTTTGTGTGGTCAGTATAGAATATAGGATACCAACTAAAGAAAAAATTTGGAGTGCAGAGAGCAGACCCAGATTTTTGGTTGAGAAATATGCAGTGCGAGACAGAGCTTGGTGGGCTGTTTTGCCATCAAGCAGGCTTCAAAAGATGCATCATGTGATTATGGGACCAAGAGCTCAAGCTCACATGGCTCCCCTCTTTTCATTAATTCGATGGTTTTTATCTTCTTTCTATATAAACTTGGATTCATCATAAATTATTGTGTCTCTTACACGTGATTGGGGAGACATTTAATGGTTTATAATTTGCCAAAAAAAATGCCTGACATTATTTTATTTGAGCACTGTATGTTTTTATATTGAGAAAGAGATGGATCAGGCTAACTTTGACCATTTTCATATGGAAAGCAAATCACCTTAGATCTATAACGCGAAAACATTCATCTTAATTAGATCCCTTATGCTAAAAAAAGCCCTTTCTATATTTTTATCTTTATTAATAGATTAAAGAATTACAACAGGGAACAAACATCTTCCCTCCTATTTAAGCAATTACATAACATGGCGTTTTGAATAAAATTAAGGTCACCTCGAACTAAACAAAACTATCCCCATATTACTTAAACCAGACCTAGCAAGTCTGTGTATGCCTCTCAATGAGCAAAATTGAAACAAAGAATCATGAAGTTTTTATCTTTTATTCTCCTCTTTGCACTGGTGTATTCAATCCATACTTATAAAGATTTTGTAGAAGCGAACGACTTTCATAGAGTTGAAAAATTCTTAAATACATTCATAAAGTTAATAAAAGTCACTAGTAAATCGATAAAATTTTTGCTCTTAACAATTAGCCTTAAAAGTACTGAAAAGTCATTCATTTAATAAGCTTTTTAAAACTCATTAACTTTTTGGATACCACCAAAACTTTTAAAGACTTTTTGAAAGTCATAACTGGATACCACCAAACTTTTATAAACTTTTTAAAAATGTAAATTGAATACCTCCAGACTTTTAAAGTCATTTAAATTGGATATTATTGTACAAAAGACATCCAACCAATCAAAAATTTCATATGAATCACAATATCGTGAATTCAGTAACTATCCCAATCACATGCAAATTTTCTGTCTTTCCAATTCCCCTCTTGATAGTTAAGTCCAATTTTGCAGGGTTTTTATGTACTAATTACCACCTTTACATGGCAAGAGGCGCCGCACAAAACAAAAGTCTTCCCTTCCATCACAATTCATTCTAATGACAAGCAAGAAAACATGTTTGACGAAAGGTAAAGTAAAACATCAGTCGCCACCAGCAAGCACACATAAATCTCCACTAAAAAATATTATTGATTATAATTTGACCAAATATGTGAATGTATTTGCTTTTACGTGTGCGTGTGTAGGGATATGAGCATTATTATAGAATTAATGTGTGCATGACAGTTGCGTAAACGCAAAGGATATATAACTTAATTCAATTAGAAGAAGGAAGCATCAGTCGCATCGAAGTCTTTACTAAATTTGTGTGTCGCTGTTGTTGGAAGCATTAGTTTCTAGCTGGTAGCTGGTTTATGGGTGGACGGGAAGGCATCAAGGCCTCAAAGGGGCCTTGTTTAATTTGTTCATTTCGAACATGCCAAGCTTTTTCTGTTGGATTTGATCATTGAGAGAGCTGGCTATGTATACTTTATAAGACCCTCTCCAACCATTCACACCAAATCAAGCTTTCCTCTTAATTTTATCCCCATAATTGTCGGCAGCCTCACTTGAGTTAACTCCTTAAAAAAGAAAATAATTCATCCCTCTTTTACAATTGAGGGAAAAGTTAACAGTTATCTTTATATCTAAGAACTTGTGTTTGAATCTCGATATCCCTACCTAATATCGTTTTCGTAAAACAAACCTTGCTATTTCGTATCCTTAACTATTTCGGGTTTTTTTATTAATAAAATTCAAGAGATGGTTAGGTGAACAATCTCATACAAAAAGTAAAATCTTATGCTTACCAAAGTTGGAGAAATCTGCACACACATTTGGGCAACTTAAAATACTATTTAAGAGGAAACTCAGGGGAAAAATAGGAAGATGGCAGAATTACAGATCCATAATAATAGTAATAACATGTACTGTTTTCCATTAATCACCGGATAGACAGATTCACTATATTTTCAGCGAAACACACTGCACAAAGATCCGAACTCCAAAAACTACCATCAAGAGCAAAAGATCAGCTGAAACCATGAACAGGGTAGCTCCATAGATTATACTTTTTCTGACCAAAAGAATGAAAAATGTGGCCCCTACTTTAGTATGAGCCATTGATCAAGGCGGAATTTTCTGATATATGATTGTTTTGTGCAGAAACACATAAACCTGTAGGCTGTATGCATCTCAAGCAGACAAGCACGGGTTCCAGTTGATTCCATCGGTGGCCATAAAGCACACAACTTTAGAAGTTAAAACAATTAATGTAAGCCCAAAGAAGAAGAAAATCATTGAACCCCACACATTAAAGTCTTAACCATCTCAGTGTGGTCCTAGTGTGTCGCTAATCATATTCACCTCTCTCTCTCTCTCTCTCCAGAGTTCAGAGAACCAACCACTACTCTTCCCTCCTCCTACGTGGACCCCACTTTCGTTATATAATGTCACCGTCCCCGGTCCATCTTTTGCTCCTCTCTCAAATCAAGGGTCCAGATGGTCTGTGATATCGCTTGTCCAGTTAGTACTGTAGTTTTTGTCTTGCCCTCCTTCTAATCTTACGTAATTTAGATTCGAAACGTGCCTCCTGTGTAATAAAACCTTAAAAGGTTCTCTCTCTCTCTCTCTCTCTCTCTCTCTGATTTATTGAGTTTGATTTCCTTCCATAGTTGGCTCTCAACCTGAATACTTTCCCTCCCATAAATGTTGTTGTAGTTACTTAAACCAGTCACTAACTCTATGGCCAAATACGCATAACATCAGGGCAAATCAAAGTTTGCCTTTTTTTTTCTTCCTCTCTTTAGTTTTCTACTTTTTCTTTATTACATTTTTCAAGAGTTGGGTGGCAGAGGTATTGAAGCAGAGGAGAGCGAAGATGAAGCTCTGGTGGGTTGGCATTGTAATATCACTTGTTTTCAGCAAATGGGCTAATGGGTTTGTAGAGCACAGCTTTAATGAAACAGAGCTGTCTTTCTTGGAGGCCTATGGAGAATCCAAGGTCGGAGCTAACTATCTCATGGTAGGGCTAACCCTCATTCCAGGAGCTGGAGCCAAAAGAGCAGGTACACTTTACACTCCTATGTTTATCTCCATTGTTGATAAGTTGATATACATTTTGCATAGTGCTTGATTTAGATAAAGATGGTGCCTTTTATCTAGTGGCAATCTTAATCTAGAGCGTTTTCCCCTCCATTTCTTTATTTGTTTATTGTAGCTTGTATTGCAGTTTTTCCTGAAAACTTTGCACTCTTGTTTGTTGCTTGTGACACTGTTTTTTCTCCTTCCCCAATTGTAATCAAGGGGCCTGAGACTCCTTGTAAGATTCTCTCATCTGTGCCTGCTGGAATTATTAGCATATTATTTTGCGTGAGGCTGATGTAATTGTTGGTAGATTTGTTTACCCATTTTTTCCCCTTACATTGTATCTGTCCCTGTTTTGTTTTAAATTTCATTTTGTAAGTCATGCCTTATGCATTATTCTTGGAATTTTTATATTATTTGAGCTCTGTCTCAGTTTTGTTTTGGCCTCATTTACCTACTTGTGTTTTTGGCTTTTGCAGTCTGCTTGGATGGAACCTTACCCGGGTATCATTTGCATCGTGGATACGGGTCAGGAGCAAATAGTTGGCTCATTCAATTGGAGGTTTGTGATTGTGAGATAAACCAAAAACAAGGACATCATTTAGCTATCCATTCTCTTGCATATTTTTGCATATCAAAATCTTAAAGATAGTTTCTGCAAAAAAAATTTATGCTTTTTATCATGTTACCTTTTGGTTGATTGATTGCCAAATAAGCCTATCAAGTACTTGGATTTTACTGAAAATTGCTTAATTCAGAATTTGACTTGACTAAATATCTTGTGTCAGGGAGGAGGTTGGTGTAACAGCATTAGAAATTGTGTTTACCGAAAAACAACCAGGCGGGGATCGTCAAGATTCATGGAAAAAAACATAGCATTTACTGGAATACTAAGCAATAAAGCTGAAGAAAATCCTGGTTTTTCCCTCAAACTTAATGCTAACTTGTCAAGGGCTATACTTGCATCTACCTTTTTCTGGTTCTGTGTTGACCCTCATCTTATCATCTATGGGATTGCAGATTTTTTCAACTGGAACAGAGTAAAGCTTCGGTATTGTGATGGTGCTTCTTTTACTGGGGACGGTGAAGATAAGGTTAGTAGGATGTTCTCACCGTTTTCATTTTTCCACCAAATGGTGGGATGTTTATAATTTGGTGGCTAACAAATTGAGCAATGAAAATATGAATTTGGGATCTCACACACACCGCTCCAGTTCCACCTTGATATAGTTGTTTTGACAGTGTATTTGTGCTTTCCCGTGTGGTTTTAAATTGACCTCATTATACTTTTCTATTTTAGAATATCTACAGAGTTACTCAAAGTTTCACCATAAGAAGAGTGGTAAAAGGTTGGAGAAAGAGAATGCCTAATCTTATATGACTTAAAACAGATAAATCCAACATAAATCTGGTAGTTCTGGATGCTACCTCAACATAAATCTGGTAGTTCACATGCACACCAGATGCTAACAGACAGTGATTTTGATTCTAGGCCAGACAACTTCAATTTAGAGGACAGCGTATATGGTTGTCTGCAATGGAAGATTTGAAGTCAAAGGGCATGCGCTATGCCAAGCAGGTATAATACTACTTGCTTATTGTATATTCTCATTCCCGTGTTACGGCACTTCTTGCAGCATATTAACCAATTGTATTTCAGGCTCTTCTTTCAGGTTGCTCTGCTGGCGGTCTGGCAGCTATTTTGCACTGTGATGAGTTTCGGGGCTTATTTCCAAGAACTACAAAAGTGAAGTGCCTGAGTGATGCTGGATTGTTTCTTGATGCGTAAGTGCTAACATTAATACACTTTCCCTTTCCAGCACTGTTCACATAAAGACATGCTCTAGCTTATTAACACTTAAATTTCAAATGGTGATCCTGTTGGAACTGCAGGCCTGACGTTTCTGGTGGACGCACACTCAGGAATTTATATAATGGTGTTGTTGGCTTGCAGGTATTGGCATGATTTTAAAGATTTGTAATCCACTCCCAATCCATGTTTTTTCTTTTTCTTGAATTCCATGAAAGCAACAATATATTTTGTGCATAGTGATACTGTTTCACTCAGATCTAATCTGTGGTAATGTATGTCTTTCATGTATGCTTATGGTATTAAAATGATTGTCCCAGGGAGTGCAACATAATCTGCCACGGTTTTGCACTAACCACCTTGATCCTACTTCGGTAATCATTTCTTTTTCCTTTTTATATACATATTTTTGTTTGTAGTCCTTGATTTGAAAATAGGTGGAAACATCGAAAAGTTACGTGCACTGCTGCTCCCCCCTAAACTGACACAGCTTCTCCCCGCCCCCTTTTATTTTATCTTTCCTTTCAGTGCTTCTTCCCACAGAACTTGATCGCCAACATCCAAACTCCACTGTTTATACTCAATGCAGCATACGATTCATGGCAGGTAATTTTTCATTTCTATAACGTCTAAAATTTTGGTTCTACCTGATGTCCCATACTGTACATCAAGTGAAGTACTCTATTGAATGACTGCATTAAATTATGTTTCCCCACTTGAAATCAGATACAATCCAGTTTAGCTCCAGCATCAGCAGATCCTGCCGGCTTCTGGCACGAGTGCAGATTAAACCATGCAAAATGTACTCCATCACAAATCAATTTCTTGCAAGGTGATCCCATATTTGAGGAACTGTTTTAACTCTTAAGATTTTATAGCTGCTTCAGAAGCAAATGAACTAAACTTGTGCTGTTTGTTATGACTTTATGTTACTTTAAAACAGGATTCAGGAATCAAATGCTGAATGCAGTAAAACGATTCTCTATGTCTAAGAAAAATGGGTTGTTTATTAATTCGTGTTTTGCGCATTGCCAAACTGAGAGGCAGGATACATGGTTTGCTGATGATTCTCCAATTATTGGAAAGAAGGTGAGCCTGATGCAACAGAGTTTATTAAGTTTGCTTACAACATAAATCTCAAGAAATCTCATGAAACAAGAGTTTGAAATTCTAATCCTATGTGTGATCGACGATATGCAGGCAATCGCAATAGCTGTCGGAGATTGGTATTTTGACCGAACAAGTGTGAAGGCTGTTGATTGTCCCTACCCTTGTGACAATTCTTGCCACAATCTGGTCTTCCAAAGAGCAAATTAATGGATAGGCTCATTACATGGTCAACCCTTTGAGTCAACTTAATTTTCTGTTACATTACATAAAATAGTTTTATAGTTCATTTTTCTTTTCAGTCCAGAGCTTTATGGTTCAATTGAAATCAATAGAAGACAATAAAATGGAAGGCTGCTGAGAAGTGCAAAATGTCATCAGCAAGCGTTTCGCATTGATGTAATGTTTTGGTGAAAGCTCTTTATATCTTGGATTATGTTCCAATAAACTCTTTCTTGTATTAGCAAATTAGTAGTTGGAGAGGTAGACAAAAGTCACTTTTCTAAGGTGTTATTTTCCTCCACTCGCAAGAGTTTGTTGATAGGTTTATGTGAAAATTCTGATTCTGGGTTCTATTTAGAATTTTATGTAAAGGTTTAGCCATTTGATTTCTGCTAGCATAATCAACCAAACACATAATTAAGAAAATTAAATAAAAGAACATCACGAAATTAAATGGTTCAGTGTTGAGCCCTACTTCTGAAAGCAGGCACAATCAAATCTTCCACTGTATCAAGTAATGGGCAGCGAGAATCATCCCAGAAAAATATCAATCAAAATTGAAGAGTGTTAGTAATTTGATTATCCTGATGGTTTTTGTGTTAGTCATTTGATATAAATGACTTAGGAAGCACTGTTCCTTACATATATGACTAATAGACTAAGGTATTTTTTTGGGTCAATGACTTATAGACTAAGTTGGGTAAACTTTCATGCCGATAAAAAAGAGGACGGCCTTTGGACTTAATTTAAGTAACTTTGAAGCATGAATTGTTGTTGGAAGCACTGAAATAAATATAGATGTCTCCAGCCCAGCCTTCAGAAAACTCATGCTCACACCAGTGAACATTTCCTCTTATCTTTCCCATTTGTGGGCAGCTTTAGTTGAGTAATCTCCCATAAGATCTTGTCTCCTCTGTTGCAGTTCCTTTACGTCTATGTTATTTAGATGCCTATCTAAAGCTTTCTCGGTGTAATATAGAAGTGAGCAAGAATTTAAAAACTCTCTGAATTGGTAAATTTTTTGATGCGTACGTCTGGAGCTGTGAACAGCTTAATCCTATTAAAAGACGTGACGTTCATCGAAATTGTTTCCGGTTTAGGAGCTGAGTTTCATTTTTATAGCTATGTTTTCCAAGACTTGGGTGGCAGAGAGATTGAAGCAGAGGAGAGCCGTGATGAAGTTCTTGTGGGTGCTTGGTCTTGTAACAGCACTTGTTTTCAGCAAATGGGTTGACGGGTTTCTGAAGAAGAGTCTTAATAAGACAGAGCCGTCTTTGTTGGAGACCTATGGAGGCTCCAATGCTGCAAATAACACATTAATGGTAGAGTTAACCCTCATTGAAAGAGCTGGCGCTAAAGGAGCAGGTATACATTTTCTAAGTCTTTGTCTTAATTCTTCTTTCTTAATGATAGTGACTTCAGATAATTAATGGTTTTTATTTGAGCTCGGTCTTATATTTGTTTTGGCCTAATTTTACCTACTTGTGAATTTGGCTCTTGCAGTCTGCTTGGATGGAACATTACCTGCTTATCATTTGCATCCTGGACATGGGTCAGGTGCAAATAGTTGGCTCATTCACTTGGAGGTTTGTGAGTAAAATCAGAAACAATGACATCTTTTCAAATGTTAAGTATATCTTAAAGACAGTTTCAGGAAACTTACATTTCAGAGCATGATGTAACTGAAACTATCAGATGACAAGTTACATGTTTCCTTTTAGTTATCTTTGTTTTCAGTTGATTGATCGCCAAACAAAGCCTCTAAGTCCTTCTTGTGGCAGGGAGGAGCATGGTGTAACGACACCCGGAGTTGTTCTAACCGCAAAAATTCAGCATATGGATCTTCATCACTCATGGAAAAAGAGAGGGCATTTACTGGAATACTAAGCAATGAAGCTGAAGATAATCCTGGTTTTCCCCTCAAACTTAATGCTAAACACCTGCATCTGCCTTTTGTCCTGGTTTGGCCGTCTTGACCCTTATCATATCACATATGGGATTGCAGAGTTTTTCAACTGGAATAGAGTAATGCTTCGCTATTGCGATGGTGCTTCTTTTTCTGGGGACAGTGAAAACAAGGTCAGTAGGATGTTCTCGCCTTTTACATTTTCCCACCAATTGTTGGTACTGGTTATAATTTGGCTTTGAGCAATGAAGATGCATATTTAGGATCTCACAAGCATTGTCTCAGCTTTATATCGTTGATTAGGCAGTACATTGGTGCTTTCCTATAGAAATTAAGATTGACTTTCTAGTTTTTATTTTAGAGTTGCACAAAGTTACACTATGAGAAGAGTATATCAAATACTAAATTCAACATGAATCTGCTAGTGCTACAAGGTACCTCAACTATTTCTGTTGATATGTGTATATCAAATGCTAAAACGTAGCGGTCCTGGTTTTAGGAAGCAAACCTGCAATTTAGAGGACAACGTATATGGTTGTCTGCAATGGAAGATTTGATGTCGAAGGGCATGCGCTATGCCAATCAGGTATACCATTTCTTCTTGCTCAGGATCTATTCTTTTTCCCTTCTTATGGCACTTCTTGCAACATATTGTTTTAGGCTCTTCTTACTGGTGGCTCTGCTGGCGGTCTGGCATCCATTTTGCACTGTGACGAGTTTTGGGGCTTATTTCCCACAACTACAAAAGTGAAGTGCATGAGTGATGCTGGATTTTTTCTTGACGCGTGAGTACTATTAGTAATGCTCTTACTCTTCGCTGCATTTTTTATATGCAGACATGTTCCTAGCTAGTTATTAACACTTCAATTTTCATTGGCGATCCTGCATGGAATTGTAGGGTTGATATTTCTGGTGGACGCACACTCAGGAATTTATATACTGGTGTTGTAGGCTTGCAGGTATTGACCTTACCAGATTTGCAACCAACCTCCAAACCCTTTTTTCTTCATATGAAAGAAACACACGTACATTATGTCTTCTGCATACAGAGTGATAAACTGAGAATTCTATGATTGTTGTCCCAGGGGGTGCAAGAGAATCTGCCACATTACTGCACTAGCCACCTCGATCCTACTTCGGTAAACAAATTTTTCTCTCTCTTCTCTTGCAGTTTTTGATTCGAAGATAGGTGGAAAAATAAAATAAGTTGTACGCTTGTTCTTGCTCTTAAACTGAAGCAAATTCCAACCTTTCTTGCATTGCAGTGCTTCTTCCCTGAGAACTTAATCGCCAACATCACAACCCCGCTATTTATACTCAACGCAGCATATGATTCATGGCAGGTAAGTGTTCATTTTAGTAGGGTCTTACTCTTATCTGAGAATTACTAATGGACGGACTTTTTCTGAAATAATGGATTGAATTGTATTTTCCCACTTCAAATCAGATACAAAACAGTTTAGCTCCTTTATCAGCAGATCCCCACGGCGACTGGAACGGTTGCAGATTAAACCTTGCAAGTTGTTCTCCATCCCAGATGCAATTTCTGCAAGGTGACAGGCATCCCATATATGAGGACTTGTTTGAGCTCTTAAAACTTGTAGCAGCTTCAGAAACAAAGTAACTAAAACCTGTAAATATTATGTTTCTTGAAACAGGATTTAGGAACCAAATGTTGGATGCATTAAAACAATTCTCAATGTCTGATCAAAATGGGATGTTCATAAATTCATGTTATGTGCACGGTCAAACGGGGCAAGGTGCATGGTTTGCTCCTGATTCTCCTGCTGTTGGAAACAAGGTGAACCTGTTCTTCCATTCCAACACAAACACATGTATACATAGATAGAGTTTCAAGACATGATCCTAATGTTATGTTTCAAGATGTTGCAGACGATTGCAGAAGCAGTTGGAGATTGGTATTTTGACCGAGCAGAAGTTAAGGTTGTTGATGAAACTTGCCGCCATCTGGTTCCTTCAGTGACAGCATAGTTATATGATTATATCAATTGGCTCATTTCCATGGTCATCCTATTATTGAGTTATTATCCCCTGTACTTAATAAAACAACTTTGTAATGCAATTGAAATCAATGGAATTCCTTCTGCGACGAACATTGAAAATTGACACTACCTACACTAGATGTTTGCATATGTGGGCTTTATAACACTTCAGTCCAAATGCTGAAGCCCAGTACTATTCAAACCCATCTAAGCATACGTGGGCTTTTCAGACCTCAATCAAAAGTTTAAAGCCGAATGTTATGTCAAAAACCAGTCTCGCCAGCGCAATATGCAGTTGGATTATTAACCCAAACGGAAATTTAGCATATCCATGTCGGGTTACTGTGGTTTAATGCACCGCACAGTATTTTGTGAGAGTTGAACATAGCACTACTCCATACAGTACAGGTTAAACAATTCTACCCTTTACACTATATCAAAAGCAAAAAGAAGAAAAAAAATCACTGCAAATTGCCGCCGTACAACCCGTGGTGATTTGTATTTTACAAAGAACATCATCAACCCTGCAAAGCTAGCCTATGAACTATGAGATAAATAGTTTTGATCTTCCTCAGTCTGATAAAGTAGGGATCAATTGGTATCTTTCTTCAACAACAACAACCAAGACTCAGAGACTTCTCTTTGTACGTATCTTTATATTCTCTCTCTCTCTCTCTCTCTCTCTCTCTCTCTCTCTCTCTACATATATATAAAAATATACAAGTCTTCTCTGCTTTGTTATATCCTATTTGCTTTAACTGCTTCTCTGCTCTGTGTTCTGATTATAAAAATATACATGGTTCGAAACCAGACAAAGAGAGTTGATTTAATTTGTGATATGTGTTGCATTAATGATCCTAATGCCATGTTACCCTTCATAATTTGCAGCATATTATAATTAATGTTAGCTAGAGCCTAGAGAAAGGTCTTGTGTGCAGGAATCAAATTGCACTCAGTTCATATTTTGGGGAGTTGAAAATTAACAATCATCAATGATTGTGCCAAGATTTGAGACTTCCTCTAGAATTATTGGGATTATGATTAATTATAAGATTCCTTATCATTAACCCCTTGATTGTCTGCAGGGATGAACAAAAGCTCATGAATAATGTAAGTCTATATTGTATTGCTCTCCTGGGCCAAAGTCTTTTTGGTGTTTTCTTATGCTTTCAAGTTTCAATCCAAATAAAATAATCTGTACATTGAAATATAAACGGTGGTGGTTTAATTAATCCTTAGCTTTAATTTAAAAATCAAAGTAATATCAAGTACTTAAAATAAAGTACTTCTCATGATATTAACAATTAACAATTTGCCAGTTGGTAAGGAACTATATTAACAAAACCACAAAGTCATGGGAGGAGGTAATATATATATATATATATATATATATAGAGAGAGAGAGAGAGAGAGAGAGAGAGAGAGAGAGAGAGTTCTCCCATGTTCCCAAGGCACATAAATAAATAAATAGATGACTTTGTGCATGCCTGTGCTTGACATGAGATTTCTGCTACCAGTGGGGCTCATAGTTCCACTGTTAAACCTTTGTCTTTATAAGAATAAGTTGTTACCAGAACAAAAACTAAATGGCCACAAAAGAATATTTATTAGATGGTTCATCAATAATTCTTTGAAAACTATAGGGACCCAAATCAACTTAGGGAACAAGCTACAAGAAATGGGCTCATTCTAGCAAGTATTTTGAATTTATCCGTGGTTTATATGGAGTAGCGAATAGCCGTGCTCTTAAATCAAAGATTTATGCATTTCATTTAGCATTGATGTTTAGGCCATGCACTAGCATATTGTCAAAATGAGAGACAAGATGCTGGTTTTTCTGTGCTGCAGATTCTTCGATCGAATCTCTGCCAACAAAGAACAGCCAATTATTTTTAATCTTTTTTAATCTCCTTCTGAACCTCAAAGTGTTTAGGTGAAGAACATTCCATGAAAGTTGATTCTAATACAAGAAACATATTTAACTTTGTTTATTATGTTTTTGTCAACTTGTAGAGTTTAAGAAACCACAATTCCCCTACTGATTTCAAGACCCTTTTTTCCCTGACTTACCTGTGCCTGAATTCTTGTTCATCTTTATTTCTCTGTGCATACATGGATTATATGTGGTAGCTTTGAGATATATAAATCTTTGCAGCAGAACAAAATCTTCTGACAAATAATATTTTACATAAAATCATCATCTCCTCCACAGAGCAGAACTCATCATTGGGTTAATGATTATGAACACATTCATCTCATCAGTTGATAGAAAGTATTAAGCCTTAATAGTTTAGAAAAAAGAAAAGTAAGGATTCCAATTAAATTAAATTAAATTACACACTGGGTCATCTTGGTGTAATCCCATCTTCTCCTCTCTCCGTTTGGCCAATATTTGCAATGCTTTTTGTTCTTTACCAACACTCTTTAATTTGTAGGGCCCCAACAGATAGACCCAATAATTTGGTTCACATGCATGTATATATAGAAACCATACATATAACATTTATATATTGCCCTGAAATAAAGAAAAAAGATATTCGAATAAATAAAAATAAAAGACTTAGACATATTCCACGAGGGAAACTGTACAATGATGTATGTGTGCATGGACAAACAAAATGGTGCCTGTCGTGTATTTTAGAGGAGGAAAGGCGTGGCCTTTTTCCTTGAATAGGCTTTCCTTGAAATATACCCCAAACCCAACCCATGCACTATTGTCGTCTCTTTTTTTTTCCTTTTTGGAATGAAATGTTTTCAAATTTTGCCGACGGGGTCTGATCCCGTGGAAAAAGGTCTCGATAGTGTGTGTAAGAAACCTCCTCTCCTCGTAGCTTAGGCTATGGCTTGTATTTCAAAAAAAAAAAAATCAAAGTTTATCAGATTATTCCAAGGCCAGAACAGTCAATGTATACATACAGTAATATCATGATTTTACAGGCATGCATGCACATTGTTTCTCTTTTCTGTGTTTTTATTCTTTAACTGACTTTAATTCTCCTATGTACCATTGGGTTGTCCCCGAATTGTCAATTATGAATTCATATACATTTATATATGTTTTCCCTATCTGTTTTCATTCCCTAGAGCAAGATTTACCCTTGTCTTGCTCCATAAGGCGAAGATGCTTGGTGATGAATTCACCTCTCTTTCTTTTGGACCCTCACTCACTCACTCACTGTTATGAATTTTCATCTGATGAGCCTGCACTGCACGGAGTCTTTTCTGTTATCTTTTTTCTACACATCCCACTGAAAACTCTCTCTCTCTCCTTACTTCTTTTCTTGAAGTTTCAGCATCTTGGAGGGACCCAATTCTGTGGTTCCTCACAGAAGTAGTAAAAGTATAGGCCCACCCTAGGGACACCGCACACGGTATGCTCTTGTCTTGTGATATATTATAGTACGAAAAATTATAGCTAGCTTTGTCACAATATGTCACCTCTCTCCTCCTCCACCTCAATGCCACTGTACACTTAAATATCCTCCTCATTTTTCTTTTGTACTTAATGGGAAATTTTCTTCAGCTCTCATGTCTTGAAGATAATAATCTCTAGTCTATTTGCCACCCAAGAAAAACAATCAGACAAGAATTTATGGCCGTTGTTGCATTGCAAGTCATTTCTCATATATATTTTTTTCTTCACCAGTACTAGCAGGTGGATTTCTATAAACATATGATGTGGGAATCTTGCCTTGCCTCCCTCATTATTTTTATTTATTTATGCTTGGCACACCATGAACTTTATCAGCTTGTAGTAAAAGGAAGACAACCATTATTTCATGTCTTCATCAGCCATTGAGTCTTGGAGGGAGAGGAAGTGACTTAAAGACTGTTAAAAACATGAAAAGTGAAAAACATCTCCATCTCTAGGAGACATTGATAGACATCCATTTAAGAAAAATGCCCGCTTGAATTTCTGCACTGGAAAATATAATTTTTCTCTATCCATATTATTTAAATGTGAAAAGAATCAGGAAAGAAAGTGATGTGTATATATAAACAATATATATAACATCTAAATATAAATTTTAAAAAATGGATCCCAGGAAACCAAATATATTTGGATATCTTGCAGACGGAGTCACAATCACCTCTGGACTTCAGATTTGAAAAGGTGAAGGCGAAAGTGAAAGTAATGATACTGGTTGTGGTTGAAACTTTGTATATTTGGAAAAACTTAATTTTATTACTTACATAATTCTTGTACTGTATGACCTATGCTGGTGTGACAAGAATCACATGACATTCCACGTCAGTAGAATATTTCTCCCAGAAGAAAAAAGTGGGGGGGGAAGGGAAGAAAAAAAAGCATATACAACCACTATTGAATTTTCATCCACCACACATTGAACCCCAATAAATGTTTTTTGCTGTTTTCAATTAAATCTGCAATAATTGAATGAAGAACATGAAATATATATTTCATGCACAAACCTAAGCATTTGGATGAACATAAACCTCAGATGAAGATATCACAATATATATGGTGATTAACAATGAAATATAAAGGCCGATAAATTTGGTATTGGACGCATTTACAAAAAAAAAAAAAAAAAAAAATTCTATAAGCACACACCTGTAAATTGTAAAACCAGAAGAAGTCTTACTTCCAAGCCCTCTCTCTCACTCTCTCTCTCTCTCTCTCTCTCTCTCTCTCAAACTGACAACTTCTGATGATGATGTTGAAATTTTTTGTTCTCAAAGTTAGCTAGATAGAGTAGGTTGTCCTGCACCTGATGATTTTGAATGATAATAAAAACTAAAGGGTCTGTCCAAAAGCTACAGCAAGTCTCTGAAGATCCTTTGTACACATCTCTGAAGCTTGAAAAGCTTGTTGGTTCTGATGGTGCCAAGTTGAAGCTGTTGTTGTTGCACTTGAACTGCTTGACAAAAACTGCGACGTTTCTGGTTTGACCTGATCATGAGTGTATGTATTATTATGTTGAAAGGCTTGATGATGGTTTTGTATAGCGGTTGTTGTTGTTCCCATCAGAAATGGACTGTGGAGATATTCAGACCATTTTATCTCTTCTGCATCGTCAGATTTTACAGGCTCTGGCAGGCCCCAAGAAAAAGCTGCAGCGCTGCTGTCAAAGAAGCTGTTGCTGCTGTTGTTGTTGTTGTTGTTGTTGCTTTGCAGTTCCATGTTGCTGCTGCTGCTCCTGTTGCCATTGTTGCTGAAGGTGTTTGAATCCCAAGTGGATGAATTATCAGAGGGGAGGCTGATGGAAGGCTTCACACGTGTTGGGGGAGTTGTGAAGATTGATGAGCTTGATGACATGGTTGGAAGAAGACTTGGTGTCATGCTAGAACTGAAGTCTACCGGTAGCATCTCAGAAGACCTTGGATTTTGATTGAGGAAGCTGAAAGTGGTATTTGGATTTACTGCTAGCCCCATATCTGATCCATAATTGGATTGGTTTTGATGAAAAGAGAAATACCCCACCAAATCATAGGGCCTGCAACTGCTGGTGGAGCCTTCATGTGAGGTGGTACAAGCTCTGTCCAGGAAGAACTCTTGGGTGGGTGGATTAACAGCAGTCAAATTCTTGCTGCTGCTGCTGCTGCCATTGTTACTGTTGTTGTTGAGGACCTTGGAGCTGGAAGAAACCTCAACCGGGTACCGGTTTTCGGAGACTGCAAGTGGCTTTGAATTCACTGCCTCAGCAAGATTGAGTTCATTTGATCCCACAGAGGCTTTCTCATTGCTTCTGTAGGTTGGGGAGAGCTTGCTAATCTCTTTGTCATCTTGATCAAGTGCCTCTGAGAGTGGTTTGTGAGTGTTGGGGTCAATGCCTCTTTGTCTCAGCTTCTTCTTAATGCAGGAATTCCATAAATTCTTTATCTCATTATCTGTCCTTCCAGGTAACTGAGCAGCAATCTGAGACCATCTGACATATAGCAGCAGAATTGATTTTATTAATTGCCCAGAAGATGAATTGAAGAAGGAAAAAGAAAAAAACCAAGTTAACATAAAGTACCTGTTTCCAAGAACTGCATGAAGTTCTATTATCAAATTCTCTTCTTGCTGTGAGAATGGCCCTCTCTTCAAATCAGGCCTCAGGTAATTTATCCACCTTAACCTGCAACTCTTCCCACACCTTTGTAGACCTGCCAATATATCATACCACATGTCACATAAAGAGAAAGACCTGTAATTTTGTTCCCTTAATTTGCAAATTAAAAGACAAATTAGAGTACCTGCTAGCTTAGGCACTGAGCTCCAGCAGCCATGACCATGCTTGGTGATGTAATTGAGAAGCTTATCATCCTCCTCAGGAGACCAGAGGCCTTTCCTTAGCTTCTGCTTGTAGCAACAAGAGTGCCTCCCCATGTGGAGTCCAAGACACCTGCAATGCTGGCAGAAACTTTATAAAAGTGGCTAAGTTTTTTGTATATATGGAGACCCTGATGTGAATTTGTCAGCAACAGGAGAGGAGGCTTTGATATGTATGCTTTCTAGGAAGTGAAGTGGTGGAATTTGAGAACAGAGAGAGAGGACAGAGAGAGAGAGATGATAAGGAGTTAAGAAAATGAAATGGCAGCCTGGTAGGGAATCAATTTAATAGGAGGAGCCTCAAAGAGAGAAGTCACATTCATGAAGGTGATTGGAGATTGTAGTTTGAAAATTAGTGAAATTGGCTAAAATAGCCTCTCTCTTTTTTCACAATTTCTATTCTAAAATAGTCTCCCTTGCATTAAAGAGGCACTATAGGAACGACAAAAAGACACTATATGAGACGGGGCTATTATAGAATAAAAGTTGTAAAAAAGGGCTATTTTAGCACAAACCCCTTTGAATTAACATTGCATTTTTCTTAGAGTTGGGTTCCTCTACTTTCTACTGCAGGGTCCAAGTCAGCTTCTTGACCTACACACGGTGGGCTCCACCGCTATCCGACGGTCCAGATTGCAACTGAAAGTGCCTAGTTGATGGATAGGATCATATGAGTGAGATGGAGCTCCAATTATTTGACTTCGATAAGTCTCATCAAGGTTTGAGAATTTAAGAATTTGGCTTCACTTCTTGAGCATTTTTTGAAAGATATATAATCCGTCCATGGAAAAGCTTGGACTAGGAAAAAAAATAGTCTTAGAAGCGCGTGTTAATTAAGGTTTTAGGTGATGAAAATGAACCAGTCTACAAAACATATTTGGTAAAAATGGAAAATGACAACTCTTTAGTTCGTATTGAGTTTTAAGCAATACCCCATTTCATCAAAACTCTATCCAAAGATTCTTAACACAAAAACAGCCACGTGAATTTGAAAAGGGAAAATTTCTCTTGAAAAGAAATCTCCATGACTAGTATCCTTTGCTAATATAAGCTAGTGTAATAAATGATTGATAACTAAGGCTCAATGTATCCATTATTTAGAAATATCTTTTACACTTGTAAACCGTTTCATATGTTATGTCGTTAGATTGTTAATCTGAATGGTTGATCAAGTAAATTCTTGCGTATGATTTAATCCTTATTTATCATAAGATTATGTATGATAAATATTTTTTTAATTATATGTATTATTAAAAGTAGAATACTCCATTGCTACACACCCCTTTATTGACTAACTTTTCTGTGAGATACTTCTCGTATATTATATTGACCTCCTTTTTTTTTTTCCTATTTGCTTTTGGGTAATTTCCCCAAATCATGATTACTTTGAAAAGTTTCATAATTGATTGCAAAAGAATGAAATATTTCCAAGATATAGCTAAGAAATTGGGGTCTATTTATGCTTTCCTAGAAAATCACTCAAATCCTGCCAAGTCCTCTGTCATGCATCTCTTGTTTTCCAATTTACCTCTTAATTTTCTTTCCATTTCATTCAGTCTTCTGACCTCATTAGCAACTTGTATGACTATGTGTAATGCCAATTAAGGGTATGAAAATATGAAAGAAGTAACTACTAATTACAGGCACATTCTTTTTATATTGAAAATGACAATAAATAATGACAAAGGCATAGCTGTCCTTTATTTGGTTGATTAAGTATTTTGAAATCTGAATGAAGACAAATTGGTTGAATTATTAAAATTATTTGCATCAGATGAGTTCTCACAACAATATATCAGTTCATTTAAGACAATTTGTTTTTACCATTCTGTATGAGTTTGTCTATATGGGCAAAAACATAAGAAAAAGACCTACAACTTTTGTTAGCAGAGGCTTCTATTGGACAATATTGGTATTATGAATGATACAGTTGCATAATTTTTCTTTAGTATAAGCGATTGGGGGACGGGGGTGTCTCTGGGTTTCAAACTTCGGCCCACATGGGTGGAGTGGAAGAGCTCAACCAACTGAGCTATCCCCACTGGCATACAATTGCATTATTGAAGTGAAGCAAAATATACAGTGGCAGATGTTGTACGCTAGGACCTTAAAATGGTATATGAACAAATTAAATTAATCTTCTTTATAATAGTACAGATAAGCTAAATTAATGTAAAAACCAGAAAAAGAAAAAAGCAAAAGCCAAAATAAGGTGACGACTAAAGCATGTATATGTCTCCTTTTATAGTTCTGGATGGCAGAATATTCTATGTGCAGAGTATGCATGGCATACAAACATCCAAACAGGTGAATAATAAATAATTTTCCCAAATAAATTAACAATTTCCTTAAACACATTCCAAATTTTTAGAAAGAGGTTTAATCTAATAATAACTTCTTCCTTCTTTTTTTTTTTTCTGTGATAGCCTGTCAAGTTGTTCTTGCATTATGAAGCTTCCCTTGACCTTAGCAATGTCTGAATTCAAAACATCCTGCTGTGAATTGAATATTAAAAATGGTTCACAGACCCCATGAGAAGATGCTTGTAATCTCCATGCCTCATCATGAACCATATGAGCTGTTCTTACGAAGTCAACTATTGTTACATGTTTATTCCCTTGTTCTTTTTGCTTGATATATCATATGTTTATTAATCTGTCGGCTTTGCTGTCATTTCTATGCTTTCACTTTTATTTAATCAATTAATTATCTGCATATTGAAACTGGTTTTATCTGTGTGTTTACTTCCTAACTTATAATAATTTTTATCTTTTTGACCCTCCATTCTAGGGAATGAAAATCTCTGTCTTCTGTCCTCAAATGATTGGCAGGTTTTTAAAATTTCATAGGCCCCTGTACACACTTCTTTCATCTTGGTTAAATTAATGGGGTAACTGAGGAGTAATTTTTCGATGCGACCGTAACACCACAAAATCTTGTAAACAAGTTTATTCATGTTGACATTGATGAAAATAGTGATCTGTTAACGGATTAATTTTTCGATGAAACTGTAACACCGCAAAATCAGGTGAACAGACTTATTCAAGTTGATATTGATGAAGATGGTGTTTACATTACTGTGTAGTCGTCACCAAGAACAAGAGGTGCATATTAAGGGGTGTCTCTTAAGCACTTTAAGTAATCATGGCCAGACAAAGCTTGGGACAGATCTAATCCAAAATCGCTTCGAGAAATTAATGTGCATTTGTATATTACAAGTTGCTGAGCTGGATTTTGGCTAGAGAAGGTTGAATTGAATGAATATACTCGAGAACTTAACCATATGAAGGCAAAACATAGGTCCCCCAAGTTTAGCAGTTGCAAGGAAGAACACATCAAAATTGAACTTGCATAAAGAAAAAGGGTTGTTGTGGGGCTTTGCTAATCAATATTTCTACCCTTTAATTAATCTCAGTTTATTATATTGGTCCACCGTGTACCATGCCATAAAGGAGAAAGAGAACCGTTGAGTAGAAGAAGGCCTAATCTGCAAGCCTTTTGCAGCAGAGAGAGTTGTGTGGTGATGTGATGTAAAATCAATAATTTATTATTTATAATTTATAATTTTTTTCATAGGGGGAGACAGTGAATTTGTTTATTCAACAGTCATCACAACACCATCATTGTGTTGAGAGCTTTCCCTTAAACTCAATGCATTTTTCTCTTTCTTTTTTCTTTGTTTTCTCATCTTTTTGCATGTTTCTAAATCTGTATTAATTAATTAAATTACCCTCTATAAGTGTGTCATGGTTTCTCTGTTGATTTGAAGTCATTAGCATTGAGTCATAATTTCGACCAAGTGAAAAAGATCAGTGAACAGTTTTTGGTACATCAGCATTGTGTCACAAGTTAAGTTTCACATCAGGTAAGAATGAGTTTGATCTTGTGGTAATGATGGTGTAGGCCGGAAGCATCACCTAACATGCTAGTCTTTCGGGTCGGATGACAAGCCCCCAGCTTGTGACTAACGGTATCAGAGGAGACCCAAATCCGTTACGCGGAGTCACGCAACTTGTTTTTGTGATCTGGCTAGACAGAAAAGTGATATGTAACAACGTTAACAACTTAACATATAGGTAGTTGGTTTATCTACTCTCATTATTTTCCTCATTCTGTAAAAGATAAAGCCCTTTTGTACCAGTTGATTCTTGTGAGCTCACTTTACAGAAATCTTCCACTCAAGGGTTTTCCAGAATTCAGACTACTTGAGGCACATGTATTCTGTGGAAAGAAGATTAGCTAGTCTTATCAAATTTAGTTCTCTGTATCTTAGACAAAGTGTGAGTCATCAAGTGGGCAGGCTTTGATAACTATTGCTACTACTTTAACAAATTCATCATTCAAGCAAGTGTAAATTATACCATCTAATTAAGTAAAGAAAAGGCACTGATGCAAAAGGCCTGGTTGATGGGAAATTTGTAAATGAAATTCATGGAAAGAAAGATTTGGAAGATCATAATTAGAAAAGAAAGTCATTGAAATGGAGGGAGACACAATCCATACGCCCTTGAAAGATGGAGATGCCCTCTTTTGCATTATCCCGGAAGCCATCTTTTCATAAGCTTAATTCAAAAACAGACAACTAATTGACAGTCAAGAAGAGCAACCCGTGCTCCATATACCACAGAATGACACCTTATATTCCTAAATAAATTCTTTTTAACTACAGATGTTTATTTCCATCCACTCAAATTAAGGCAGCAGCCAATCTTCTTCCCACATTTTCTCTGCTGAAGTCTGCAAAACCAGGACAGCAGCCGAATTTTTCCAGTTTCTTGGGATTTTTGTTGGGTTTTTTGTGATTAAGCATGTTTCTGCATTAAGATTGTGAGTGAGGACATATCTTTTTCAGCCATTGCCCGAACTTTATGGCTAGAAATTGGTACATGGAAAACACAGGTGAGAAGGAAAAAGAAAATGTGGGGAAACACTCCACATTGTGTTGCTGGGCAAATGGATCTAATAGAGCCTTGAAAGGTTACATTTGAGATGACCCTAATGTATCTACTCAATTGGCCCATTCGCGCCAGTTGGAAACATAAGCACATGGCTATCTCATGAGATTTAGTTAAATCACAACTAAACTTAATTATCTTGTCAGAGAGTGTGATGATGATGATAGAAACATGAGCATCAGCATCATGAGCCATGACGTTTTCTTGATTGCCGTATAGGGAAGCTTAAGATCTCAAAAACAATCATGATTAAGTAAAAATGCCACTGTTCTTTCCCATTAATCCCCGTGTATTAGTTTTTTTAATAGCTTATTAGCAACACTTAATCATGCAGAAAGGGATGTAGCCCTTGATTTGTGTCAAGTTAAATTACAGAGTACATTGGGCAATTGACTTTAACAAGAAGGCAACATTATAAGAAGTGTGTTTGAAAGCCATTTAATTAATCCCATCAATTATCAAAAAGCTTTGTCTGGTTGAAATGCTCCCCTATGTACCCCATCCTCGAATAATTACATCTTTGCTTTTGCTTTATAGTGGGAAATGATAGTCAACTTTCTTGCCTCAGTTACATCATTACTTCTAATTTTGGGGGAGAGCCCCTGCCCTTAATGAACTGTTCGAGATTCTAATGGGAATGCTATGAGAAATTGAGCCTTCTCAATCAGTGTGCTTTTGAGAACTGATGGCATACTCTCATTGGTGCTTTCCTTAACAGATTTTGATTAAAGGTGTCTAATCAAATTTATTATGAAAAAAAAGGAGAAATAGGAGGTCCATGACAGATTGTTCAAAATCTAATCCATCACAGTACTAGGACCTAATTGGTAAATTCCTATATCTCATTGGCAAACATTTGATAGCTATAGTAGGTGGCGGCTAACCGTTAGTATACATGAATTCTACTATAAATGCATATGAACGGTTGACAATCATTCACACACGAGCATGAATGAATGAATGTATCTAGCATTCGCCTCAATATTATTATTTTCCCTTGACCACCCTTCACATGTACCATTTGCCCAACATGGCATGACCCTTTCATTAGCACAGCCTACTTAGAAACTGACACTTGGTTAGGGCTTCCTCACTTTTTTGGCTTTGGTTTACACTCTAGAAGTACCAGCATTATGCTTAAAGTTACACTTGGTGTCAGTAGAAAACCCATTGTTAAGCAGATTCAGGGCTAGCGTTTGAATCTTGTTATCCAGCATGCAATTTTATAGGTTATGAAATTACATTTTGAAAGATTTTCTAAGTTTAAAGATAATGGAATCAATGGACTGTTTGAACTTTGAAACAAACCATCTAATGGTGATGAAGACCTCATCTAAGGCTCTCACTATATAATTCTACCCTAATGGTGTATTCGAAACACCTAAAAATTACTCCATGGTATCGGGTCTCTTCTTAGAGTCTTGATCTGCATCTTGGTTTACACAAAAATAAAAAGAAAAAGAGAGAAAAAAACATCATGGATATAAAGTCTCTCAAACGCAAAAATCGAGATGAAAACAAAAAGGCCCAAACCCAAATTCCTAACAATCTTAGACTTGCAGAAGTTCTAAATGCTACAGTCGTCTTTTATTTTTGGGAAGGAAGAAAAGCCTCATGGCTATGAAGCTTGCCATACCATGTGATGCCCTCAAACGACTTCTGGGCTTTTGGTCTACGAGGCTCATACTTCTTTTGAAATGAAAAAGCGAACGCTCTTCAAAATGAAGCTTTTGCATCTGAGGCCCACAGTTCTTTTTCTTTTTAAATTTGGTGAGCTCAGTTGTTAGCCACATGCTTCACTTTTTCCTTTTTTCTTCTTTTTCTCTCTCTTTTATTCTTTTGCATATGAAAGGTTAATAAAAAGTTTACCAACAAAGTCTAAAAAATGTGATTGGGACGTGTAATTTTCTTCAGATTCAACCATAACATAATAGTATGCACTATCCACTTCTTCATATGTCATGATAAAAGAAAATTCAAATTAGAAAAACAACGCACGGATAGAAATAAAATCAAAAGATACATAAAGAAGCAAAAATTTCGTCTAAATGCATTTTCGTAATCGCAATCAAGCGATCCTCAAGTCAAAACTTCAATAAAAATATGTGAAAAATACCTGCGATCGAGTTTATAAGTCTTCCTAGTCCTCGCTACCTATATTTAAATACTACGTTTCTGATAATAATAAAAATATCTGTATTTCTTCAACTAGTTCTCCGTAGACTAAAAAAATATGCATAAGTTACACGTAGTGGATCCCAGCTTCATGGGATTGATTGGTGCTGTGCATGGCCGCCATGGCCCAACATGGACGCATAACTTGTTCTTGACCCAAAAATAATTTTCAGACCGTTAAAACGCAGGAGGCTCTGGTGCCGTCCACGCCCAACTGTGGCTGTCACTCGCTCCATTTATATATATATATATTTTTATTTCTGTTGATAAACAAAAAGTAATTAGTTTTCCAAGCCTAATCATTGCCAGTGTTGCCAGGACCATGTGATGTGGCCTGCCAATTGACAACCTGTTTTTCATTTGTGTGTGGTAGCTCTTCGTCTTCTTCTACTTCCCGTAACTTCACTTGGCCTTTTTTGGGTCGTTCGTTGCCAACAGTCTTGTTCTTCCTTTCCTTTCCCTTTCCTTTTCCTTTTTTATTGCCTCTGCTTTTCACTTGAACATCTTACTTCCTGCTGCTTGGTACAAGTGTTAAGCTTGCTCTTGATCCTCTCATGGCTACAGAAACTGCTGCATCACATCATGTTCCTACCACTGATGACGAGGTTAGTTCCTTCAGTGATCAAGTATGATCCTCCTTTCAGGGATTTCAAAGTTCATATGATCCAGAGTTGATTTTATGTGTTGTATTGTCTTATGTTTTGTGAGCTATAATCCATCAAAACCCAGTTATGATTATGCTTTAATTTGTTATATTTTTCATGTTATTGGGTATTAATTGATATTTTTCATGAATACCAACTTGGAGCATCATGCAAGTAACCTTGTCTTTCCATGGTTTGTGATTTGGAGGTGTCCTGCTTTTTACTTATATTCATATTGGATACATATATATATATATATATATATATATATTTGTATACCTTCTCAGATAAGAATATATAGGTATGCAACTTTCAAAGTAGGGGTTTCAAAATCTATCCATCTCATGAATAGCCTGAAGAAGATGATAGGTGATATGTGTTTTAGATTTTCAACAAGTGATATATTTTGAAATTTTTACCATGAAAATAATTCAAAACAAGTAGAGATATGAATAACACATAAAGGGCACCATCTTCTGTTTAGCAGAGGATGCCACAGATATCTTATTCAATATGATGCAGAGCTTTTTAAACCCAAAACAAAGTTTCCAAGTTCTACACATATGTGGTTGGCTTTCCTATTTGAATTGGACACAGAGATCTCAGTAACTAGTTCTTATCAAATTTATTTTTGGATGAGATTATAGATGCCCGAAGAGATTAAAAGCAATGCTTGTAGTGCTCTTATTGCCAGTTTCTTTACTTGATCTCTTTTGTGTATGTTTGATTAATACCTATGCACCTAGCAATACTTGGCTAGGTTGCTTATTTCTATGTGAAGCCCTCTTCCTCAATGGATTTATTTATTTTACTACTGATCATCTTTTAATCACTGCAGCAAGTTGAAAAGAAGGTGCGTGAAGAAGAAAAGGCTTCTGAAAAAGAAAATGCTTCTTTACCCCAAGGAAGTGGAGAAGAAATAACCAAAACTGAGGATGCAGCAAGTCTAGCAACACCAGCTGAGTCTGAAGGTGTTGATCATAAGAAGATTGAGCCTCCTGTAGTTGAAGCCATTGAGAAAACTAATGGTGCTCCTGTGCCAGATGTTAAGGTGGAAAATGAATCCATTCCTGATTCACAAACACCCGCTATTCCAAAGCAAGTGGCTGATGCTGCTGAGAGCCCAATAGAGGTTAAGACAAACATTGACTCTGTAGTAGGAGAAGCACCAAAAGAACCATCAGTAGGTATCATTGAAATAGGCCAAGTGGAGCAACCAAAGATAGTTGATGCTCCTCAATCATCAGTTGAAGCCATTGAGAAAACTAATGGTGCTCCTGTGCCAGATGTTAAGGTGGAAAATGAATCCATTCCTGATTCACAAACACCCGCTATTCCAAAGCAAGTGGCTGATGCTGCTGAGAGCTCAATAGAGGTTAAGACAAACATTGACTCTGTAGTAGGAGAAGCACCAAAAGAACCATCAGTAGGTATCATTGAAATAGGCCAAGTGGAGCAACCAAAGATAGTTGATGCTCCTCAATCATCAGTTGAAGCCGTTGAGAAACCAAAGGAGTCAGTAGCAACAGTCCTAAAAGAGATTAAAGACTCAGAGCCAGAGCTTGCTATTGCAAAAGTGGAGGAAAAACCAAAAGACCAATCTGAATTTTCTCAAGTAGAGAAAAACCACGATGAGGAGCCTGAAGAGCGCATGCAGGATGAAACGGTGAAAGATGAAGGGCCTGTAGCTGACAAGGTTGAGCATATCACATTCTTGGAGCAAGGGAAAATTGAAACAGTCAATACACCTAGTCTAGCAGTGGAGGAAGAACCAGAACAACCTAAACTTACAGCAGAAGAGAAGAAATATGATGAAGTTGAGCCTGGGAAAAGTGTGGAGGATGAAAGATTAAAAGATGAAGGATCTTTGATTGGTAAGGTTGAGGAGCCCACATTCCTGGAAGAAGGGAAAACTGATAAAGACGATAAGCCTAGTCTAATCGGAAGTCCAGAAGAGGCTTCACTTAGTCGGGAGGCTCAAATCAAGCTACAAGATGAAGGGGATTCTTCTCTACCTGAAGTCACAGAAAAGATCACTACTGAGGACCAAAAGAAAGAATCAAGTGGGGTTGATGTGGTTGAGAAGCTAGCAGAAGAGGCAGCAGTGGAGACTGAAAAGGTTGGAAAAGAGAATGTGGAGACAGGAAAGGTTGAAAGGGAGAATGTGGAAACTGAAGATTCAACTCAACCAATTAATGAAGACCAAAAGAAGGAAATAAGTGGGGTTGATGTGGTTGAGAAGCTAGCGGAAAAGGCAGTGGAACTGGACACGGTTGGAGAAAAGGAGGTGGAGACTGAAGACAATGTAAAGGAAACTATAGAGGATGAAAAGAAAGAATTAAATGGGGCTGATGTAATTGACAAGCAAACAGAAGAGGCAGAGGTGAAGTTCGAAAAGGTTGAAGGAGAGAATGTGGCAAAGAATGTTGAAACTGAAGATAATGAAAAGAGGAATGTTATAAGTGAGGATTTAGCTAAACCGATTGAAGAGGAGCAAAAGAAAGAAGTTGGTGGGGTTGATGTGGTTGAGAAGCTAGCAGAAGTGGCGGCAGTGAAGTTGGAAAATGTAGAGAATGTTATGAGTGAGGATTCAAGTCAACCAATTGAAGAGGAACAAAAGAAAGAAGTGGGTGGGGTTGGTGTGGTTGAGAAGCTAGCAGAAGTGGCAGCAGTAAAGTTGGAACATGTAGGGGAAGAGAAGGTGGAAAAGAATGATGTAATTGAAGAGAATAAAAAGATAAATGTGATAACTGAGGATTCAACTCAACCAATTCAAGAGGACCTAAAGAAAGAATTAAGTGGGGTTGATGTGGTTGAGAAGCTAGCAGGAGAGGCAGTGGTGGAAATAGAAAAGTCTGGAGAAGAGAATGAAACAAAGAATGTGAAACTTGAAGAAAACGAAAACAGAAATGTGATTAACGAGGTTTCAACACAACCACTTGAAGAGGAGGTCAAGAGCTCTATTTCTCCCCCTGAAGTTATAGAAAAATCATTTGAGGAAGCTGAGAAATATGTTGAACCTGCAGTGAAAAAAGAAAGAGCAGAACAGATAAAAGATGAGACTCCAGCTAAAGTTGAAACCAAGAAAGATGAGAGTGTGGAGGAAAAGCAAGATGAAGTTACTAGAGCTGTTGATGAACCACTTAAAGATTCCAAGCAATCTGAGTCAGAAGTAAAGGGAGAGGATAAATTGGAGGAAAAGCAGGATGAAACAGATGCTGGTAAATTGGAAAAAGTCGATGATGATGTTGCAAAATCTAAACAGAATATAGAGCCTCCTCCCACCAAGGATGGTGATCAAACAAAACCCTCCCAGGACCTGCCAAAAGAAGTTCCAGTTAAGCCCTCTCAGAAACAGTCAAATACCATTTTGTCGAAGGTAAAGCAGTCACTGGTGAAGGCAAAGAAGGCAATCATTGGGAAATCTCCAAGCTCCAAAAACCATGCCTCTGGAACCAAGGATGATATTAAAGTCAAATAATGAGATGGAATATTAGTTTGCATATATCACTTATTGTCTCTTCCCTCATTCTTGTGATGTTTATATGATTGTGGGTTCCCCCCCCTGGTGTTGCTGCTCACTCTCAGCTCATGGCTTGTGTTTTGATGGTAAAAGAATGTGTGCATATAGAACATATAGGCTCCTGCCAGACTCAGTAGTGTAAAGTGGTGTGTATATTGTTAGTATCTTCCCCTCTTGACACTTGATTTGAGTTGTAAATTGTAAGTACTCTCTGTGTTGGTGCTTGATGTTATCGCCAAGAAAGAAGTTTAATATCGTGAAAAATGGAATGTGGATTTATGTTCAAGTTTCAATCATCATTTTCATCCAAATACCATTTACTTTTGCCAATAGCTTGCATTTCAGTTGAAAACAAAATAAGATTGCAAGCCCAGTCAAGATCTATGAAGAATTGGTCGAGATTGGGAAAGACGACGTTTGCTAGCAACAACTAGGAACAAGCAAAATGAACATGGAACCATCTGAATAGCCAACAATCCTTGTTAAAGATTGTACCATATTTCACCAAAATGGCTTCAGAGAAAGAGAGAGTACAACATATGTATTATTAAGACATTACTCTGATTGTCATTAATTCAAAGAATTGTTATAATATGTCCAAAAACACACATTTGATACATATATTTCCGGTATATTCAACTCTTATGCTTTGCTGCATTACCTCCCCGGCTACAAAGTGAATGTACAAAAGCTAGAAGGGACTTCAAGTCTTCTCAAGGTACCAAAATCTGTGCAACATGTAATCGTGCTCTCCTGAAATTATAATTCAGATGGTTATTGCAAAGGTTCAAGATCGACTCAGAGGTGCTTTGTACTTTAAATTGTATCTACCCGGATCTGAAACAAGCAAAAGATCCAATCTCAAGATGCTGCATCATGGATTTCTCTCCTCCAACCACAGATAGAAGTAGAACTGCTTAACCTGAATGTACAAGTGGAGATAAGTTCATACTTCGTCCAAGAAAATGAAGTATTACTGTGTTGTGTATGTGAATATAAAAATTTGTGTATACGAGAATGCCCTTATACACTCACTAGCTGTTCTACTAAGCACAACGTCATTTCCGTTAGAAGATCTGTTAGCTCTGTTGTTATCGACATCGGCCGCTTGAACATTATTTCGCACCAAAGCAGGCTGTCCAAAGCCCTCATTAGTTGCTTGGCACTGGCAACACCAAAGAACAATAAAAACTTGATTTAGGCATGGAAAGAACACAAACTCCAAAGGTCTAAACAATTATATAAATCCTAGGACTTGTCCACCTATTACCAATTGTTTTTGGATTAGATGCTCCAACTTTAACATTGTGTCAAAGCAGGAGATTGTTTGGCTCAATGTGGTCATATGTCAAGAGGGGCATGTTGAAAATATAGAATCCAACATTGAGAATTTCAAAACTTGCATCTCAGCATACAAAATCTTGGGGTCTTTTCACCCATTGTTAATTTATTTGGATTGGATGCTCCTATGTAAGTGCAAAGAATCCCAATAAACATGCAGCATCAATTAAACAACCAAACTCTCAATCATTATCATATATTTTTACAAAAAAGAGTTCAGTTCATAGTAAATGCACAAACCTGACTAGATGTCTGATTCATAGAGCTATTGGCATTGGTGTTCTGCACGACTTGAGAGTTCATGTTCTGAACTGAATCCTTTGAACCAGAAACTGGAGCTGATTCCGCATTTTCCATAGGGCCTCCTGCACCACATGCATTTAGTCCTACAGATGACTTCATAAAGGGACCTCCTGATGAAGGAACTAAGGGCGGCCGTTGCATCGGCATGGGAACTCCTTGACCAGGAAGCCCAAACATCTGAAGGTTAGATCCTACCATTCCATTGAAGGCAGGATGCCCTGCCATAGGTGAATTAGGGAAATGTGCTCCTTGCATGGGGGGCACCTGAAGCATAGGGTAACTAGGAGATCCACCATTCATGTCGGGCATACCCATCCCAAAACCCATGCCTAATCCCATCCCCATCCCCATTCCCATTCCCATTCCAAGACCCATGGGCGAGAAATGAGCCATACGGGGTGCATGCATGTGCTGCATTCCTGCTGGAAACATCATTGGTGGCATATACAAACCAGCTCCCATTGACATAATCTGCAACGAGATTGAAATAATACCATGTTATACTTGAATATCCAATTTCTTAGACATTAACATGAAAGATGAATAAACTAAGGAGTGATAGAATAAGTTTACCTGTACCTGGAGCTGAAGTGTCTTCAAATATTCAATAGCCTCATCGAGCATTGAAGCTTTGTCCACCTTATTTTCCATAAAGAAATGTCAGCATAACCAAATTACAGAAGAAGATATTAACAAAAAACAGGTTATGCTTAAACTTCCATGACTATCAGTACCATTCATTATAACAAACAACTAACAAAGTTTCAGAAAGAAAGAAAAAAAAGTTTGAAAGACTGGACGTACATTTCAGATTTTAATTGATAGGCTTCCCTAGACATGGATACTATTTTAAAAATCGTTTTCACTTCCAAAAGTGTTCAAATTAGGTCATGGATTAACACCAAAACTGTAAACTTCTAAAGTCCATCAAACATCACAAGCAAATATCTGGCAAGACTAAAAAACTTTCAGGGAAAAAAATCCAACCTTATTGCAATTGGGTATGAGTTCTTGTAAAGCACGCATCTTCTCATTGATTCTATCCCTTCGCCTCTGTTCACAGAAATCCAGAACGAGTACAATTAAATAATCTTAGAGTTTACAAACAGCACTATGGAAAGAGCTAACATGTTCTCTGTCATGAATACTATTGATGATTGGTTTTGCTCACCCTTTCTGATAAATTATGCACTTCTGCTGCTCTGCTTCTCTTGGAACCCATGCCCCGAGCATGAGCTATTTTTTTCACACCCACAGATTCTTCCTCCACATCCTGCACATGAGGAGGTTTTCTTGGTTTATGGAGGGAAAGGAAACAGTAAGGAACTCCAAGAAATATTGACTACCAACTTTCAACTTACGTCACTATGGCATTCAGACTCGTCAGTATCACGAGATTTTCTCTTCAAAGCATGTGTTGGGTCATCTGAAGCTCTCTCTACACTATTGCCTGAGCAAACAGATGAAGCAACAACAGGCTCCAAAGTTTTTTCACCATCCCGAAGTACCCTATTTGCACTTTCACAAGGAATATGATTGGTGTTTGTGTCATTCTTAGAGGCATCCTCTTGGCATGCCGCCTCAGACTGTTTAGCAGCACATGATTCCTCAAGAGGCTTAGCTTCTGTTGGTTTCAATTCAACATTGGATGTCACTGTAATATGTTGGCATTGTGAATTTGACTCCTTTGGTAAACCGCTGCTTGAATCGATTAGAGTTGACTCAGGAGGTTTGTTACTAGTTGCAGCTGAAACCTTGCCCTTATTTCCAATCCTTTCCATGCTTGATAAACCTGAGCCAGCCACCACACCAATGCTCTGAAGATTAGATTTCACAAGAGCAGCTGGTCGTGAGAAATGGGAAAAGTTCACTACGGATGAATTATTATTACTAGGCATTACTGGATCTTGCCTCTGCATTTTTATGCCAGGAAAAACACCTGCAGATGAAACCTCAGTTGAATTCTTGCAAACAGTAGGATGGGTGGCACTACCCGTATTATCACCAACAATATCCGAAACCCTTGATCTGAAAGATGGAAATAATGATTGGGATTGCTGTGATGATAATGGGTACAATTGACTGGTACCAGTTTTAGGTCTGCTAACATCATCACCATCTACTGAAGTAACCTTTGGCGCATTCCTTTGCTCCAAATAAGCACCTTCATGTGCAGAGTTGGTATTGGAGTCCCTATATACCTGACTAGAACTACTCCTTTTATCCACTGAGGCAAGATTGCTATTGCTGGAAATCTCATTTGCAGTGACAGTGGATAATTCAGGCAAAAATTCATGACAGTATTCATGATGTAAAGGTTCATCAATGGAATAGTTCAACCAAGGCAATATTTCATCATCTTCACTCAAACCCATTTCGGAAGATGGCACCGACAACGGAATTTCATCCAATACAGACTCCACCGATCCAAACTTCCCTGTCTTCGCAATGTTGCCATTTCCTACATCTTTATCTCGATTCTTGGGGGTGTAAGATGGTAAGCTATTATTACAAGTTGGACTCTTTCTAGTTCTACTAGACTGGCCTTGCATCATAATTTGACCATTTTCCCATACTAGCTCAACAAAGTCATTTACAGGTCTGCATTAAATCCCACAAGGTGGAAAAGTGGGGAAAAGAAGAAAAATTTCCGCAAATGTTAAATGGGAAAACAGAACACATCTCAATGACACCAAAAAATAAATAAAAAGAGAGGTAAGAGTGCAAAGATGGTAAAAATGTGGAACAGAACTTACTCAAAATCTTGACTTGAATCAACCCTCCCGGCCATCCGATAAAGCTCGGACAAAGGCATGGTGAGGAGCTGTAAAGCACTGTGTTATTCTGAATTGCCACAAAGCTTCAAGAACATAGCCATTATTGGTAGCTTCTACACAGTAGGCTTGATCTAGGTGTCGAGTTCAAAGCACCATAAATAAGTATATATTATGTATATATATAGAATGCCAAGAGGCAAGAGTGTTTGAAGACGTAAACTCCCAACCAAAACCCCACTATAAGACAGTCCCAGTTCAACTTATAGTGGAGGAAAAAAAAAAAATTATATTCCTTGCAGTTATAATTTACAGAATAAAATCTTTCTTTAAATACTAAAGTCTCTATCAGTAAGTAAAATAAAATATACAACTTAGTTTTAAAAACATAAAAGTGAGCAGTCAAAGTAGTTCTTTAATGGCTGCCAAAGATCCCTAAAAAACCTCTAATTTGAGCTCCTTTGAGTTAAAAATTAGTTCTTTTCACTTTTTTTAGTCATTAAACGAAAAACCCAGAAAAGAGATTACATCTCCTTAAATTAATCAACAATCTTAAGCAAAACCCCAACTACCCAACAATCTAAACTTGAAGAACAGCTGAAAATCTGCACTACCCACTAATACCCATCTAGAAATATAATCATATACACGTAGGGCATTAACAAAAGGGATACAAGAAACTTGATTTTGGGGAAATCAGAGTTCCTCGAACTAGTCAAATTACACCAATCCACATGGTAAATCAGAAAAAGCTCTTAAGAGTTAGTAAAACTGAACTCGAACAAAGAGAACCCATGATTTCACACGAGAGAGAGAGAGAGAGAGAGAGAGAGAATCCACGTGGACGGTGGACGTAGAAGGCGGCGAAAGGCTTGCAGACTTGCAGGGGGACCAATGCGTAGAGAGAGAAAAAGAGAGAGGGAGAGAGAGAGAGAGTGGGGAGAGAGATACAAAGTTTCAACTTTCAACTACCAAAATTTGGCTGACGCCATTTGTGATGTTAACCATGGTCAAACTTCTTATCATGTTATAACCTATTTACCTTTGAATTTTGTTTCCGGTACTATTCTTTAAAATATATATATAAAAGTTATATTGAAGGATGTAAAAATCGAACATCTTGTTAAACGATAAATACTCTTAAGGGACATTTTAGAAAAAGCAGAGAGAAAAATTTTAAAAAAGAAAAATGAAAATTATTTATTTTTAGATTTGATATTTGATTTGAAATATTTTATTTTTGAAAAACTTTTTCAAAAGTGAAAATTTTATGTCTAAAACTTAAAACCTTACTCCTCTTAATTACTTCAACTACGAACTTATTACATATCACTAATTAGGTTTGTTTGTACTATAAAGAAAATCATATTACTCAATACACCCATCCAAACCAAACTCAAATTGTAACCTTAAGTTTCTTCCTTTTTTGGTCATAGGAGATAGGTGATGATAACTGCCACCACTAAGCCATAGTCTTGTCAACTTGTCATTACCAAATCCGATCACGATCTTTGCTACTGGCTAACCTAAAACATGGTGCTGCCATGACTTCGATGATCATTATTTTCTAAACCCCTTTTTGTTAACTTAAAGATAGACACATTTATAATAGAACTAAAATCTTCCGTTGTAGATTACACTTGAATTATTTGTATGTACTTGGTGTGGTGAGCCCTTCTTCCCTATCCTTTGAATTGATTTCCTGATGTGGTTTGATCATGGAAGAAAGGCCCACAGCTGGGTAGGTTTGTTTTTGTAGTAAGATAGGTGCATTTGGTGTCTCTGTTCTCTGTACTCGAATAGAATAGAGAGCATATTATCCTTTCGGTATTTCTATATGTTATCTTATCGAAATTGGATGTGGATTTGGGTTTTGTAGTTGTGGACTTTATGCCTGGATTTTTAATACAACAACAACAACATCATTATCATACGTACATGATACATCCATTGTTATAAATTTGTTTGGCTGGTGACCCTACTTTTTACCTTTTCAAATTTCAACATATGAAATTACATTAATAACTACGGTTTAAAGGCATAATAAATAAGTCTTTGACTTGCCCATGATGGGTTTTTAAAATCTGCCTCCCCTTCATTTTGGGAGAGACTTTACTGTTAGTGCTGGGATGTAGCATTCGCGGTGGTGATGTAATAAGCTGAAGTTTACTTGTACAAAATAATGTTAGTCCTATTAATATGAATGGGATTTGTGCACCATGAACTAGAATAATAATCCTTGTTTATGAAACCGACACCATATTGTAGGACCTCAAAAATCTACGGTTTATAATCGTCGCGTGAGTGTCTGTGTTCAGGTCAAACAAAACATGTAAATCATTGTTTTAAATAAATATATATTTTTTTAAAGTAATAAAAAGGTTAAGACAAAAGAAGGATTGAGCTTTATAACGTCATCTTATCCAAAACAATTAGTCTCAATTGCTTTTGAATGAAAATCATGATCCAGTCTCATTGAATAATTGAGTCTTATTGTGCAATCCCTTGATTAAGGTAAACAAAATGCCACACTTGCCCTTTAATCCACCAAAGCATAAAAATTTATATCAAGGACATGATTGCCTTTTCCAATTGATGTAGGATGTATCATAAAGCCAGCAATTAGGGGACACCAAAATCCCAAACTTTATACTCTTCGATTATAGGCAGGAACCCCACCAAATTGTAAAGTAAAAAACATATAATACAAGTTCAACAAAAGTGATAAGACAATCTGGAAATAAAGTTTGTAAAATCTATTAAAAACTGAATCTAAGCCTAATTTTGAAATGGTCTGTATCCTTTAAAATGTTCAATGAAAAAAGAAAAAGAGAAAAAGTGATAAGATATGATGTCTTACATGAAAGATTAAAAAAAAAATAAAGCGATAAGATATGTAGTTTGTATCGGTCATTTGTGATTATTGATTTTTTTAACTGAATTATAAATGCAATTGTTGAATTTCTCAAAAATAGTGAGCCGATTGATTGGATGGGTTTCGATGTCTTCAATGAAGAAGACGATTTGTCCTTTCATTTTTGCTTTTGCTTCATATGACAAGAAAATGTTTATCCAACATGTGCTTGCTTACTACCATTATATTTACATTTACAGTAGAAGTTGAAATTTGAAAAATCCACAAAATTAGGGTTTGTGATTCCATGTGGACCACCACAATGGGCCCCAAGCATGGGTGATATGGGCAATGTCCACGCGGAACCTTACTGGTTTTTTGTCCACGTGGACCCTTTCCTGACCCAACAATTGGATTTGGCACCTTCCATAGTGGACCCAATTTTGTGGAGCATCTTTTCTCTCATCTATTGTTTGGTTCATGCACCATTATTAATCAGAAATGAGATTGTAATATGGTCTTTTTTATTATAAATTTTCCAGAGATTAAAAGATTTGAGGTCCTAAAATTGACTGATCAGAGAGAGTTGGCTGGACGCTGGAGGTTTTGGATGTGGAAATTGACTTGTAGAGCAGGAAAGAGATTTGGAGGGTGTGGAAATTCACGTGCATGTGTGAACTTCACGTGACACTGTTTCCATGTCCATAGAATTTGGTATCCAGCAGCATAGAGCCTGTGCTGACATGAGCCCACTGGGTCTGTGATTTGCATGACATTGCATGGTAGGGTCTCTAGGTTTCTTCCACGTGTTCAGCCAACCAAGATGTCAAGACCCACAAATTATTTCTCAACTTCCCTCCCTCCGTTTCATTGTCCTAGTGTTTCTATTTCTGCTCATGTTATTTATTAGAGAATGAGAGAAAATAAAAAGCGGGACAATGAAGCGGAAATAGAGAAGTATTTATTGTAGGGAATGGCACTCATGATTGACATTGCAGTCATGGGAGCCACATATCCATTTTATGAGAATGAATTTACATCTAATTATCTTCTTTAATCTAAAGCACATGGATTACAAAAATTAAAACAGTACTTAGATATGTGGACAGAGATTCATGGGGAAAAAAATGACAAATTGGGTTTGCCTAAACATGTTGGAAATGGCATGCATGAAGATCCCAAGTAAGAAAATTATGAGAGAGAGAGAGAGAGACAGAGATGGTACTAAGATGGTAAAGAAAATATATACAGGGCGAAAAGATACGGGAAAACCAGAGGATAATATAAGAAAATGAAAATGATGAGGCTTCATGGGATTATAGAAGAAACCACTGACCTCTAAATAAATATAAATGCATGCCTTCTTCTTGGCTGCGGAGCCAAGATTTTAAATGGACCCAAAACATGGATCATGCTTTATCAACACTAGCAGTTTCTGCTGGCCATTGTCTATGCCTCCCCTGCAATCTGCACATGACCACCAGACCCATATATATATATATGTGTGTGTGTGTGTTTCTGATTTATTGTGACTGAAATATTTGATTGCTATGAATGAATGAATTTAAGGATATGCAGAAGCACAATGCCTGCAGGGTGCTGTTGAAAACAACAACCAGCTGCCTGCTTTTATTTTTTCTCTTGTTTTCTGGTTTCACCGTTATCTGAGATTCATGCAAATTGCTTCTGCTAGTCTTATCAAAAAAGGGCCTTCACATAGCATTTGCAGAGCTAAAATAATATTTTAAAAAGCATGGTTCCAATTATGTTGTTGACTGTGCTGATAAGATGATTTTTTCACTCTTTTTTTTTTTTTTTCGATTACACTTTTTTTGGCTTTTTAATATTTTTTAATTAATTTTGTTTTTTTGTTCTTTCTCTTTCTTATTCTACTTTTATCTTACAATTTTCTTTAATAAGAAGACATGTACAATCACTTACTAATATTATGAAAGAATAAAATTATGAGATTATTATACGTACCTTGCTCTCTGCATATCTAAGCTCCTAATGACAGTTTGGTTAGTATCATTATTTGGTTCTTCGACCTGCTAAAAATTTATTATCTATTAACTACAACAAAGATAAATAGTACTCATATACTTTATATAAAAAAACAAAGAATTTGACATACAAATACTTACATTTCTATTTATTTATTTATTTATTTATTTATTTATTTATTGTTAACTTTTCTTAAATTTAGTTATGAAAACCTTGATGTAGGATAAAGGTATTGGAAAGAGAAAGAACAAAAAAGAACAATATTAATTAAAAAAGTATTAAAAAGTAAAAGAGAGTGTAAGTGGAGAAAAGAGAAGTGGAAAAATCAATTCCTTTAATCAAATAGTGTTTAGTAAATGTGTGAACAAAACAACCTCTTTATTTATTTATTTAGGACATTTCTTATCGAGATGGACGATAATATACTAAACTCACACACATCATACATATACTAGAACTCAAATCCAGAACCTTTCATAAAAAGAACAATTACTCCAAATCACTACACTAGTGAATCCTGTACTCTTTATTTTGATTTTTAGTGTGTACAAACATGACATATGTACTCCAAACCACTTTAAGTAGAGAAGAAGGAAGAGGGCAGCCTTTTCGTTTTCCTTTTTTATAATAGTGTTATGAGAGCAATCATTTTTCAGGTTTGTGTAGGGCCCCATATATCTTTTTCTAATATATTATCTGATCAGCCCATATTGCTTCTCCGCCATGTTTATTGTGATGTTCAGGATAAAAGTAAAATAAACAGAAATCAGATATCCTAGATAGGGGGGACAACTGTAAAATACCAACAAGCGTGTGGGAGGAACAAAGTCAGAGGACAATATTTAAGCAGAAGATAAATGACAACTTGAGTCATTTGACCCAACCAAGTGATGAGAAATTATGATCCATTGATCTCTTTGGGTTTGGTAGGGACATTGCTTTTCCAACTCTTCAAGGTTTATATGATTGCAAGTTTGGAACTTCCACACATTGTTGTCTCAGTAAAAGACTAATGAAGGTGTTTGTGGTAGAAATGTATTGGGGTGAAAAGACCAATTTGTTTACTGCTTTATGATATAGTCTGAGACAAGGATGATAGAGTAGATGAGATAGGGTTACAATCTTAGCAGATATGCTAAAATACTGTTCTTGCAATGCAACTTGATCAGATGATGCAAAGGCAGATCCAAAGCAGATCAATTGAGCATCAAATCTCAAACTGCTCCACATTTGCCTATGCAATTTGCTGCTTTCACCATATTTTTTTCATGATTGAATAGATTAATTGAGCAAGACATGCAGATTGCATATAAATTCCTGCTTAAGAATTAAAAAAAGAAAACTAATCCTTGTAAAGCGGACTTATAACTAAGTAGGGTATTAAAGTGATTGTGATGTGACGGAGACTAAATTAGGTGGACAAAACAGAAAAACAGTGAAAAAAAGAAGAAGAAAAGTTTACAATGTGTAATTCATCTTCACAAGTCTCAGTAGATTAGCAATTGTTAACATCAGATACTAAGTTTACCTCCTAATTTGTGCATCTTGTCTTCAACAACAGACAATGGGCCCTTGAAGCAGAGTGATTCTTTAGCAATCTGGCCCCAATGGCCCCATATCCAGAAGGAATGATATGATCGGACAAAATGGAATTTAGTGAGGCAGCATTGTGAAGAAGATTCCATTACAATCAGCACAGGACATTGCAGAAAACATCGGAAATAAACCTGCACTGCTAGTTGTAGAAGACAGAAAAAGTAATTAGGTCCTAATTTGAGTCATAATGAGCTTAAGAAGAGATTTATAGTGACATCAGATTGCATGTTTAAAATATTTGATTGCACTGCATTTTGTTTTTGTCTGACTAATGGACTGTTTTAACATGAATTATTAAAAGGAAGGTATCCTGTTACAGATTATCGGTGCTTTTTCTTGAACAAGTATCAGTCTAAGCAGCCTTTCTTGTATGTATTTTGGTAATCAAATTCAGCAGCAGAGTTGTCCAAAAAAAAATAAAAAATTCAGCAGCAGTAGTTATTGACTTCCTTCTCAAAAGATGCATTTACCAAGAATCAAATTCCAATGACAGCTTATTATATAATAGTGATAATGCCCATACTGCATTGCAATTCCTCTCTCTCTCTCTCTCTCACTCTCTCAAAATATATATATAGACACACGTATGTATGACTACTATTGAAAGAAAAAGAACATCTTTGCCTTCCTATGAGGAACGACTGGAAGACTTATGCCCCATATTTTTGCTCCATTTTTTTATTACATAAAACTAAGACAGAGCACCTGTGCCACTATTGAACTCACCATGTGAAAATAAGGAACCAATTAAATGCCTCAGATTTGACGAGTGCACAATGCATTTGCTTTGCTGGTCATGGGATCCATACCCTAACCAATAAATAAATTAACAAAAAGAAAACAGATAAATAAAGAAGTAATTGCAGAGGGAAAAAAAAATAGAGAAAAAGGAGGATACAAGGGTTTCAAAATTACAAAGCATCAACCTCAATCTCTTAAAAAACTTGAAAATTTAGCAGTTGGACGGAAGTGTGTCCTCCTTCTTGCAAATAAGTTCGAATCCCCCTGCCATAGTTTGAAATATCCATTTGTCAAACAAATAAAAAGTAATATACTATTTGCAGAGAACAAAAATTAGATAATAGAAGGATACAAAGGATTTCAATCACAGAGCATAAAAAACAGCAAAGCAAAGCAAAGCAATATTTGAAACGTTTCCATTCTCATGGTGAGTTCCATTCTCAACTGTTTTTAGGAAATATTTGAAACGTATAGCCGCGCGGCTATACTCTATATTAGAATATTTAAACCGGGTGCGCAGCTATACTCTGTAAATATATTCGAATATTTAAACCGTATGGACGTGCGGCTATACTCCGATATTCGAATATTTAAACGGTATGTCTAGTAGGCTATACGCCTTAAATATATTAGAATATTTAAACGGTCTAGCCGGCCGGCTATACTCTGTAGATGTATTAGAATACTTAAACGGTATAGCCGTATAGCCGAACGGCTATACTCTCTAAATATATTCGAATATTTAAAGAGTATAGCCGCTCGGCTATACTCTGTGAATATATTATGTTTTAATTATTACTTATTTAGAGAAGAATTAGTATCTAAATATTTTAATTAATTTAATAAATTACTTATCTTCAATAATTTTGTGGAATTTCATATTATTTAAATATCCTAGAAAATTATTTTATAATTTTAAAAATGAATTCTATCCTCCATAAATTCAAGTCTCGAACCAAAAACCATAGCTATTGTTTGCCCTGGAAAACGTGTTTTCACATTTGTGATACCATGATGGCCAACACTACAGCACCATTATGCATGCGCATCTCCATCTTGACCCATCATATTAATTTTTTGTTTTGTGTTTTTACACATAGATTTGTTATTAAGCTTGATCACAAATGACATTATTGTTACATTGATGTATGCAATATCCAAATATATATTATGATTCTATGAAAAAAAAATCTTATTTATTTATTTTAACTACTCTTTGCTATAAATATTCAGCCTGGCTCTCCCCCTTCGTCTTATGGATTCATTCATACACATTTTCTACTATCTGCTTCTTTTTCTATTCGATTTCTTTCTGACAGTGGGTATGTTGGCATTTATTGTGACTTTGCCATTGTCTTTGGCAACTCTGCTGCTGATCCATACTTCGCTTCAAGACATTTATGTGGCCGAGTTAACCTCTTCTTCTTTATATTCCCAGTTTCAGTATAATGGTGCTAAAAGTGTACACATAAAATCATGGGAAATTTTAGTGCAAGTTTTGTTTAATCCTAAGCGAGTCCGGGACCTAAATGGGAAAGACCTGGCGAGCGAGATGGCTCAGCAAGAGAAGTAGCCGGTTTCATGGTGGGTCCCACCAGGGGCAAGCCCAAGGGCAACCGGGCTAAAGCTCGAGTTTTGTGGACGTCGGCGCTAGCATCACGCAGCATGGTAAAGCAGATTTTTCTGTTTGTGCGTGAATTACACGCGCCAACGGTAAAAATTGATTGTCACCATGGCGTCGGCGAATCCAACGGTAAAGTGCCACGTGTCGCGACAGGGACGCCGATCTTTTTCCATAAATCTAACGGTCCTTGTTTTTGGCTAAAAATTAAAAATTTTGAAAAATTTTGAATTTTTTTAAATACCAAAAAATTCTGTATTTTTTCCCTATAAATATCTAACCATTTTATTCACTTTCTACACCAAATCTTCATAAAAACTCATCTCATTCCAATATTTTTCACTTTCCACACCAAATTTTCTACTACAAAATTTCATTTGTGCAAAAATACAAATGTCATCTTCCATCGAAGCCGGAGGGTCGTGGACAAATGTTCGAAGATGTCAAAATCTTGGCAACGAGGTAAAAAAAAAAAAAATTACGTTTTATTCAATTTAATGTCTTTATATATATATATATATATTTCTTGCATTTCCAATTTCTTTTTTTTAATAAATTAGTCAAGGCAAAACAAAAAAGAGGAAAACCATTACACATGGCTCCTCAAGTGAACAATGTCCGCATCAGTTCCGGTGGTGCGTTCCGTGTTAAAAATAATGGCACTATTAAGTCCTCCGAAGGAAAATACTCCCCCACGTCGTGATCCGGTGGAACCGCCTCCGTCAATGATGGAGTTGTCCTTGTATTCCATTGTGTCGGACTATGAGGACCAAGAATATTTCAATTGTATGATGAGTGAGTAGGTATTTCAATTGTATGATGAGTGAGATGTGAATTTTATAATAAATATGGACATGTGGTAACCGAAAATTTTATCCAAAAATTTTATTTGAAAATTTTATTCGAAAAATGTTATCTTAAATTTTAAGTGAAAATTTTATAATAAATAGTGACACGTGACAACCGAAAATATAATCGAAAAAGCTTATCAAAATTAATGGTTTAAAGTATAAACAAATAGGAAATAAAGTACAATGAATAGTAATTGCCTTAGACTTGCCCTAGACTTTGCCCTCATGGTGGAATGCAAAGGCGACACTATTCATGTGAATAGTGACATGCTTGCCCTTACCTTAGACTTAGCCTTTGTGGATGGAGATGCTCTAAGTGAATTGTGAATATTCAAAAGAAATTAAAGTCAACGTGTTCATCTGACTTCTTCAACGCCGCCTAGCCAAAAGCCTCATCATGGCGGATCACGTTGGGACAACAGTCGGACGAAAGGTTGGAAAAATGGCCTGGGACAAGAAACCAAGCTGGCAAAGGCTCATCAAATTTTTTTAAATGACATGGCCTCAAAACGACGGCGTCGTTTTGAGCCAGTTAAAAATAAAAATAAAAATAAAAAGCAGAACAACAACCTTGCGAATGCCCCAAACCCTTCATTTCCAATTTCACACTTCCTCTCCCCACCCTCTCAAACCCTAACCTCTCCCCCAACCTCCCAACCTCCAACAACCTCCATCATCAACTCTTCGTTGGGCCACCAATCACCGCCGTTCGCCGCCGTCCTCCTCCCTCCTCCATTGTTTTCAACTACAAGTAAGCTTAGCTATGAAATTTATGGAAAATGTTTAATATATATTGTTGTTGTTGTTGATATTAAAATTTATTGTTGTTGTTGATATGAAATTTATGGAAAATGTTTAATGTATATTGTTGTTGTTGTTGATATGAAATTTATGGAAAATGTTTAATTTATTGCTATATGATTATTGAATTTATGCTTTATTGAGTTAATGCTTGAAATTTATGGATATGAATAATATTGATATTTTTTGTATGTAATGAAATTTATGGATATGATATGAATCATAGTGATAATCATATTAATGTAGATTGGTTGAGTTTATGCTTGATTGAAAATGTGAATTGATTGAGTATATTGAATATTAATTGATATTTGATATGATAATTTAGTATATTGAATATTGATTGATATGGGTTTATGGAGTATATTGAATTTTGAGAGTGGGTTATTGACATTTTCATATTCATATGATAATTTGGGTAAAAATTAATGATTGATTGAATTAATTGATTTGTAGATTTATGGAACGATTCTTTAAAAGAAAATTATCTACGGATAGTCCTTCTCCGTCTAATCCGGGTAGTTCAAATGCAAGACCAATTGAAGTAGGTGAGATCTTAGCTAATCTTCAGGCAGACCCTGGACTAAGAACTCGAATGGTGGATTATAGTCCTAATATTCGAGATGTTTATTCATGTAATTGATGGACAACTTGTGGAACTAAATGATCGCTTCAACGAGGTAAGTACTGAGTTACTTACTTGTTTGGCATGCTTGAGTCCGAAAAATAACTTTGTAGCTTTTGACAAACGAAAGCTAGTTCGTCTTGCTCAATTTTATCCTTATGATTTTTCGGATAGAGACTTATTGATGCTTGAAGATCAACTTGGTGTTTATATTCATCATATGCGTTCGAGTATTGATTTTCTCAATTAGAAGGATTAGTAGTCTTATGGAAAAAATGGTGGAGAAAGGAATGCATTAAATATTTCCTTATGTGTATTTACTTCTTACATTGACTTTGGTTTTACCGGTTGCAACTGCTTGATGGAGAGGGCATTTTCCGCCATGAATATTATTAAAAATCAGAATGGGAGATCAATGGTTGAATGATAGCTTGATTGTTTATATTGAGAGAGATGTTTTGCTTGTATTGATAACGAAACTATAATGCAACGTTTTCAGAATATGAAAACTCGTCGTGGACAATTGTAACTTGTATTATTGGTTTTGTTATGAATTATGAATGGAAGTACTATCTTTTTATCTTTTTAGCATTATTTTCTTTATAGAAAAATTTCAGAACTTTTACACTAAGCCCCTTGGCCACATAATCCTGGATCATGCAGCACCTTCGTTTAAATGGAGAATACAACTACAGAACAATGTGTCTCCTAATTTAAATTGCACCATTCATGCCAGTCTTAATTTGCATGCAATTATATTTTTGCACTTCCTCATTTCCATTTTTAACTGCACTGAGAAAAATAAGATGTCCAGCTATAATAACATCCTTAACAATGCAGAGTTCCTTTTTCTTCTAGCTTCTCTAATAAATCTATAACAAATTCATATATAAGAAACAACTCCAAAATAAAATTTGGGATCTGATTGAAGCCATTGCATTGGAAACATATATAGCTCAATGTGATATTTGCTAGAATATCTATTGTTCGAGAGTGAATTGTTCCGGAGATCATGCAAGATACACCGAACTTATAAATAAAAGTTCAATATAAAAATTTACACTTAATCATAAAGGTCATCGTATCAAAAGTCACAATTAGCGTGCTTTTGAGAACTGTTGTCAAGCTCTCATTTGTGATTTGCTTCTTATTATAACTTCTTTCTTGTATTTGCTTCATATGTTTCTATTTTCTTCATTGAGGTGGGCTTATAGGATGAATGGACAGCTAGGTATGATGAAAAGTTACTTATAACTTTTGCTCAACTCCTCCCTGTTCAATGGAGCCGGATTGCCACATCTTGATGAAAATGATCATGATGTGTGGGAGTCTACGGTTGGGAGCATGAAATGCATAATCAATTATATTTGCTGATTAGTTTTCTCCAATATCTTATTTGACTCTCATCACTTTGATTCACTTTGATATATGTTATAATATTTAACAAACTAAATTTACATGATGCGATGTTCACAACAAAAAACATTTTTATCTATAAACTATTCATGCGTTTGAAAATTATCACAAAATTCTAGTGAGAAAAGAAGACACAAGAAATTTATGGAAGACTTTAGCCAGGGTTCAAAATTATCACAAAATCCTCATGAAATTTGTTGGAATTTTGAGCACTTGTTCCCAAACAAAATTTTTTAAACCATAAGGATTGCAATTGCAGATCAATTTTGACGTGGTAATAATGTATTAATATAGTTTTGTTAGAAGTTTAACATTGCCATTTACCAAACTGTGGCTAACTAGCTAGTTCCCTTTAGGTATGATAGATTGCTTTGAGCCACTGTGATATTGGTATATTGATTTGGAAGTTTTGAGATTGTAATTAAGGAACCAAAAAAATACGTGGGATTTGGAAGCTCTCAGTTCACACTGACTCCAAAGGCACATGCAAGCAATAATTTATGATACAAGTCTGAAAATTTGGACATTTTTGTAACTCAAGGAAAAAAAAAATACATGGGGTTTGGAAGCTTAAAAGTGTGGTTGCCCACAAAATCTCCCTGTAGCCTACAGGCTACTCCATTAATGTAACCTTCTTCTACCAATTGCTTCCGAACGTTGATTTGTAAGTTGCAGTATTGTAAACCCGCACACCTAACCAAATTAATTAGGCTCATGCACAAACAATAATATAATCACATTTTTTTCTCTGCTTCATAAGTAAATTAAACCGATTTAAGATTGGTGGGTGGCGACATGGATAAGGCTTTTTTTTAATTATAAAAATTGTAATTAATTGTCATTCATAAGATTTGACCTATGTACTAAGTAGTTTCATGTTTTAATTATTTAGCAAAGTTGGTTTCTAATTTCAATAGGAGTATCGGGATTCCTATAATTAATCAGTTGATTATTAATTTATTTCCTAATCCTTGTTTTGTTTGTATTCCCACCTTTATAATCCTAATCATATGTTGATTATATAATTTATTTGCCCTAATAGCCTTACGTACTTTGTTTGTGCATTCTCTTGAGAGGTCACCACTGTAAAAGAAGCTTGACCCTCCTTTACACATGGTTCGTGAAGGTGACCTTATGTATTGCTGTTGGAGCTTGTTTCCCAAGTCCCTATCGCGCATATAGGCATATTGAAACAAACACCTCCCTCTCTCTCTATATATAGAAAGTAAAGTGGCCTAGTTTTTGTACAGCATCTAGCCTTCTACGTACGCTTCTACTTATAAGGTACGTCATCTGCAATCGCAAATCTCCATTGGTTTCTGGCACCATGTGTATGAGAGGTGGCGGCACCAGGTCCATGTGTACAAAAAGAAGCTATAGAGCAAGAATATCACAATACCTACCCTCCTCCTATCATGACCATGATCATGATCATCAGTCTGACTTTAAAAGATCCAAAAAATTGCCAATATCCTCATCAAAATTCACGAGTATTGATGACCTGCCTGACCACATATTGGTTGAAATTCTTTGCCGACTCCCACAGAAATCCACTTCTCAATACAAGTGCGTATCCAAAAATTGGTATCTTCTCATCTCTGATCCTTATTTCTTTCGTCGTTTTCTATGTATTCAACGTGAACGCCAAAACCCCATTAAACATACCCTCATCTTCTCGGATGATACAGATCGGAAGACGGAATTTTTTTCAATAGAGGAGCAGTTGGGAATACACAGCAAACACAGGCGCAAGTTCTCTTTCAGTTTCCTCCCTTGCTATGGAGCCACAGGAAGAGACGAACCACTTGTGGTTGGGACATATAAGGATCTAGTTTGTTGCTGCGCAACTTGGTTCAATCAACGTGACTACTACATCTGTAATCCCTACACTAAGCAGTGGGTTGCTCTTCCTCCTACTCCTCGATGTCACAAGGTAGTACGAGTGGGATTCATATGCAGTCCTAAGCAACCAAAATGATGATGATGATGACATTAGTATTGGAGATCAAAAACAAGAATCCTACAGGTACAGGTACAAGATTGTGCAAATAATAATTCCTAAGATTAAGAATGCGCCTAATTCCTTTCAGTTCAACTTGCAAATGTTTTGTTCTGAGAGTGGTAAATGGACAGAGGCAGTTGCATTAAGCCCACGAAGTTTTAGTTTGAATCGTTTGTCTGATGATGCTGGTGTTGCTCACAATGGGATGTTGTATTGGCGGGGGTATGAATTTATTTTTGGCTTGGATCCATTTTCCAATGATAACCCTAACACTAGTAGTAGTATGATTACTGATGATATTGTTAACCACCATACATTTCGTTGTCGTTTCATTGGTAAGCCGGATGAAGAGCGGCGTGCACATTTTGATTTCCTGGGTGTGTGCCGAGGGCGCCTGCGAGTGTGCCTGCTGTTTCCCTATAGAACTCCGGATGGTCGAAACCACCATGGTGTTAGTATCTGGGAGTTGAAAGACGTCAACAACAAATGGTGTTTGGTACACAGAGTTTGTTGGCGTGACTTGTGGATATTGACTTACTTTCCTTACACACCAAGGATTCCTATTTTATTTGTAATTGATTTACTTTAATTCCTGATTTCCTACTGTAAATAGATTTAGGAATTTATTATTTACTTGCCCATTCAGGTTTTGTTGTATTATAAATATGACCTCCTACAAGGAGAAGAATACATAGAAAATTCCCACAAACAAATATTCTCTTATATTTTTCATATTTTAGCATGGTATCAGAGCCACGATCTTGGAATTGCTGACTCTAGTTTCAAACCCCGCCGCCGCTATGGGGGTTGATGATTTTTCAACCCTCATGGAGGTAGCACCGCCGACTCCTTTTCTCCTTCTCAACCAACCATACCTAAGTTGAGTGCCCAAATGGCTCGGCTCCTACAGATGCAGACTTTGGCCCAATTTGATCCTGAATCGAGATCCTATTTTGACGACCCCAACCCGACCTCGACTATGACGACGGCGACCCCGACCCGACTCCGAAGACGATCTCGACCCCAACTCCGATGATGACCACAACCCCGAATTTGTCTATGATTGGACCTCGATCCCGATTTCGACTCTAGACTCGAGCTCGGATCCCGATCCGAATTCCTACTCTACCTATATCCTATGCATCTTCCGCTGCACATTATGACTTCTCGACTAACGACACCGACACATGGACTAGATTGCGCATATTGTGGTGATCCGAGACACACTCGTGAGACTTGTTTTAAATTGCATGGCTACCCCGATTGGTGGGCTACTCTTAAAGATCGAGGACAATGCAATACGACCGTAATGGTACTGGTTATGGATTCCATACTTCCGATAAGATTGATTCCGGAGTTGGATAATTGATTCCGGTGCAATCGATCATATGACGTTTGATCACGATGATTTTTCAATACTACACAACCTCGACGAACTGTATTGCAAATGCCAATGGCGTTACTTGTCCTGTGATGTTGCACTCTCATCCTCTCTCACACTGTCTAATACTTTACTTGTTCCATCTTTATCTACTAAATTGTTGTCCAGTTAGTACTGAACAATTGAATTGTTGTGTACTCATTTACCCGAGTTTTTGTTTGCTTCAGGATATTCACACTAAGGAGATTCTTGGTCGTGGTACTAAGAGAGGGGGGCTATATTATGTCGATGACTTCAGTCCTGGCATAGCTAACAGTGTGACGCATCCTTTGATAGCAAACAAAAGCAAATTTGGTTGTGGCACCGTCGATTGGGACATCCGTCTTTTAGTTATATGAAGCATCTTATACCATATTTATTCTCAGGTTTCAAGGACTCCGACTTCACATGTGATACTTGTATTTTGGCTAAGAGTCACCGTGTGCCCTACCCGTTGAGTACGAACAAGTGTACTACTCCATTTACGTTAATTCACTCGATGTCCGGGACCTTCACCTATCACTTGCTCCTCCGGTGTTAGATGGTTTGTCACATTCATAGATGATTGTACACGGATGACATGGCTTTATTTTGAAGAATAAAAATGAAGTGTTTTCCGCTTTTAATCATTCCACAAGCAGATGAAAACTCGTTTAATGCTCAAATTGATTCTTCGCTCCGACAATGGTGGAGAATTTGTCAATCATGACTTTCAAACTTACTTCCAACAACATGGAATTATCCATGAGACGACTTGTCCTCAGACACCGCAACAAAATGGTGTTGCTGAACGAAAGAATCGACATCTTCTTGAAACCGCCCGAGCACTTCGATTAGCGCTCATGTTCCTCGCCATCACCGATGATGCTATTGTCACTGCAGTTCACCTAATCAACCGCATGCCTTCTGGTGTATTGACTTTTAAAACTCCCTTACAGGTGCTTGCGCAATACAGACCTCGCCCTCTGTTTTGGTACTCACACCTCGAATCTTTGGATGTGTGGCTTTCGTTCATCTCCACAAAAATCAATGTAGCAAACTTGATCTATGTGCGCTTCGTTGTGTTTTTGTGGGTTATGCCACTCATCGAAAGGCTACCGTTGTTATCACCCTCCTACCCGACGTACCTATGTCACTTTGGATGTGACCTTTCGGAATCTGATGTTCTTCCATGACCCATCATCCAATTCTACGCTTGGGGAGATACGAAATGAAGAGCTGGAGCAACTTGGAAAACGAAGAAATTCTCCTATGTACAGAAATAATTGATCATCCCAGTCGGAGCACAAGATTACTCTCTGCCAAAGCGACCAATCGCTCATTCATAGCGATCAATTACCGACCCACCGATCCATACGAAGATATTTCGATCCGAGTCTCACACCTACTGGACAATACTGAACAACAAGATGAAGACCCCCTCTAACTCAACAGTACCAACAGACCAATCTCACGAGAATATCCTTGAGGTAAGTACTCCTACTAGACTTGTGCATTTAGAGGATAAAACTATTGGATATCAATTACCTTTCAGGCAAAATCGTGGGAAGCCACCAAATCGCTATTCACCTGATATTAGCAAGACATCCAAGTATCCAATTGCAAATCATGTATCTACGAGAAGCTGTCATGAACCACTCAAGGCTTTTGTGCATCGTTGTTGCTATCCATATTCCAACCAAGGTCTCAAGCATTGAAAGATCCTAAGTGGGTCCAAGCTATAAAAGAGGAGATGAAAGCTCTTGAGAAAAATCAGACTTGGACATTGGAGACTATACCACGAGAAAAAGACTATCGGATGTAGATGGGTGTTTACTATAAAACACAATGCAGATGGATCTATCGAGCGATACAAGGCAAGACTTGTGGCAAAAGGGTACACACAGACCTATGGTATAGACTATGAAGAAACCTTTGCTCCAGTTGCAAAGTTAAACACCGTCGAGTCTTATTGTCCATTGCATCTAATTTGGATTGGCCACTACACCAGTTTGATGTAAAGAATGCTTTTCTACATGGCGAACTCACGGAGGAGGTGTACATGGACATTCCTCCTGGTTATAATACTACTCAGATCGAAGCAGTTTGCTACAAAAGCATTGTATGGGTTGAAACAGTCACCACGTGCATGGTTTGGACGGTTCACCATGGCAATGAAGAACAATGGTTTCAAACAGTGCAACTCAGATCATACTTTGTTCTTGAAACATCGGAAAGGGAAGGTAACAAAGATTAATAATTTATGTTGATGATATGATTATTACCTGGGAATGATAAACAGGAAATATCACATTTACAAGACTATCGGCTGCGAGTTTGAGATGAAAGATCTAAGTGGACTCAAGTATTTCTTGGGAATTGAGGTGGCTCGATCTGAGGCATATTTTCTCTCAAAGGAAATATGTCTTGGACTTGTTGACAGACACAGGAATGCTAGATTGCAAACCTGCGGACACTCCTATTGTTCGAATCATCATCTTGGAGAATATCCGAATCAAGTTCCAACTAACAAAGAAAGATACCAAAGGTTAGTGGGAAGATTGATCTATTTGTCACATACTCGACGGACATTGCTTATGCAGTGAGCGTTGTCATCAATTTATGCACTCTCCAAGTGAAGACCACATGAATGCGAGTTCTTGGATACTTAGATATTTGAAGTCTGCGCTGAAAAGGACTTATGTTCTCAAAGCATGGTCATCTAAATATTGATGGTTATTCAGATGCAGATTAGGCGGGTAATGTGGATAGAAAATCCACATCGGGTTACTTCACATTTGTGGGAGGTAATTTGGTGACATGGAGGAGCAAGAAACAGAATGTAGTAGCTTTATCAGTGCAGAAGGCGAGTTCAGAGGCATGACTAAAGGGATATGTGAACTTCTTTGGTTAAGAAAGTTGCTTACTGAACTTGGGTATAAACCTACATCAACAATGAATCTCTTTTGTGACAACAAGGCTGCTATAGCCATTGCACGAATCCGGTTCAGCATGATCGTACTAAACATGTTGAGGTGGATCGACACTTCATCAAACGTAGCTTGAGGCTAAAGTGTTTCAGTTTCCTTTTGTGAAATCCGAGGATCAATTGGCGGATATTTTGACAAGGCGATTTCAAAGCATTCCACAATTCACTGGATCGTTGGGCATTGGCGACATCTATGCACCAACGTGAGGGGAGTGTTGGCGTGACTTGTGGATATTGACTTACTTTCCTTACACACCAAGGATTCCTATTTTATTTGTAATTGATTTACTTTAATTCCTGATTTCCTACTGTAAATAGATTTAAGAATTTATTATTTACTTGCCCATTCAGGTTTTGTTGTATTATAAATATGACCTCCTACAAGGAGAAGAATACATAGAAAATTCCCACAAACAAATATTCTCTTATAGTTTTCATATTTTAGCAGAGTTTACACCGACCAAATTGTTTCTGAAACTCCACTGATGAGTCGACACAAAAATATAAGCTTCTCAAAAAAGACTATAATGGTGCAAGATTTCGATCCAAATAACGAGGATATCTTGTATCTACAATTGTTTCAACGCCAAGTCAAGTACGACCTTCGTACTAGAACTCTAGAGGTCGTTATGCTTTGGCCATATAGTGCTATTGTTTGTCCTGGAAAACATGTTTTCACATCTGTGATACCATGGTGGCCAACACAACAGCACCAATATGCATATGCGTCTCCATCTTGACCCATCATATTAATTTTTTGTTTTCTTTTTTACACATAGATTTGTTATTTAGCTTGATCACAAATGACATTATTGTCAAACTGATGTATGCAATATCCAAATATATATTATGATTCTATCAAAGAATCTTATTTATTTATTTATTTTAACTACTCTTTGCTATAAATATTCAGCCTAGCTCTCCCCTTCGTCCTATGCATTCATTCATACACAATTTGTACTCTCTGCTTCTATTTCTATTCGATTTCTTTCTAACCAGCAACAGTGACGGGTATGTTGGCACTGTTTATTGTGACTTTGCCACTGTCTTTGGCAACTCTGCTGCTGATCCATACTTTGCTTCAAGACATTTATGTGGCCGAGTTCACCTCTTCTTCTTTATATTTCCAATGTTTCAGTATAATGGTGCTAAACGTGAACACATAAAATCATGGGAAATTTTAGTGCGAGTTTTGCTTAATCCTAAGTGAATTGTGAATATTCAAAAAGAAATTAAAGTCAACGGGTTCATCTGTAAGGACGCACACACAGCAAATGCAACAGCACAGGACTTCTTTAACGCTGGCCTAGCCAAACCAGAGTTCATGTGTGTCCTCTGGCCTAGCAAAATTTGATATCATGTGTGTCCTCTTTTAAGATGTCCAGCTATAATAACATCCTTAACAATGCAGAGTTCTTTTTACTTCTAGCTTCTCTAATAAATCCATAACAAATTAAAATATATAAGAAACAACTCCAAAATAAAATTTGTGATCCAATTGAAGCCATTGCATTGGAAACATATATACCTCGAGGTGACATTTTCTACGGGATTTAATGTTCGAGAGTGCACTGTTCTGGAAATCACTGCAAGATTCACTATACTTATAAATAAAGTTCAGTATAAAAATTTACACGAAATCATAAACGTCCTTAGATCAAAAGTCACAATATATTGGTAGTCTGTCCAGGAAATCAAATAAAATTCATTTAAATTAATGGTACTGCTACTTTTTTATAGTGGGAAATGATAGTCAACTTTCTTGCCTCATTTACATCATTACTTCAAATTGTGGGGGAGTTCCTCTACCCTTAATAAACTTGTTTGAGATTCTAATGGGAATGCTATGAGAAATTGAGCTCAATTATCTGCGTGCTTTTGAGAACTGGTGTCAAGCTCTCATTGGTGCTTTGCTTAATAGATTTTGATTTGCTTCTTGTTGTCGCTTTTTTTGCTGCTTGTTTCTATTTTCTTTACATGTTTCTAGTTTCTTGATTGAGGTGGGCTTACAGGATGAATGGACAGCTCGGGATGATACCAAGTTACTAACTTTTGCTCAACTCATCCCTAGTCAGAGGAGCAAGATGTTGAAGTGGATCGTGCTGATGTTGCAATAATCAATTATATTTGCTGATTTTAGTTTTCTCCAATATCTTAATTGACTCCCATCACTTCAATATGTTATAATGTTCACAACAAAAACATTTTTATGTATAAACTATTCATGCGTTTGAAAATGATCACAAAATTCTAGTGAGAAAAGAAGACACAAGAAATTTATCTTATCACAAAATCCTCATGCAATTTGTTGGAATTTTGAGCACTTTTTCCCAAACATTTTTTTTGAAACCATGAGGATTGCAGATCAATTTAGAAGTTTAATTAACATTGCCATTTACCTAACTGCGGCTAACTACTCATTGTGACAGTAAGCTAACTGTGGCTAACTAGTTCCCTTTAGGTTCTGATTGATAGATTGCTTCGAGACACTGTGATATTGGTACATTGATTTAGTGTTTCAAAAAGTTTTCCCTTGTTTTGATTAGAAGAAACATACTGCTCCACAAGGTTCTAGAGTCCGACAAGAAAGGGAAACTTGAATAAGGCTTTCATTTTTATGAAATGTTTGGGACATAGATTTTTATTGTAAGCTGAAAGTATTTACAGTCTATTCTGGTATCATCAGCATATCAAGTTATAACTTTTCAGCAGCCAAGAACCATTCTACCGTGCAAGTCATAGAGCAAAGCAGATGTGCTAATAATTTATTGAAGTATTTCCTTCCCCAATAAATGCGTAACGCTAGACGTTTGTACCACATTTGCAAAGAGTAAAGGCTAGACGTTTAATCCCCTAACCTTGTTTGCACCATATATGACTGGACCATCTCGTCAAGACATGTGGCATCAAACAAAGGCCCATGAAATCCAACGTAGTTGCTAAAGCCCACAAACTGCCATCAGCAAGGTTGACCTTCGGTAACCTACATGCCGATCCCGATTATTAAGGTACCAACCATGTCACTACCTCTTTTGGACACGTGGCAGCCTCTCAGGTGATGATTACAATCCCACATCGAAATAACAACCCAAGGTGCTCCACCCCAATGGTCTAAAGATATGGCTTTTGCCCCAATGCACCAAGTAAATAGCAACTTGGCACTAGTAACCTTATTATGTCCAATTACTTGCTCTCATTTTCCTTCTACTTACTTAAGCATTAGAGGGCCTTCTACCAGTACCACACCGATGCCTAAGGTCTCACCGTTTCTCTTTCTGTTCTCCTTGTAGATAACTCTCTCCTCTGCCGAGGAACTGACAAGACCGAAGGCAAAATCACTTCTAAGTTGGGTCCAAAAGTATAGGATGCATCTCGTTCCTACAAAGTGCACCTTTGGCATATCCTCCGGCAAATTTCTAGGCGTCATGATCAGTTAGAGGGGTGATCAGTTGTCGATTTCATCTTTGTGCTCACACCTTCATTGGTAAGGGTAGGCATGGGTTGGGTTGGGTTGATTTTAGTCACAACCTGATATATAAGCGTTTATCATTTCTTGGACCTAAGACCCGTTCATTATTAGGCCAACCCAACCCAAACCTTTGGTGATTGGGTTGGGCGATTCAATCGGGTTAACTCAAAATTAAGCATATTTTTATGTTTTTGTTTCAACCATAACTCAATCCGTAAATAGTGGTTTATGATTTTTTTAACCCAAGACCCACTCATTTTTAGGCCAATCCAACCTACTATCATAGGGTTAGGCAGTTCGGTAGGTTGAATTGAAATTGTGCCCACCCCTACTCATCAGTAGATGACACATCATCCTCTGCCTCATCAGAGCCCTAAACCCTACACCAATTAATGGCACATATGGCCCCACTATCCCTCTGTGGGCGTTACATGTTGACAGATCATCCAATTGGCAGGGTAGCATCGCTGACCCTGTTCTGACGGCACCCGATCAAGTCACCATCGAATACGCCATTCACTTCCAATTTAAAGCGTCCAACAAAGAGGCCAAACATGAATCCCTCTTGATCGGCCTTCGGCTAGCAAGAGATGTGGTTGTTCAATAGACAAACATCTACATCGACTCTCAATTGGTTGTCAACAAGATCACTATCGAATTTGCGACAAAGGACACGTCCATGATTGCATACTTGTTGCAAGCTCACCAAACTAAGGTCCATTTAGTATATAGAAAAGATATTTAAAGATTACAAAGCCTAATGGTTTTTTTTGAGTGGTGATTTCCCCACTCCTTTTTCTCATATTTTATCCACTTACACTCCTTTTTTATAACTAGTGGAAATCATTGCCCTTTTTTTGTGTGTGTATATATATATATATATTGGGCTTTATGGCCTAGATGACTCAACCATGTACTTCTCTTCAAAACCCATGTTACTAACTAGGCCCCAAGTTTGCAAACCATTACATTTGATTCTACATTGAAATATGAGATGCCCAATTTAATTGTAACACTATCGCCCCAATTTAATAATTTAAATAAAAATTTCTCAAACTAATTCCCAATGAACCAGGCAACCCTTTTCTTTTTTTCTTTTTTTGTTTTTTCTTTGGGATCCTGTTATTGGGCAGGTAGTCAAATGAAAAAAAGGTATTTTTTTAGTCGGCAAAATGTTATAAGCTATCATATATGTTTCAATTTTACAATGCCAAATTGTTGTCTTTTGGCATTGTAGTCAAATAAAACCCCACGTCGCATGTTATGGATGTGGGCATCAACATGAAGATTGAGAAGGACGGCGTTTGGATAAGTTTTTCTGTCGTTTGGAAAGAGCCTCCATCACGGCCGTTGTTGCAGCGCGCAGTGGCAACGTACGCTCCGTTCGATCTTCCTTACAGACTGGTCTACATTCCAGTGGGTCCCACCTTGCACCCAACAATCAAGTGGAATGATGTTATTATTATCATGTGAGCTCCCTAAATATCTCAAAAACCCTTAGATATTTTATGCGTATGTGACACAATTTCTTATGAAAAAATAAATTAAAAAATTATGTCGGTAGACACAATGGTCCATTCAGAACAAGATGAACGCGAGAGCCAGACACGTGTCACGCTCACCTATTTATGGAACGTAGCTGTATAAATCATTTTCCTTTATTCGGAAATATGTGCTGTGTGTGCACCCAATAAACAGCCTCCACGTAGTGGCGCCCCACAACAGCAGAAGGAGCAGACTCTATATAAAACCACACTCTACACTCTCAAGTTCCTGTCAAACAACACAAAGCAGTTGGATTTTTTCTCAGAGTTGATCTAAATTTTCCTCAGAAGAACCAGAAAGAAAGAAAAGAAAAACTTCATTAGAATGGGCACAGCAACTTTCGTTGACATCATCATAGCCATCCTCTTGCCTCCTCTTGGTGTCTTCCTCAAGTTCGGCTGCGAAGTCAGTATTTTTTTCACATAACATATATTTGTGTGTGTTTTAAAGACAGAGTTTTGATGTTGTAAATATATGCTTATGTTGGGGGCGGATTTATGATTTTTCAGGCGGAATTTTGGATCTGTTTGATTTTGACTCTTTTTGGTTATCTCCCTGGTATTATCTATGCCATCTACATCCTCACCAAGTGATCCTTCAACAATTTCTGTAAGCTTTTTATTTATTTATAAATATTTCTCTTACTTTTACTTGAAGGAGAAGTAAGAAACAGGAATGAAACTGCATAATTAAGCAAACATGTATGCCTTTCCATTGGGCCACATGACGTGACCTGCACTAACAACTGATGAGCTTCCTTTTGGTTGTCTTTTTTCGATGGACAGGTGGTAGAGATGTGAAGGGCAGCTGTGTGTGTGTTTTGTTTCTGTATGGAGGGCTTGTGTTTTCAATTGTTCACGTATAGAACCTAATAAATTATCTGGTGTATGTAGCCAAACGGATTGTTCATTTGTTTTTTTTTTCTTTTTGTTTTTTTTTTTGGGATTTTAATAAGAAATTGTAGAGGCCTCATATTTGACTCACAATCCATTTGCTTTCCAGAATGAAATCTCTACCCTATTTTTCTCTGTTTGTCAAATTAACTTTGTGCAAAGACTAAGTAGAGAAGGGAAAGAAAAAAAGATCTAATCTTGCTTCTTCACATGAGCTATAAGATTACCAAGCCATGTTTGAGAATTGGACCTGCATTCCACGTTCCAAAACATTTAACGTCATTAATTATATATAACTGATTACACTTGAGATTTTCTCGTCGTATTGTTAGTTTCAACAAACATTCAACCCGCTCGAAAAAATTCAACCGCGCATAATACATTTTTCCCTCATACATATCTAATACCATCTCCGCAAGCTCGTACGGTAACAAATGGGCCCAACGATTGCTCCATTTTTGTTTTTGGCGCAACCATTTTACGAAGAATATTGTCCAATTATTTCACCGAAAAGAAGAACATGGAACAATTAAATTGTAATAATAATCTAATGAAGAAATTCTCAAGCTAATTCCTATGTCCCACGAGACGAGAAACCCTATCCTTTTTTAATTTTTTAATCTTTTTCTTTGCGATCCTTTAACCTTTAATCAAAAGGCAATTCGCCAGCTAATCAAATCAAGAAATAAAATACAGTATTTTCCACATTAAGCATAATGGGGGAATCAAAACCTTCAAAACTATCACGTATGTTTCAATTTTATAATAGCAGATATGATTTAAACATCGAATTGTGTAATATTCTTTTGGTTCAGCCCATGAGCTCCATAAGTCGCACGTGGGAAGGGTCAAGTCTTATGCATGAAGATTGAGAAGGACGGTTACGTCACGTGCATAGTGTGCATGAATCATATTTGAAGCCTCCATCACCGCCGTTGTTTCAGCATGTCGCGGCAACCCACGAGCCGTTAGATTTTGGATACAGCCTGGTCGACATTGCAATTCAGAGGTCCAGCCCTCACGCGCCATTTCATGCTCCCGGAAAGTTACTATAACATTTCGTATAGAACCCCCGACGAAATGTTATTAATTATCATAATCTAGTATTAGTATTTTGGTACAAGAATACCAAGAAAAACACTTGGACCAATTACAAAGTTACAAGACTATCGAAGGTGACCAAAATCCACAATCAACAAGAAATCCAAGCATGAAAAAGAAAGAATGTTATTATCAACAATGTAAGTTTTTTAATAACGATAATTAGATCTCGAGTGTAGGGACAAACGTGCTTACAATTACATAATAACTCTTCAATTACGGTTATAATTTTAGTAGGATTTATCGATTCCATTATATAACTTAACTACTTGCACAAAAGGCAAAAGCTTTTCATGTTAAGGACCACATTTCACTTCAAACAAAACAAAAGGACCCCATTTCCACCATTTAAAAATTTGAGGGTCATGCCAAATACTAAAATTTAGCAGAAGTCAATTGTTACTTCAAAAACTCAAATATGCCACACTTTTATATATGTCATCGTCAACATATGGCACACTTTGGATAAGGGTGAATTCTATGTTTGGTTATCAGCGCCCATTGGATTCTAACAATATCCATCTTTCCATAACTATAATCTAAGTTTAAAAGCAAATATTTATTTAGGATAATGTTTGCTTCCTTTCATGTAAAGAGATACTTCTCCTTTATGCGAATCACAATTTGACACGCATATGCAAAAATAATTCATCAAAAACACACAAAAATCTTCTGCACGTATGTCACACTGCTATTAACAGGAATGTAGGAGAACTCCTACTTACAACGGTAAGTAAGAGGGAAGGGGAAGCTATACTGTACATGCTTTGACATTTTTTTGCATGAGTACACAAAATGGTCGATTAGGTTTAAGAAGAAGAGGAAGAAGAATAAGCACATGGGAGAGTGACATGTTCACCCATTTATGATTCTATTGGACCAAACATAGCTGTATATGATTCTTTTTCCTTTTTTTCTTTATTCGTATTCGGCTGTATAGCCTGTATGAATCTGAGAACAGAGAACCCCCCCCAAAAAGTAAGATTTACAGGGCTAAGGAACCGCGTACACACTGTATCTACACCCAGTGGCCAATGCATGACCTCCACGTGGCTCCTCAGCAGCAGGAGCAGCTGTATATATAACCACTCACAGTCTTTCAGTTTTTGTCACAACACAAAAGCAGTCTTCTTCTTGCACTGTCAAATCTCACGAAGTTCTCATTTTTCTTTAAAAGAAGAAGAAAAAAAGGGTCCTCCACATCTACAGCCATGCCGAGTGAAGGAACAGCAAACTTCGTAGACATCCTCATAGCCATCCTCTTGCCTCCTCTTGGTGTCTTCCTCAAGTTTGGCTGCCATGTTAGTATCTTCTAAAACTTGATTTGGAGCTCATTAATTTATTTAATATGTGTTTGTGCGTGTTTATAGAACTTAATTGTGGTGAATTTGTGATTTTCAGGTTGAATTCTGGATCTGTCTGCTGCTGACTTTTTTCGGTTACATCCCTGGGATTATCTATGCTGTCTATGCCATCACTAAATGAGACTTCAATTTCTGTAAGAACCCACATCTCTGTTTCACTTAAAATTTTATCTTCTGTTTGATGTTTCAATACAACAAAGAAAAGAGGGAGTTTTCCCAAAGTTAGGAAAGGGAAGGGGACGGGGGTTTTCTTACGCACACTGTAAATATTTCTGTAAGTTACGGCCATTTTCTACTGTGCTAAAAGATAAAAAAGAGGAGTACTTTAAACTGCATGATTAAGCAAACATCCCTTTCATTGGGTCAGCAGCCCAGCTATGATTCAATGGAGAAAATGGGTAGCGCTGTTGGTCCACATGACACGGCCTGCACTAAATTCACGCCATCATCGTTCTGACACTTTTACGTTTCTTCCTTGACAGGTATGTAGAGATGTGAGGGGCACATATGTCTTTTGGTCTCTGAATTATGGGATTGTTTTCAACCGTTTGATGGATAGTGCTTTATCTGGTGTATCCAGATGGACGGTTGATACTTCATGTAGTGTGGTTTTGTCCGTTGTTCATTTATTTTTCTTTCTTCCTTTTGATTTTATCCTCCTTCCACCTCGTTATCAATCTGTTGTAAAGGTGGATGGTAGGTCTGGTGATTCATGTCTCTTAAAACATTAGTTATTTATTTTTCAATGTGACTTGTGTACGTTCTAATCCCACCCTATTGGTTTGGAGGTGTCAGTGGCTTTTTGACTGCTTCATATATTATTATATGTAACTTTAGTATTAAGCAAAGGGAACATCAGAACAACCCCTCAAATCATAATCAGGCCCCATATTCCTTCTTCCATGTAGAATTAGCATATTGGTTTTTAATATATATTATAAAATTTGATTAGAAAATCCCGTATTGGGTTACTTTGGTTCTGTTCGAGAGAGGAAAAGAAAAGGAAGACTTTAAAAAAAGCAAAAGGAAAGATAAATTTTTTATAAAAAAAAAATCAAAATGGATAAAATTATCCTTATTTATTTTTGGATTTTTTAAGGAATTTTTATATTTGCATGTATTTGATTTGAAAGTTGAGAGATTTTTCTGTCTTTTTTGAAAAAGTTTTAATTTTTTTCAAAAGTGAAAGTTCTTTTATGACTAAAACCTAAATTTACTTTAAGAAAAATTGTTCATCCACATGACATGACATCTCATGTCTGCTGGCTTGTACATTTGTAGAAAAGAACAACGAAGGAAGCTACCTTGCATTGCATCCAATCCAAGTACTTTAATTAGGGCAAAACAGTACTGAAGCTCAAACGTGAGGTGTTTAATTACCTTCACTAACGGGGTTGAGATTTTGATAAAAGAGCGATAGTATTTTATCGATAAGAACTAATTGGGGTTGAGATATAAAAGCTATTTTATGCTCAAATACAAAAGCTTTTAGTTTATTTGTCACTTTCTTTGGTCAATAGTACTTTGTTCTACAATTTTCTGTTGGATTTTCAAAGACTCTGACCAACTGTACATTTGGAAACAAAATAGAAAAGAAAAGGCAGGAGAAGCACAGATGGTGTCTAATCTACGTGGTTGCGTATGAACCAAGTTCAAATATAAAAGTGAGAATCCATGAAAAGTTGAAGCCAACTCTCTAAACGTATCCAAATTGATAACCCTTTATGATATTCAATTCCACATTGACATGAACAAATCATCAAAAGATAAGATCACGAGCAGCAAAAACAACAATATTTACCAGTTTAAAGGGAGAAGCGGATAATAAGAGGCAGGTCTAAAAGCCTTGTACATCCACAATATTTCCATTACAAAACTACAAAATCCAGTGAAATTTTCAACTACATTTTAATGTGATATATAAACACATACCATCTGAGAAACGGGGTTCTTTTTCAGTTCGAAAAAGATTCTCAAAATTGCATTTTGTAGGAGAAAAAGACATTGTCCCAAACATAAGACTTACAAGTAATCACATAAAAACAGTCCATAATTTATATATTTTTTCAAATAGATTTATATTGTGGTAAATGGTAAATAATATTACTTTGCAGCTTACTAAATTTCTTAGGGTATTCTAGAAGAAGGAAAATAAATGTCTAGTGAAAAACAGGAGGAGAAATCATTCAATCAGCATATTGTAGCTAATCCTGCAATAAATGACGGTTTTGAGTTTTAGCCGCGATTAGTGACGAAATTGATGCCCCATCTGATCAAATTGTGTTTAGCAGCGGTTTTTTTCGTCGCTAACCGTAGGTAAAATTTCTTTCAGCGACGATACATGTAACCGCCGCTAAAAGTGGTAACTACTTTAAATTCGCCTCTCCACTCTGTGTCTCAATTGAATTACAAAACATGAACAGAATCTAAAAACGATGAAAATCTATCGCTTATCAGACCAAATAAACAAAAAGTGGTTTATGTGAAACCTTGAGATGGAGCTACTTTAGTTTACATCAACGAATACACAGTAGATATACAGAGGTGTACACTTTATATCAACCAGTATACAATCAAACAATTAGAAGCCCGCATTGGCAACCCCTGCACTTGAAGAGTGATTTCTACTTTTATCTCATCCTTTGAATTGCCACTCCCTGCGACACATGGGGCAATGCGCCTGAGAAGTCTGTGAATTTACCCATTTTAAGATGCAATGAAGATGGAAAGCATGGTTGCATGCACCCCAAACTGCAAGATAAAAGAATAATTTAGTGAATTATCATCAAGCTGTGCAAAAAATAAACCCAATAATTAATATCAAATTATAAACAAAGAAACACAAATCAGACTGCTAATGCAAACGATGAAATGTCTCAATCTAGTCAGTCAATGCACAAAATAATAAAGGCTTTCCCACCTTAAATGCATTGTAAGCAATTTGGTTGGCCTTCTTGATAACAGAACAAGAATATAGGGTTTGACTGTTAGTTTGGTAGGATACCATGGTAGCTGTGCATTGCAAACCATGTGTAAAATGATGTTCTAAGATGTCGGAAGATCTGCTGTTAGATATTTGAATCATATTTGGGTAGTTCATTGAAGAAAAAGAAAGAAAATCCAAATGCCAATGCTTGTAAATTAACAATGAACTCTATATTCCATACTATTGTGAAACAAAGCATTGATATGAATTGATGTCATTATATATGAATGAGTAGCAAGAACCACACAAATCAGAATAGAAAAATGTGAAAAAAGGCATAACCAAATGCGTATAGAGACACCATGTGCTTCACTACTGAAACATCACAAGTTTATAGGTCAATCTGAAAATCTATCGTGGTTTATAGGTCAATCTGAAACTCTATTCCAGACTTAGATCTTTAATAATAGGAGAGGCATCAGAATTAGGTGAAACATGAAATATTATGCAAGGCATCAAGCGAATAATGTTAGCTACTTACTTAGTGGGCAATCATCCCCAGGGAGCTTACAATCAGGACAACAACCATCAAATGCCATCCTGCAAATCCCACATGTTTCATCTTGTGCATCCCATGTCCATGAAGCAACAGCATGCCACCTGCAGGTTGAAAAGGATAAGAATTAGAGCTCCAAGAGTACATCATTGTTAAATTTATAAACATTCACAAGTGCAGCAATTGATTAATGAATATAACAGATAGAGAAGAGATAAAGAGGACATACTCTGTTTGAAAAGCCCATCAGATATTCGAAACGAGAGTCAGTTAAGAGAAAACTGTTTCTATAAAACGTGCAATACCTTTCACAACAAACACTTTTCAAGTAAAGGCAAATTAATTAGCAAACAAGATCACAATAAGTAATTCTTGAAGAAGCCAAATCATATGAATTTGATACCATCAAGCTAAAATTCATTCTACCACGATTAAATAAATGCAACAAAGTTAACACCATAGAAGGGAAAGAAAAGGAAAATATAAACGATAGTTATAAATAGTATAAAGGTAGTGCATTTAAAAGAAAGGAACTGAAAACACATGGACAAGGATACGCAAGATGTTGACTTTCATCCTCTTCTCCTGCAACTACAAAATCCCAAACCATCCATTTCAGAAAAGTGAATGATAATAGAATATCCAGTGAATGATAATAGAATCTCTTTGGTTCCATCAGTTTTGAGAAGATACACACTCAGGAAACAAAATTCAGAACCCTATTGATTTCAGCAATATTCATGGCAAACTGTTAAAAATACCTGCTGCTTGTATATTCATGGCAAACCAATATTGATTTCAGCAAATTTTCCAGCCACCAAAGTTTGGTGCTTTCCATCATATTCAAGAAATATATTTTATATGAAATCCTTGAAACTTCCAAACCAAACTATAAATAAGCCTATCCTTTAACTTATAAAAAAAGAGGCATTGGGGGAAAAAAACACATGTAGCAGTGGGTTGAACTATCCTTATTGGTTGTATAGCCAGAGTTGTCATCATAACGCCAATAGGATTTTGCTCAAGTTCTGCGTTACTTCGAAGACCAGTATCTAACATAAAGCTTACATCGCTGCCTTTCCAGGTCTCTGTCTTACAAAAAATACCGAGAATTTTCTCACTAATAATCCTTAAAAACCCAAATAATAAAATCAAGAATCAGCACCAGTTATACCAAATTCAACTCAAAATCCAACGCTAAAATCACTCAAACACATCATATTAGACCATAGAAAATAAATCGAAGTTTTCATCCTGCGACATCTAGAGAAGAGCAGCCATAGAGCGTACCTAGGGCAGAATCGGAGCCACGGAAGAAGGTGAAGCCCAAGTCTTCGTCGTTTGTTCGAAACTGACGTCTGAGGTTGGGTTCCAGAGTCCGGGCAGCTTTGGGCTTGGATACAAGACGCCCTGTTCCTGACTGACACTAAGCCCACCAAACCAAACTAGGGCTATGAATTTGAGCATAATTGGAATAGACATAATGCAGGGTTTTTTGGGCCTCCAAATATTTGACTATATTTGTGAATTCAAACCCATTAAAAAAAGCCCAAATTGTTAATTTTAATGATTTTATTATTATTATATATATTCGTCATTGTGAATTTAAAAGTTTAGATGGAATGAGTGTGATTTGCACGTTAAAATGAATATATTTCATTTCAAATAAGAAGCCAAACTTATATTAATAAAGGTTAAAATATCGTGTAAATAACTTATAGCTCAAGTGATTAAGAGCATTTATTTTGCATATGAGTTCCACCTCCCCAATATCGTTTGTATCAACTAAAAAAAAGAAATTAAATACCGTAGTTATTCTCTATGCAACATCCCTACACTTCAATTAAGAAGAGTTCGATCTTAACGTTTTGTCTACAACTTTCGTACGTTTGACATTCGTCATAGTCATCGCGAGATGAAATTTCAAATAGGCCAGTGGATTTGGATTCGTGGGCGCGTGTGACCATTAGGAGGACGGATGGTTGGCCAATCTTGGGCGGAGTTATGAGAGAAAAATTTTAAAAGAAGCAAAAATGGACAAAAATGCCCTTATTTATTTTTAGATTTCCTAAGGAATCCAATACATTTGCATGTCTTTGATTTGAAAGTTGAGTGGTTTTTTTGTCTTTTTTGAAAAATCTTTGACTTTTTCCAAAAGTGAAATTTTTTTTATGTCTAAAACCTAAAAAACCTATAGAAATATTATCAGCTACTCTCCTTAATCAAGTCTATTTCCCGATTGCTTAAGTATTAAATTATGAATTTTAATAATGTGGAACTCACATAACTTTTAATTCCTCATGTACTAACTAGTAAACACGTTAAAAATTAGGAACTAAAATAATTTCAATGCTCGTAGCACACCATAAATTTCAAATAGGTCATTGCATTTTTGGAGTGCTCGGTGAGCATTAGGAGGTGGGATGGATGGCCGGTCTTGGGCGGTTTGAGAGTCATGTTCTCGAGTCTGAGAGGCTTTTTTTAAATGCATGAAAAATTAAGAATAGAAATAATTTTGATACATACCTACTCCACCTAAGTAGCACACAATAAATATGGTGAAAGTAAAATTAGAAATATAAATTGTCCAGATATAGTATTTTAATTGTTATTAGGGCATGGGTCAAGAAAATAGAAGCATGACAGAAAAGAGACAGAAAAAGAAAAAGAAAAATCCTAAACAATAATGGATTGGATTACCTTATAAATAATAATTACCCAAGATATAATATAGATTGAATGAACCACATCAACATCTGTGTTGTAATGCATGCATGTATGAGAATTAACAGACAATTACTTCCATATAACCCAAGGGTGGATAAGAAGTCCCATGAATTTTTTTTTAAAAAAATATAGAAAAAAAACAACACACATAAAACATCCACCAAACTCAATTTACTAAATTTTCTGCATCATATTACAAATTTTTTCTTTTTGCTAATAAAAATCTACCGAGACATACCAAAATGTTCTATATTGATGTTCATATCTCCTGCTTTGTAAGAGCATTAAATTTCTATTTAGGATGTAATCTTCTAGAATTGGTTAGGTAGCCCTTCTGCTGCTATATAATACCCCAGGCTGTTTGGGGCTAAGCCATCTTCTTCTAAGGCTCTTCCTTCTTCTTCTTCCTCCCTAGTTTGCAATTTTTCTCTCTCTCCATTTTTTTTCTTCCTTTTGAGCCATGACTAGAAAGAAGGTCAAGCTGGTCTATATAGCTAATGACTCAACCAGAAAAGCCACTTTCAAAAAAAGGAAGAGGGGCTTGATAAAGAAGATAAGTGAACTGAGCACACTCTGTGACGTTCCAGCGTGTGCCCTGATATATAGCCAGTATGAGTCTCTCCCTGATATCTGGCCATCCCCTTCCGGCGTGCAGCGTGTTATCTCGCAATTCAGAAATATGCCGGAGATGGAACAAGGGCGGAAGATGTTCAACCAAGAGACCTTTCTCAGGCAGCGGATCGTGAAGGCCCACGAGCAGCTCAAGAGGCTGAGGAAAGAGAACAGAGAAAAGGAGGTGTCCAGGGTGATGTTCCAGACCCTCACTGGTAGGCCTCTTCAGGGACTGAACATGATCGACCTGAACGACCTAGGATGGCTAATCGACCAGAACGTGAAGGAGCTTGGTGAGAAGATTAAAAGCAAGAGAGAGGAGCTGCTGGCTCAGAGAAGTGAAGTCACAGTGGCAGCACCAAATGCAGCAGCTTTGCCTGCTAGAGCTGGAGACCATGGCATGGACCTGAACATGCAGCAGCCAGCAATGGAGAACACCATGCAGAGGCCTCCATGTTTCTCAGATGTGATGACCCCGCAGGAGCCTATGGGGTTTGGTGCTGCTGGTGGCGATGATGTGTTGCCCTTCGGAGATCAGAATCATCCTGCCTTTTGGCATAACAGTCCCTTTTTTCATTGAACTCTATCTGGTGTTTGTTTAGTTTTTGTTGTTTTTTTTAAAGTGATTTTCTTTTATGGATGTTTTGTTTTGATGGTGCTAGTCTCCATCTCAAACCACAGCAGGTTTCGTTTCTTAATTTCTTGAATTTAAATTTATGTACCCAAAAGTTTATATAAACAGTAGTTCAGTTGTTTGGTTTTCTCAATCGTATTCTTCGAGGGCTTATATTCTCTGATGTATTTGCGTACTTTATTATCTTTTTAATATATCCTTTTGAATTTAAGATTTGTTGCTATGTTATTGAGAACCAACCAACCAAAGCAAGAATGATTAACAAGAAAGGTCAATGGAGTTGGATATGTTTATCAGAAAGTTTTACATTTCTTAGATCGCAATATTATGTAGTTCTTATCTTCACTAAGAATTACTCCTAGACGTCCAACAAGATTTGAAAGATGAACTCATATAACATTTGAAGACAAACTTTTGTACCCTTGGTTAACTCTAATTATATAGATTGAAAACATATCAAAGAAAACTATCCGAAAGAAAATTACAATTAAAATCCTTTTGGTTATTGTTAGAAGAAACACATATTCAATTATACAACAAAAGGAAGGATCAAGTTATAATTGATGGTCTTATAGTACGAAAGAGTTTTATTAATGAGAATGATATACATGTAAGTTAATAACAATAAACGATGTCAATTTGCCATATATAAAACCTTAATAATGAGACAGCCATTCAATTTATTATCCGACGCATATACTATGTACATACATAGGGTAGGTATACCTACCATATATTTGTAAACAACATTACATACATATGGTAAGTATACATATCGTAGTCTATTGTTCTCGTCTTGTGGAAGTTGTTCATAAATCTTTTCTTATTACTTGAAGTATATATTCTCTTAAAGTTCATATATATAGTAACCTACTCATGAGGCACATCATTTAATTTAGGGCTTGTCCAATATAGATCCTTACATTTTCTATTTCCTAGACATATACCCATTACTCTATAAATCTATGTGTAAAACCCAATTTCAAATTTAAATGACCAGTAGGATATAAGAGACCTTAGTATTTCTATGTTTTTACATCATTGCCACTAAACTTCATATTTTATTTATAATTTATTTCAAGCATTTCATTAACTGCCATAATTGTAATTAATATACTCCCTATTAATAGCATATCAATCACCCCATTTCTTTTAGTTGTCATTCCCTCTCACATCTTGCCCCCTAAAATTGCAAACAAAAAAAAAATGTAAATTACATATCCAATAATGTACCTATGAAAAATATAATATAAATATATACATATAAAATATAGGTATATTATTTACCAAAAAAAAAAAACAAAGTCAGTTACTTTGTAATTGCTTATATTTTTCATAATTAAAAATAGGTACACAATAATTTATATAAAATATAGGTACATTATTTACCTACAGGTAAATTATTTTACAATATACCTGTAAATGTGTATAGGTACATTATTTGGAATAGATAATTATGTACACTTTTCATACTAGGTAAATTATGTTTTTCATAAAACAAACAAGTAATAGGTACATTATTTTTTCAACATAATTAGTATGTACAGTTTTATTCATAAACAATTGTAAAGTGGATTATTAGTCATGTATAATTCATAAAAAGAAAATAACATAAACATTTTATTAAACAAACCGATTACCTAAAAATGTTTCAAAATTAATTCCTACATCCATTATAACCATTTGGAGATCTTTCCAAATTCAACATCTGTCATTATATACAATCCAATTAAAAACTGTTTCCATATTGATTCCTACATTAATATACAAAATGCAATAATGGCTTAATTGGGGGTATTTTTGGAATCTGAAAAGTACAATTAATCAGATTTTATGCTTAATTAGGTAACTTGCTGAGTTGGATCCTAGTCATGGGTTTTTACTTATACAAATTGGGTATTATTTATAGGAACAAAAAGTGAAGGGTTTTAGATACGACAAATTGAATTTGAAGGGTGTAAACCAAATTTACTATTTAATTTATTATCTGATGTGGAGACTACCTATATTGATACGAATTCGAACCCTAGACCTATCATGAATCCTGGACCATATGTATTATTACTCAGTAAACTTTAAGTTTTTTTTTATCTCTTTTCACCTAGCCAACAAGAGGTTTTTTGCTAGGCTATAAGAAATTAAAATTCCTCAAATGGGAAGTGGGATTTTTTTTCCACTTTTGTAGATATTAATCAAGAACAACTTTGAAGTGCAAGAATCTCAAATTACTCTCTACAATGCACTTTGCAAAATGTAAAGAAGGCTCTGCTGACAAATATCTGTGAATTTTAAACAATCAATGTCCAAACAAAGCACAAGAACCAATCAAAAGGTACTTACAAGGGATCTTAGAAAAGTTAAACTTCACAGAATTATGTCTCGAATATGGACGTTTAGTTGAAGGAGAGCCATTCAGAGGGAGAGAAAAGTGGAGGACAGGAGAAAAGTACCCTCGAGCACTGATAAATTAGTACAATCAGAAGTACCACCTAGTTCACCAAATCAGGCAGAGGTTCATCATCTTTAATATTAATAAACTATTTTGATTTAAAACAAGTTGCGCCAAGTTGTCTGATTAGCGGATTCTAGTTTTGATTCAATGCTACAGGGGTAAAGATTTGTTAATAGACATACAGCATGCATAACATGCTTTGTTTCTGGTTCAAATTGATTTTTTGTGTTTCCTATTACTTTGGAGATTCGGTCTGGTATTTTGTTCTCTACCATTGCTTTTATTTCTGCTAGCTGTACTTACTGTCTGTGGAGAAACACTATGCCTAGCTAGATATGCATGTTGTACTAGGCTTTAAAAACTATGTATTTTTTTGTAGATTTATATTGTGGTAAAGGGAAACTAATTATTCTTTCGCAGTTTGCTAAAAAGGTTGGGGTATTCTAGAAGAAGAAAAATAAAAATCTAGTGAAAAACAGGGAGAGATAAATTCAATCAGCATATTGTTGCTAATTTGGAAATAAATGACGGTTTTATAGTTTTTGCAACGACTAGCGACGGTTTGTGGACATTTCGTGACGAAATTTAGGTGTCTTTATAGACAAATCTGTTTAGCAACGGATAATTTCGCCGCTAGCCGTAGGTGAAAACACTAAATGCAACGATATGCTTGTTCGCCGCTAAAAGTAGTCAATACTTTCAAATTGCCCCTTATCCTTGTATTTTAATTGGTGCAAAATTCCACAAAACATAAATACCACATCTTAAAAGCACTACCGGTAAAAAAATATTTTTATTATCACTGAGATCCCTATTAATCCGAATAAACAAACAATTGGTTTATAGAGAATACAATAAATCATTAAAAAGTGAAACTTTGAGCTACTTCACAGTTTACATCAACCAATACACAATAGACAGACAAGGGATATATAAACCATTTCAATCAAACAATTGCAAGCATGCATTGGCAACCACTGCATCCTAAATGTGATTCTAGTTTTTCTCTCATCCTTTGAATTGCGACTCCCTGCTATGGGGCAATGCGACTGAGAAGTCTCTGAATTTACTCATTTTATGATGCAATGAAGATGGAACGCATGGTTGCATGCCTGACGCACCCCAAACTGCAAGATAAAACAATAGTTTAGTGAATTCTCATCAAGCATCAAGTTGTGCAAACAATGAACGAAATAAGTTATATCCAATAAAAACTACAGACTAGAAAAACACAAATAGACTGCTAATGCAAAATGTGAAATGTTGGAATCTAGTCAGATCAATGCACAATATAATAAAGGCTTTCCCACTGTAAGAAATTTGGTTGGACTATTTGACGAAGCACAATGTAAGAATTTCAAGCCGATCAACAATAAGTAGTTCTTGAAGCAAAATCATATTCATTCAATACCATCAAGTTGATATTCATTCTACTGTGATTCAATGCAACAAAGTTAACACCATAGAAGCCCTCCTCTTTACCAAAAAGAGGAAAAAAAGAGTTAACACAATAGAAGTGAAAGAAAAGGAAAAGTAGTGCATTTAAAGGAGAGGAACCAAATAACACAGTGAGAAGGATACGCAAAGGCTGTCACTCATCCTCTTCTCCTGCAACTGCAAAACCCAAAACCCTTCATTTCAGAGAAGTGAATGATAATAGACTCTGTTTGATTCCATGGGTTTTGACATTTGGCTTATGATTTTAATGTGGAACCACATAATTTTTAAGTGGAGCAATTCCGATACACATTCCACGTAAGTAGCCCGCCATACATGAGGCAAAAGTAAAATTAGAAATATAAACTGTCAAGATATAGTACATCTCAGTATTTAGTCATTCGAAGGTCTCTTTTATTAGAGAATAGTTTGAGATTCTTGCATTTCAAAGTTGTTCTTGATTAATATCTACAAAAGTGGAAAAAATCCCACTTCCCATTTGAGGAATTTTAATTTCTTATAGCCCTAACACAAAACCTCTTTTTAGCTAGGTGAAAAGATGAATAAAAAACTTATTATTAAGTTTACTGAGTAATAATACCTATGGTCCAGGATTCATGATAGGTCTAGGGTTCGAATTCGTATCAATATAGGTAGTCTCCACATCAGATAATAAATTAAACGATGTGCCTCATGAGTAGGTTACTATATATATGAACTTTACGAGAATATATACTTTAAGTAATAAGAGACGATTTATGAACAACTTCCACAAGATGTGAACGATAGACTACGATATGTATACCTACCATAAGTATGTAACGTTGGTACAAATATATGGTAGGTATACCTACCCTATGTATGTACATAGTATATGCATCGGATAATAAATTGAATGGTTGTCTCATTGTTAAGGTTCTATTTATAGCAAATTGACATCGTCTATTGTTATTAACTTACATGTATATCGTTCTTACGCACGTAAACTCTTATAACCTACTTGAATGTCCTTCATAACCTATATGTATATCGTTCCTATGTATGTAAACTCTTATAACCTATATGAATATCCTTCATATCTATGTAACTCATTAATAAAACTCTTTCGTACTATAAGGCCATCAATTATAGCTTGATCCTTCCTTTTGTTTTATAATTGAACACGTGTTTCTTCTAACAATAACCAAAAGGATTTTAATTGTAGTTTTAATAGCAGAAAAAATGTATTCTCTACTTTATATATTGATATATTGTTTATTATATTAATTGTTAGGACGTGACTCAACAAAATAGATACACAGAAAAGAGACAGAGAAACAAAAAAAATCTAAACAATAATGGGCTCGATTACCTTATAAGTGATAATTACCAAGGATAGAAAGAAATATCGATCTTTTAATGATTTGAATGAGCCACAACAAAATCTGTGTTTTAATGCATGTATGTATACTAATTTAACAGACAAGCTTCCATATAAAACCAAGGGTGGATAAGAAGTCCATGAATTCCAAAAAAATAAAAAGGAAGATATTACATACGCATCCACCCAACTCATAGTACTAAATTTTCTGCATCATATTTACAACTTTATTTGTGCTAAAAAAAATTGCCTACCCGAGATTTCATATTTATCCTACCTATAAAACAATCTTAATTACCATTTATGTGAAAACCACATTCCCCTCACACATGGACAACAAATCTTCTTGTATTGACTCTTCCATTGTAAGCCGTCATAAATTTAGCAATGTACTAATATACCAAAATGGTCTATATTGATTTTCATATCTCCTGCATTGTAAGAGCAATAAATTTCTATTTAGGATGTAATCTTCTAGAATTGGTTAGGTAGCCCTTGCTGCTCCTATATATATCGCAGGCTGTTTGGGGCAAGCAAACCCACTAAAGCTACTAAGGCTTTTCCTTCTTCTTCCCTAGTTTGCAATTGTTTTTCCTCTCAATTTTTTCTCTTTCAGCCATGACTAGAAAGAAGGTCAGCCTGACCTACATCACTAATGACTCAGCTAGAAAAGCCACATTCAAGAAAAGGAAGAAGGGTTTGATGAAGAAGGCGAATGAACTTAGCACCCTTTGTGATATTCAAGCATGTGTTATTATTTATAGCCAGTATGAATCTCACCCTGAAGTTTGGCCATCCCCTTTGGGAGTGCAACGCATTGTCTCACAATTCAGGAGCCTGCCAGAGATGGACCAGAGCAAAAAGATGGTCAACCAGGAGACCTTTCTGAGGCAGAGGATTGTGAAGGCTAACGAGCAGCTGAAGAAGCTAAGGAAGGAGAATCGGGAGAAGGAGATGTCGAGGGTCATGTTTCAGAGCCTGACCGGTAAGCCTCTGCAGGGACTGACCATGATTGATCTGAACGACCTTGGGTGGCTCATTGACCAGAACTTGAAGGAGCTGGTTGACAAGATCAAGACCCGGAAGGAGGAGCTGGCTCAGAGAAATCCAGTCCGAGTCCCACCAACTCCAGCAGCTGTGCCTGCAGCTGGAGACCATGCCCTGAACCTGAACATGCATGCAACAATGGAGAGACAAGCTTTCGGGCTTAGCAACATGGGCAACACCATGCAGAGGCCTTCATGGTTCACAGACATGATGAACCCTAATGAGCAAATGGGGTTTGGTGCTGTGGCTGAGGTTCTGCCCTTTGGGGATCAATACCATCATGGTCTTTGGCCTAACAATCCTTTTTTTCCTTGAGATATCTAGAGTTTGTTTCTTTGGTGTTTTTTAAGTGATTTGTTGCATGTGTTGATGGTTTTAGTCTTAAAACACAGGAGGTTGTGTATCTTTCTTTAATCTTATGTAATAAAAAGTTTAATGACCAGTAGTTGTTGGGTTTGTTCGTATTCTTCGAGGGCTTATTATCTGATGTATTTGAGTATTATTAGTCTTTTTAATATCCATGGAAATATAATATATATAATATATATAAACATCCATGGGATGAGAGACGGGTTGCATGTAAGAAATTTTTTTATTAGTATAATCATAATTGACGATCATATTGTACAAAAGAGTTTTATCGATAACTAATTTAGGTATGTATGAAGGATATACATGCATGTTAATAACAATAGACAAGATGTCAATTTGCCATTTATAGTATCTTAACAATGAGACGACCATTCAATTTGCACTGAACGATACGTACATATGGCAGGTACACCTACCATATATTTGCACTGAACGATACGTACATATGGTAGGTATACCCACCATACAACTGTACTTAGCGGAACGAAACGTAGTCTTACAAACCATGGACCCTAAACCCTAGTGGTATACACCTACCATTTTACTGTCATATTACACAGTAAAATGACAATACTTCTAATCATTCATCTTTTCACCTAGCAATTGTCCACAATGGTGATAGAGAGAGTCATAGATATCGATGTTATTTATCAGTGGATGGCTACAAAACTAATTAATGACCAGAGGTTTTGTTAGGCTATAAGAAACTAAAATTCCTAAAATTGGAAGTGGGATTTTTTCCACTTTGTATATGTTAACTAAGAACGACTCTGAAATGCAAGAATTTTAAACTATCCTCTACAATGCACTTTGAAAAAAACGCAAAGAAGACTCTGCTGACTAATAACTATGACTCATAATCATAAATCACATGCAATCAAATAATCACAAACTCCATTTCAATTAAATACATAAATCATCATCAATTGGAAAATTGAGTTTAAGACTTACTTGAAGATTGGAAATTTTGAAAAATAATGGTGAGTTCGCGGCGACAGGACCCCGGCGGCATGTGGCTGGGTAGGGATTGGGGGTTAGGGTTTGACGATTTTGGCTGAGGATTTGGGGATTTGGGGTTTTTTTGTGGGGTGGGATGTGGGTTTAGAGTCGCATTGGGCGAGTTCCGTTCTTTCTTTTTCTTTTTTGGTATGACCTGGTTCAAAACGGTGTCGTTTGGGCCAGGTTATTAAAAAATAAAATAAAACACGCCCGGACATAAAGGTAGAGAAATAATCCCCCGAATACTAAACGACATGAAAATTAGTGGCAATCTTCACTCACTTTTAGTCCACCAAATGAGGCTCAGGTTGAACATCTTTAATATTAATTGATCAACTAATAACCAACTTGACACTAGTTTTTATTTATATAATATAAGCGATATTGAAAATGGAGGAAATCAAAACTAACACTTCAAATACATGAATAAATTCTCTAGAACTACAAGCCCCTCACAACTTGAAACTAATTTTGATTCAAAACAAGTTGCAACAATTGTTTCATAGGATTCTAATTTTGAATCGATGCCACAGTGGTAAAATATTTATTAATATAAGACTCAACATGCATAACATGCTATGTTTTTTTTTTTTAAAGACAGAGCATAACATGCTATGTTTCTGATTCAAATTGACCTCAATTATTTGTCTCCTATCTCTTTGGAGGGTTGGTCTGGTATTTTGTTCTCTACCGCTGCTTTTATTTCTGCTAGCTGTACGGTTCATGGAAATGTGTTAGATTCCAAATTTTTAGGCCCTTTCTTTATATTTGAACCAGTTTCTCACTTAAATTAAGATGCTAGAGTTCGGTTCTCGTCATTCCTCTCCCAAAGATCTTTTGGGACATTTCTTGTATATGACCATTGTACGGAATCATTTTCAAGCCTGGGCGTCCTTTGTCCCAAAGGAGCTCGAGGGGACAGCAACTTTAGTATTGTATAGTTGTTCTGAAACTACCTGAAAGAATACTATGTGATGGGAATGTTGAGATTGAGGGTCACAAATTTAAAGGATCTATATGCTGTTAAAAGATTTTAGTACACCTGCACCTCCAAAAAATCTCCTGATGTGCTACCGTATAGGTGACCGCCGTCTATTGTGATACTTTATTTAACAAGCTGAAAAACCAAGCTGCTGTAACATAAATTGATTAAAATTTGATGCCACACAGAGTCTGTGATGGAATTCTTGCAGATTGCAGATCAAAAGGCAACCTTGGTTTTTGAGAAAGATCAAAAGGCAACCTTAATTGCTTAAACCACAATGTTGATTGCAGATATGGGGAAGATTTGGTGAAGTAACTTAATTTTATAATTCATTGGTACCAAATTGTACATTAACCTAAATAATTATTTCATGTTTCATCCACACTGATTTGCTTCTTGGAGCCAACATAAATAACGATGCCATGAAAAGTATGCCAAAGTGTTCACTTATTTATTTTAGGAAACTCAAAACCCATTAGTTTGAAGATTTTGAGAACCAATCCAACATATAAGAATGAACGAAAAAATTGAAGCATGACGGTAGGCATAATCTGTACTTAAGAGGAAAGCGAAAGCTTTGATAAACAGAAACAAATACTTGATGACATTTATTATAGTGATTCACAAACTAAACTAGATACAACTTGTTTGAATAAAATGACAGTATGATACACTAAGAAATGCAGACAGGCATAGCTCCTTCTTAGGACTTTCCAGCAGGGTTTACAGTTAAGGTTTGGCAATCAGATTCTGAGACAATGCACTTGTGGATTCTGTCAATGAAAGCAGTAGCTTTGTTGTCGATGCCGGGCTCAGCTACCCACCCACCTCTGTCCTCCTCACTAATCCACACCCTTCTTGCACTCATATAAAAATCCTCCCCCATGTCATCTCCTCTGCGAGGCCTCCTCGATTTGAACAAGCTGAAGAATGAGAAGGAGGATTTTTTCTGCCTGTTGTTGCCTCCCATAACTCTTCTTCGACAAGAAAAAAAATTAAGCACGGTGCTTTAGGTGATGAGATGAAGAAAGTACAAATTTTACTCTCTTCGGTTTGTAGTGGCAAGAAGGAAGACGTTCTGTATTTATAGTAGAAAGTAGCCTTTGTTAAGATGATCCTAGTGGGTGGAGAATCTTGGAGGATTCAAACTTCCAAGGAAGTAATGGGTGGTGGAGATAACAAATTTCTTATGGTCCTCTGCTTTCTCAATTGACCAAAACAGAGGCATTATTGGCACTTTTATTTTTCTCAAGTACTTGTACTTCCACGGACCTTCCATTGAAATTTACACAGAGATCTTTTGGATAGTGATATTGCACCTAAAACTTACTGCTACCTTTTCCACTTTCATCTTCCCCATCATATAATTTCCAATGATGATCATCCAAATCTGACCTCTTCTTTTGGGAGTTTGTTCTCTACCACTGCTTTTGTTTCTGCAAGCAATACTTACTGTCTGTGAAGAAACACTATGCCTAGATACATTTGCATGTTGTACTAGGCTTTAAAAACAACCATATAAAGTAAAACGCTTAAAGGAACTGTGTTAGATTCCAAAGTTTGTAGGCACTTTATTTGGATTTCAACCAGTATTTCACTTGAATTAAGACATTAGAGTTCGGTTCTCGTCCTTCCTCTCCCTAATATCTATTGAGAAATTTCTTGTATATGACCATTGCATGGAATCATTTTTGAAGCCACGGGCCTCCTTTGTCACTAAAGAGCTAGAGGGGACAACAACTTTATTATTATTATGTTTTTTGTAAATCAACAACTTTATTAGTATATGGTTGTTCTGAAAACTGCCTGAAAGAGTACCATGTGATGGGAATGTTGAGGTCACAAATCTAAAGGATATGTTCTTTAAAGATTTTAATATACTTGACCTCCAAACAATTTAACCATTAATTTAGTTTGGTTTATTTAACAAGCTGTTCCATCAATCAAGTGAAATTTGATGCTACACACAACCTGTCATGGGATTGTTGCAGATTGCAGATCAAAAGGCAACCTTAAACCACTATGTTGATTGCAGAGATGGGGAAGATTTGGTTAAGTAACTTAAACCATTGGTACCAAATTGTACATTAATTTACTAATTATCATTCCTGAACTAAAAATTTACTGTTAATATCTTGAACCTGCTGCACTTCTGCTTATTTCATGTTTCTTCTACTATTTATTTATTTATCTATTTTCATAAAGAGAACACTGGAGAACTTCCACACTGATTTGCTTCTTGGTGCTTATATTATAACAATCTACTATAAAACATGATGAATGATGTCATGAAAACTAGGCCAAAGTTGTCATTTATTAACTATTTTTAAGGAAACTCAAAACCAATTAGTTTGAAGATTTTGAAAACCAAGATATAAGAATGAACAAAAACACTGAAGCATGATGGTAGGCATAATCTGTACTTAAAAGAGAAAAACAGAAGGTTTGATAAACAGAAACAAATACTTGATGACATTTATTGTAGTGTGATTCACAAACTAAACTAGATACAACTTATTTGAATAAAATAACGGTATGATACACTAATAAATGCAGAGAGGCATAGCTCCTGCTTAGGAATTTCCAGCAGGGTTTACAGTTAAGGTTTGGCAATCAGATTCTGAGACAATGCTCTTGTGGATTCTATCAATGAAAGCAGTAGCTTTGTTGTCGATGCCGGGCTCAGCTACCCACCCGCCTCTGTCCTCCTCACTAGGCCACACCTTTCTTGCACTCATGTTCAAATCCTCCCCCATGTCATCTCCTCTGCGAGGCCTCCTCGATTTGAACAAGCTGAAGAATGAGAAGGAGGATTTTTTCTGCCTGTTGTTGCCTCCCATAACTCTTCTTTGACAAGAAAAAAAAATTAAGCACAGGGCTTTAGGTAATGAGATGAAGAAAGTACAAATGTTACTCTCTTCTGTTTGTAAGAAGGAAGATGTGCTGTATTTATAGTAGGAAGTAGCCTTTGTTAACATGATCCTAGTGGGCGGAGAATCTTGGAGGATTCACACTTCCAAGGAAGTAACGGGTGGTGGAGATAACAAATTTCTTATGGTCCTCTGCTTTCTCAATTGACCAAAACAGACTGAAGGCATTATTGGCACTTTTATTTTTCTCAAGTACTTCCATGGACCTTCCATTGAAATTTACAAAGAGATCTTTTGGACGGTGATATTGCACCTAAAATTCATTGCTACCTTTTCTACTTTCATCTTCCCCATCATACAATTTCTAATGATCATCAACAAATCTGACCTCTTTTTTTTGGGGATATAATCAACTTTACTATGAGATGTATTTAATTAACAGATACCATCTAGGATTTTGACACCAGAACAGGTAAAACCCTCGCGATCTAGCGTTTAAATTATGATTTAGTTTGTGCTTAGCAGTAAAATTGGCATGATAAATGAGGTTTTTCTAGAGAAAAGAATTATTATCTTCACTTTCTTTCTCCTTTAAAGATAAGGCATACAGGAAATTACATAAGATAAAGAAAAAAGTGGTAGGTAGCTACTATAAAATGTAAAGAATGCAGAAGGTATAACAGTCAAACAGTTCCCTTTGTTCTTTGGAAAACAGCTTTGGTTCATGCATTGGTAGGTACTTGAAGGGTTTGAAAAAACAAAGGGCTGGTTCCCTTTTTCTTCTCAGAAGGCCTCAGCGTACCCAATGGACACAGTTTTTGAATTCTTATTGCAATCAACTGGTGCGCTTATTGCTCAGAAGTAAGGTTTCCTTTTTATGTAACATTGCATGCAAGCTGTCTAGCTTTAAGGTATCTGAAAATTTACTAATTAAAGCCAAAGTTTGGCATGCCCCAACTTATTCTTTGAAGCACAGAACCCTTTTATTCCATCTTTTCAAGTCACTTAAATAAGGTTTTCTTTCTAGCTGTAATCGCATTGATGAACTAAAGTTCATACAATATTAAAATTCTTCAAGACCAAAGAATCATGCTTGATATTTTTCAAGCGCTCAATTGCTTGATGATCAATGTGGGCCTGCAATATCTAAGTGATTAGTTTGTTGACACGTTTGTTAATCTTGATTAAGCAAACAAGAAAGAGAATTTGGAAAATGTATGAGTGGTAGCACAGAAGTTAGGCAGGATATGCTGGAGGAAGTAGAGTTCTAGATTGAGGTGCTTGCTTGCTCATAGGCTAGAAAATCTTGGAATTTCAATGCATAGAACTCTTTAACTACTTAAATAATTGTTGAGAGACAATATTTCTAGAGATGTTGGCAACGAAAATAATAAAAAAAACAAATTGGCATGGAGAAGGAAATGTTAAACAAAAAAAAATCTTTACCACGCAATGCATGATTTTCCTTGAGAGCTTATGTTATGAATTTCAAATAAATTGACTCATCTCGTACAAATTAAATGTCACTATGCGAAAAGTAATCACACATTGTCACATCAAGGTGATGATATCTTAAATTAATCATGCACTCTCATCTTAAACCAATCACGCTTTTAAGTATCGAGTAATTGGACGGTTCAGATCAAAAACTTAAACCATCCAAGGGTTTAAACGTCGAATGATATAGACCAAGCTCAGTTGAGCCCAAATGCGGATTGGAAGTTAGAACGACCCATCTTTAGTTTTGGGCTATCCAAGCCCATCTGATTTATCATAATCACGACTTGTTTTTTGACCAATGGAAGAGAGTCAGAAACAAGGGAAGTAGGCGATACCAGATCCTGAGCATCTTTGGTTCTTCCATTCGCTAGAAATTTTCAATTTCTGGTTCATTCGAGGTATGTATGCCTAAATTGAATTGGTTGGTATCTGCTAATGCTTTGATTTTGTTAATTGTTGCCGGCTTTTATCATTCATCACGGTTTTTTGTGTTCGAAAATCGGCCGCCTAGGCTTGTCTGGGCGGCTGGGCGGGTCGGGTCCCTTTTTTTGCCTGACTTTTAAGAAAACCTACCTCACGCTGCCTTTCCTTCTCTCTCGACAGACCACCACCACCAGGCCGCGACCCGCTCGGCCACCCGAGACCCGCGACCCCCTCGCCCACCCGCGACCCTCTCTCTCTGTAATTATCTATGCCATTTTTTTCCTAGGCGTCCGCCTAGGCCCCGATTACTCCTCTAGGCGCTAGGCCCCTGCCGCCCACCTAGCGATTTTTCGAACATTGCGGTTTTTTGTTTTATTTAATTATAATATTAATTTGTTGCTTCTTATTTGATTGCCATTTGAACTATTCAAAAGTATTTGTCTTTGCAAGATTGTTGATATGGGTTTTTGACTAATCTGAAGAAACAACTTGATTTTGTGTATTGGTTCTTCAGTTTGGGCTTAATTTGAGTTTTTATTCTTTCTTGAATGCCAGACACCTTTTGATAGCTGGGAATTGTGTTTCTCTAAAAATAGATTAAATTAAGTTTCTCTGATTCTGCTTCTTAAACTAATTATTAGAATTTTACAAGAGTAGCTAGAAAGTGGTGTTTGGTGCTTCATTATTGCAGTATGTGCTTTCTTTCAGTTTTGATATTGAATGCTAACATTTTCGTTGGTTCATGATTGTTTAGGTAAAAAATAATGGCCTACCGGTATAAAGGTAGACAGGAAACAAGCACCCGGGGCAACCAGCCAAATGAGAAAGATCAGGTAACTAATAAATTTGTAGGATCCTTATTTTTCTATTTATTTTAGATCTGGTGGAATGTTAATATCATTATTTTGTCAAACAGGCAGCTTTTGTATCAAACTCTAAAGTGGTTTGCAAATTCTAAGACTCTTGAATAGTTATATGCAGCTCTTCATAGAAATCATTATTTTTAGGGTAAATTACACTTTACTACCCGGAAGTTTCCCGAAATTCAGACTTTGCTACACAAATTTTTGTTTCAGTTTCATGCTTAAACTTTGATTTTACTATCACTTTCATACCTCTGTTAGTTTGACTGTCAAGTTTTTTGTTAAACTATGACGTGGCTCTCATAATTCCACGTTGACCCATTGAATTTGCTCCACGGGGACCAATAATTAAATAAATAATAATTTTTTTTATCTCTGGTCTCTTCCTCCTTCCCCTAACTTCACTGTTGCCAACAAAGCCTGACCACCACCAACCACCAAACGCCTGACCACCACCACCACCACTCCAACCCCATCGGAAAATCACCAACCTCCACCACAACCCACTGCACCCACCTTCAACCTCTAGACGACCACTCTTTCTTTCTCTTTCTGGAATTACAAAATGGGGATGCAAGCTTGCAAAACTGGAAGGACCTATTAAGACCCATCACCCTCCACACCAATATAACACTGTAAATCCATCCACCCACCCCACCATTGCTGAAATTTCAGAGCAAAGCAACCATCTTTGAGCAAATTGGATTGAAAAAAAAAAACCCAAAAATAAAATTCTAGAATGTATGAGGAGCTGCTTGAATCTGAGCACATGGGTTCAAATCTAAACCTGCTCAATGTTCAACCAAGCAGGCAGATCCAGATCCCAACCTTTCAACTAGCAAAACCCATTTGCAGGCATTGCCCACTTGCAGGCCATGCCCATTCGCGCCATGCCGCATGCGCCATCGAGATGATCCACATGATGTTGTTTATCCACGACGACTGCCTGTGTATGGACAACGACAAGAAGTCGTATGTGGAATCATTGTAAAGTATGTTCATGAATTTGGCAAAGAAGTCGTATGGAGGTGAAGAGAGATAATCCAGATCTGATTTTATGGGGTTGGGTCGTGGAGATCTTGGGGTGCGGCTGTGGCTGTGGCTGGAGGTGAAGGTGGTTGCTGGAGGCTGCAAAGGTGAGGCTTAGGGGAGAGGGTGCTATGGTGTATCTAGGTTTGGTCATGGGGATGAAGATGGTGGGGTCTGACATTGGATGTGGGAGAAAAAAAAAAAAAAAAAAAGGTGTAAGATAAAAAGAGAGATATAAATTCAGACTTTTTTTTTTTTTTCTATTTTATTTAGATTTACTTTTTTATTTATATTTATTTTATTAGTCCAAGTGGCACAAGATGTGTGAGTACACGTCGAGCTATGAATGCCATCTCATTGTTTAACGGAAAACTTGACAGTCAAACTAACAAAGAGGTATGAAAGTGGTAGTAAAATCAAAGTTTAGGTATGAGACTGAGACCAAAAAAACTTGTAGCAAAGTCTGAATTTCGAGAAACTTCCAAGTAGTAAAGTGAAATTTACCCTTATTTTTAATTTGGATTACTTTAATGTGTACTTAGCTAATTTTTGCATTAATATTTTGGCTTATTTATTTGCTAATGTGTGCATAGGGATTTGTAATTCTCAACTTGCTATGGTGCATTACTAGGACTTTATTGTGCAGGCATATCAGGATTCACTAGTTGATGATCTAGCTGAGGAATTTCGACTGCCAATTAATCACAGGCCAACGGAAAATGTCAATCTGGAAAATGTGGAACAAGCATCATTGGACACACACATAGCATCATCTAACATTGGTTTTAGGCTTCTCCAAAAGATGGGGTGGAAAGGGAAGGGACTTGGGAAGGATGAGCAAGGTTTGTTATTAGTGAAATATTGATGATTGTGTGCTATTCGTGTTCTGTAGTAATTAATTATTATCTATAGAAATTGACCACCTTCTTTCATGGATAACTTCGTTGTCAGCTTATTTCAGTCCCTTCAAGTTATATCACACTTCATGTCTTGCTGTTATTTACTTGTTATACTCTTAGTTTGACCCATAATTCCTTTTAGTTCTTGCTATTGTTGGTCTTACTGCTTAAGCTCTGGTATTCTACATTCATAATGTTTTATTGGGGGCTTTGTATACAGGAATCACTGAGCCAATAAAATCTGGGATTAGAGATCCAAAATTAGGAGTTGGAAAACAAGAGGAAGATGATTATTTTACAGCAGAAGAAAATATCCAGAGAAGAAAACTTGATGTTGAAATTGAAGAGACTGAGGAACATGCAAAGAAGCGGGAGGTATGGCTTTGATCTTAGTTGCTATAAGTATTAAGTTATAGATAGCATTGAGGTTGATGCTTTACTTTTTCTTAAACCCAAATTTAATAGCAGAAGGCAGCATATAGCATATATGTGTGTCTTTTGAAGGGAATAGGACCATCAACTTTCGAAGGTCCTGAGAATTTCCTGCAGTTTTTATTACCTGGTGGCTTCTACTGCCTGCTTCGTGCACATTATGAAAATCCAGGTGTTAGCAGAACGTGAGCAGAAAATTCAAACTGAGGTGAAAGAAATACACAAGGTGTTCTACTGTGATCTTTGCAACAAACAATACAAGTTGGCTGTGGAATTTGAAGCTCACTTGAGCTCATATGATCACAATCACAGAAAGGTAAGTGACCTATGTTGATCTATACAGTTCTTTGACTTAATTTTGTCTGTGGGGGTGTTTCCAATTTGGTCTGAATCGGCAAATCCTGAAATGAGACTTGCAGCGTTTTAAAGAAATGAAAGAAATGCATGGTTCCAGTAGTCGGGATGATCGCCAGAAACGAGAGCAGCAGCGTCAGGAAAAGGAAATGGCAAAGTTTGTTCAGATGTATGCAATCATTTTCCCTTCCCTGGTTTATATTCACGATTCATTTTGTATCTGCTTTTCTATAATCTCATGTTTATAACATTCTCTTTCTTTGTCTTCTTTAATTCCGTGTAGTGCGGACGCTAGGAGCAGCAGCAGCAGCAGCAAGAAGAAGAATCTGGGTCTGCCCCGGGTTCCACTGAACTGACAAGTGCTACTACACTTGCAGACCAGGATCAACGGAAGGCTTTGAAATTTGGGTTTTCTTCTAAAGGTGGCACGTCTAAGGTATGTGTACTGATATTATGGATCTAGAGTATTCATTCTTACTGTTTGTTTTAAAGATGAGTTGATTAAAGAGGAAGCTGATTTTTCATGGTGTATTTAGCATACAACTTCTATACATGAGGATTATTCTGTGAAGCATGGGTGTGTAGACTGAGAAATCTTACTTTTTGAGTTCCTTTAATGACTTGTTGCTAATAATCCTTTCTAAACTCTGTCGAAGTATATCTGGTTATATGTGATATTCTTGTTTTGGTAAAGTTTGTTTATGTGATACTTGAAATATGTTGTGATGTTTGCTGTCATTGCTTGGCTCCGATGCTTCAAGTTTTACTGCCACCACCAACACTTTTGTCAGACAATGAACTCTGCATATCACACTCTGAGCTTTGTGACTAAACAATTACATGGGACACATATTTCATGGCAATGTGATTCTGGCATTTGTTATTAAGGCAATCTGCTCCAAATGATTAATTTTATACCCTCTTTTAACATATTGGTACTTTTCTCCCATTTTACAGAGCTCGTTCAGTAGTGTTGCAAAGAAGCCAAAAGTTCCTGTGGCCTCAGTGTTTGGCAATGATAGCGATGAAGAATAAGTGACAGTGCCGCTGTAACCGGCCATCAGCTTTGTACCGTATAAAGTTTGCATTGCCTTTGCAGTTATGTAGTTTATGTGACCTACACCCGCAGTTATAGACATTTGTGATTCACGAGATGAAACATCGTGTTTTTATAGCCCAATCCAAGTCAAACATTGATGCTTATGAGTGGTTGGTTTGTAAAGATTATTTGTTGTGATAAGTTGACTCCTTGTTTATTAAAGTATCAGAGCTCCGATTGATAAAAGGAAACAATTCGATTAAATGAGGTTAACCCAAGTGATGTATGTGTGCTTCCAAAACATCTCCGTTCAAAGTGAGAAGGAAAAAAAAAATCTGTATTAAAAGAAAAGGAAATATAATAATATAAAAAACCATCTATATAAAGCTTAAACGTCGGGAGTCAAACATGAGAACATCATCTGATCACAAATGTACAACATCTCCATCTTAAAAGTTTCTGAAGATCACAGGATACAAAGAACCAAAATGATATGGCTGTTAAGCAGCTTCTGCGAATCCGATTCGAAGGTCACCAAAGTCGAACACAGTGTGGTATGGCCCCATGAATACGTCTCCAAGAATCCTGCATGCACATTATGTCAGCTAATCCTAAGCCACAGTAACATAAACCTTAAAAAAGATGCAGAGTGTATGAATGGTAAGGTTTTCATAAGGTACCACAGAGGCCCAGTTGGAGGAGCGAGATCAAGAGCCCCAAACCCGCTGATACAGATAGCAGCAATGCCTTCTCCAGTTTTCAGAATATACTGGAAAAATATGGCAAATGGTACCAGTAATTACTTCTCCAAAACAACTTACATAGGCAAGAAAGTATCAAGTACAAGAAGAAGCTGTAATGTCAAAATCTAACTTGTTCCGGAGTGAGGACAAAGGTTTATCTCCAATGGTGAAGGTCACGTTTGGCATGCTCGAAATGCTATTGCAGTCGATTATGGATTCTCCCAGTGGACTTGGAAGGCTCTCACAGAGCTGTTAAAATTTTGTACCAACATCAATGCTCAGCACAACTTGGAAATTTATTTATAATTTTGGCTTCTCAGAACAGGACATGGTACTAGCAACTCACCTCGTTGATGTAGCTTAGGACTTTGTCTTTTGCGCCTTTCTGTTTGAGCTGATTCTGGGCCCAAACAACAGCCATCTCACAAGCTGTGCACAAAGCACTGTCACCAGCAGATGAGCCCTCCCTGCTCTCCTTTCTCAACCACAGTTTCAATCCCAGTGCTGCCCAGAATTGGGTTTTAGACCATCAACAGTACATAAAAAGAGAAGAGAAGGGTATATGCTTGATACAGACAGGGTTTTCACAAGAAACCTTCAACTAAACCCAGTTGATATTATGAGTTCCAGTATTTGTGCTGCGCTTAACCTTCAAACAAATAACTTCTCCCCCTAAAGTAAGGCTGATCACTAGAATACCTACTTTAACTACCATGGTCACACCTTCCATGAAACTGCTTTCTTAAGATTAAATAACCTTCATAGTCTAAGGCATCGATACACTGCAGGCATAGTAAAAATAAAAGCATCATGTAACCATAAGAATATACTGACCTCACATACTGAGCCCCATTGAAAATGCACAAACCAAGCTGCTTACATACTTGGTCAGGTTGTACCTGCAGGATGCAGACCATGGATAATCCTTGGAGATATTGAGTTGAAATGAAAGGTTAATATTTGGTTGAAGAGAGAAAACAACCCACCCCTGATATTAGAAGATCCCAAATCAAGTCTCCATATTGAGACACAACTTGCTTACATTCTGCACTCACTACTCCTTCAGCTCCAATAGCATGGTTAATTTCAGTCACAATAGTCTGAAAAGAATAGCCAATATTAAATCAAGCATCGAGTCCTTTTGAAAGTAAAAAAAATAGTAGAAAATATATGGAAGCACATACTGTTGGACCAGTGAGTAAGGACGTTCCTGAATCCACAACAGCAGCACAACCCCCCTCACAAACACCTGGGTACAAGCACTAACTTTAGAAGTTTTATAAATTCATTGCATTTTCTTCAGAATTTTGATATTAGAATACTTTTCTAATGAATATAAGACAACAAGAACAATCAATGATCAGAAAAAATATCCCAAAGTTTCTCCTCCACAGTTGATATAGCAGGAATTCTCCATGATCTAACAAGGTATCAGAGCATGTCTATGCTTAAGGTGCTACTGAATCACCTGTTGACAAGTTCCCGATTACAATATCGCCCATTTCAAACTGAAAACAGGGAAGAGATGTTTAACTCATTAGATATTTAATCTCCAAGAATAAAGAACAAAACAAGATGCAAATGGTCCAAACATATAACTTCTAGCACCTGCCAATAACCCTTTCTAGTAACTGGAACATAGGTATGCTTCCCTTTATAATGCTTTGAGTCAACACCACCGAAAACAAGTTCACCTCCTACTTCTGCAGTTGTGTCTCGGTTAAGCCAGAATGAGAAGACATCATCACTTAGAAGACCTTGTTCTGCCATTGTTTGCCTGTAATCTTAAAATGAATCAACTATCCATGGCATTGGAGATTTTACGGAGAATAAAACCTACAAAGCATAATTTTGAGGAAAGACAATATAGATTTAACACAAAGTTTAAATATAACAATACCACACTGGTGTGGCATTCCCAACAGAGATTTCCTGAAACCCAAGGCCAAGAAGTCCATCAAACTTCGCCAAAACGAATGTGAGGCTGCCCTCCTTTGTTGCCTCAATGAAATCCTAAATTTACAAAGTAGATGAAGGTTACAGGCATCACAAAGGCTGCAGACACTATAGGCATCTAATCTGAAAATGAAAACGAAGAACAAAACAAGGCAAAACCCCACTTGATTTTTGACAACAAGGTCTCCAACTTCAACATTGTCTTGACTGAAGAAACCAGAAATTGATCCACTTCCATATGTTATTTTGGCCGACGTTCCTGAACCACAAGGAAACCATTATAAATCTGAACTTACATTTAGCAAAAGGTAACCCCTTTAAACTCATATCACATTACCAATTGCGGTGTATGTGCTGGACTTGCTTGACTTGTACCTAGTATGGAAATAGCATGCAATCTGCATGTAATTATGAAAACAATTAGTTACTTGGTAGACAGGAGATTATGGAACATGACAAGGTAAAGTTAACCAAAACTTACAGAAAAATAGCATTTTGATGATGGAACCCAAAGATTGGAACTGCCAGTATCAAATATGACAGTGAAGTTCTGAGGAGGTGAGCCAATTCCAATCTCCCCATAATATTGAGCATCCATGTAATTATTGAGAGGTACTATATCTTCATCTGAACTACCCAAATAGTGATTCTGATTCATGCCCTTTAGACTCCCTCTGTAATTTGCCTCCCTTTCTGCTCTTGCAGCTTTGATGGTTTGAAGATCCAAGGGTCGCTTCTTCAGACCGATTCTCACTAGGCCATAAGCAGGAACAAGTGAACATGTTAAGGCCCATAAGTAGACAGCCACCAAGAGGTATTTGTGCCACATCCTGTCAAAAGAGTGACAAAATTAACTGAATGTTGCAGAAGTCATACAAGAATCAAAGGATGAATCAATCACCCTATCTAGCAACTGAATTAGGATGGATCAAGAACATTGGCTCAAGGGCCCTAGCTATCAGTCTTTTTGGGAGTTGATGATATAAGTTCTTAAAATTTCCAAATTTAAGGGAGTTCAACTATAAGAAGAAGTAAATTGCTGTTGTTGGGTAAGTTTAAAAGCAGAGTAGAATTGAAGCAGAACAAAACTAGTTTGCTGATCAAGTAGGCAAGACCACTCACAAAGAACCCATCTCCAAAAAAAAAAAAACACTCAGCAAATTATTACACAAAAATAAAAGCTACTATGCATAAAAATCATGAAGCCATGTGATGAAATCAATCTTTTGGTTGACGTAGTGATGATGTTCATGATGATCATGAAGATTTAGTAAGTAGTCAAACCTTTGGTCAGCTTAGCTTTGGGAAAGTGGTGGAGCACTGCCACAGAACAGAAGCTGGGATGGTAGGAAACTGATGAACCAAGAAGTGTCCAGAAAAACATGTAATCCAGGAAAGTAGGAGCCTAGTGGATCCCTTCCTTCTTATATACTACGTGGTCCAATGTCCAGCATTAGTTGCTCACTCTGTCTGCATCAGAATCACAAGGCCACGCGCCTTTCTAGCTCGTGAAATCAAAAGTTTGTGCTTGCTGAATATGTTTCACAATTTTATTATTGTTTTCATTATAGGTAAAAGTCTGTTAAGGACATGCCCTTGTAAATTAGCTGAAGATAATATCACTGTCAGTTTTGTAGAAAATAATTATAATTATTATTATTATTATCTGATTGAGAAATGTTATGGATAAAGCCTAAAGGTAGGGTCGTACGATCATGATGCACAGTAAGCCATGCAATAATATCTGATGAAACAGAAGCTACCCAGAAGTTTCAAGGATGAAAAGCCGTGGACAGGAAGGAGCGGGGTGGCATTCGAATTCAAAGCTCTTGTCCTTTTTGCAAATAACTCCATTTTCAAAATCAAAAGACAATATATAAAAATGAAATAATTAAAAAACCAGACTTTCTTGGTGCAATCATCATGCACTACTAGTAAGAGGGCTAATGTTCCAGACACACCTTCTCTAGTAGTAGTACGATTTAACACACAATTATTTTGAGCTTTGTATTTGGTTTTCAAATTTTTCTACTATCGTCTTACTCGAGATTTATTTTGATGTACGAAATAGTAAACGATGAAATTGACATCGGTATTTTATCATCTCCAACTCCAAAGCATATATAATAGCTTAGGTGGTATGCATAGAGCCATCATTTTATTATTATAATTATACACTTATAACCGTAATTTAATACAAAGAAAAGAAAATGAATTACACTGACCACCAGAAAAAAGAAAAGGAGAACGAAAAAGAAAGGTAAACTTACACTATTATCCCCGGCCAAGCCTTAGCTAGCCCAAGCCCTTCTAGCTGAGCCCAATATCCAGCCCAGCCCATGCAGCCTTCTTCTTTACTTCTTCCTTCGCCTCTCACGATCATTAATCATTATCAGTCTCACACCCACTCCGAAAGTCCCACAATTTGTCGCTCTATCTTCAGACTTGTTTTGCTTCCCCAAAAGGCCAAAAGGTAATTTCCTACACGAGCTTTTCTTTGTCTGTAGTCTTATTTCTAATTCTTTGTAATGGCTCAGATTTTTGCTGTATTGTGTTGTATGCGAAACTTCATCTCAAACTGCCCCTTTTATGTTCGATAAATTGACGCACTGAGATAGCTTTTCAATTAGAAGATCACACCAATCCACCAACCATCATTGTACGAAGAATCAACCTCTTGAAGCAAACTGAAATGGTCAACAACAGTTTCGGGCGGGCGAGGTCGTACGTGCAGCGTATCAATTCACGCAAAAATGCTGAATCATCATCTGTCCTCAACACATTCTTTTTCTTTTTACTGTTGGTCATTTTTATCTCATTTATCTTTAGTTCACATTTGACGAGGTGAGATTTCTAAATTGCAAAAGTGTCAACTCATGAGATTTTTACCAAGTGAACGCAAGTTGTGGTTAGCAGTGATGAAGAGGGTTTAATGGTACTTGGTTTGCTGCAACTATATTGGAAGCTGTTGGGGGAGGACAAGTTCCTTATTGAATACCAGAGCTTGAGGACAGAAGATGATTCAGCATTTTTGAGAGAAGAGATTGATACGCTGCCCCTACGACCTTGTCTGCCCGAAACTGTTGTTGATCATTTCAGAGGTTGATGCTTTGTACAATGATGGTTGGTGGGTTGGTGTGATCTCAAACTGCATTTGTTATACAAATTTCTATTCTCACATCAGAATTCGTTGGCATTTTACCGTCGTATAAAAACTTTGTGTTTGTGATTAATGAGTATGCCTAAAGTTCAAGGCTTTGTGCAATATAAAAGTTGTTGAAGCAAGCATGGTATTTGGTTTTGGTAGCATTCAATTTGACATACTGACGTACTAGTATTTTGGTTTGTGTCATTCACTCAAGTCAGTGTCATTCCCACTCTCAAATTTCCAAAGTTTAATTTGGCAACTGAATCAAGCTTTTACCAATTTTCAGTGGAACATCCTAGGTGGGAAAGAAGCTTTAAATTGTAGCACAAAGATATACAGATGGCGTTGAGGCGCTTTTTAGGGTTTTCGGATGGCGAGCTGATGAGGTCGGATGCAAAACCTTGTTCTAGATTGATGAGACAGACTGCCGGTATTTTCAGTGTTGGCGGAGCATTGGGATTCTGGATCCTTTGTGGACTGCATTATGGTCTGTCCTACTTCTACTAGTTATGGTTTTGTTATTGTTGCTTCTGCTGTTCTTGTACATACACTTTCTCCATTCAATGCCATGATATGTGCCTGCTATGTTTGATTCTTGATCATTATGATCGTATGTGAAGTTTAAGCCAAAAACAAATGTACTCATCCATTCTAGTTGATGAACACAAAGCCATAGCTTATGTTGTTGCTTTTGTGCTCTTTCAGGACCCAGAATTACAGTTCCTAGGACTCTTCGTTGGGCAGCATGTGGTGCAGTTTCTATGAGCTCAACCACTGCTTTGCTGGTTCGCTTATTTAGTCCAGAGTGTGAGCCCCAAAACATAGCTACTTATGACAAAGGAAATTAGCACTAAGTTCATGAAAGTTGTAATGCTATTCTAAGCGAGTTCGGTTGGGTTTGTTAATCGTCATATAGGAGTGATTCAAATATAGATATTTGGTTTTATGCTACATGTTTTTTCCTTGAAATAAATGCACCATTTGATTATGAAATGAACAGATTCACAAGATCTTTGCACCTTACTAGTTCAACATGTTTCCAAACTATTGAGAACATCAACAATTTTCTTAGAATAAAAAATCTTTGCCATTTTCATAGGAAACCCTTACAACTGAACTTGTAAGATTTTTTCCGTCCAAAATGAGCAAATGCAAAAATGATTCTTGAGTGCCTGCGAAGGCTTGAACAATTTATAAGTTGGGCAATTAAGAGGAAAAGGAAAACCTTGGTCCTTGTATCTTGAAAGGGAACCCCACTAAAGACATATTGGATGGTATTGTCTTCATGTTTTGGCAAATTGGCATGGGAATTTCGGGTGCAAAATAATAAGTCCCAATAGGCTAAGGTGCAAAACAAAAAATCGAAAGAAAGAATATTAAAAAAAGACTCTTCAAAGTAGGGTGGCAAAAGCTTTGCTTGTGAGTAATTGACCTTTAAATATGTTTTACTTGTACAAATACAATTTTACATTCCACATGACATGAGTTTCCTTTATTTTTGAAACGCCGCAGCAGATTGCTTCCATCCCAAGATAAAAACTAGCCGTAAAGCCACGCTCTAGTGTTTTCCTTATTTTCCTTGCAGAACATTAGGGAAAACCCACATTTCAAGTTTCAATCACGCTGAGAAAAGAGAAAGCTTTAACTACAAGGTAGCTAGCCATGGCAAGCGGGAAGTCGGTGATGGCTTTGATCAAAGCCCTGAAGCCTGCATTTCGCAACGGCAACGACAACGACAAGGTGGTTTTTGCCGTTCACTCTTTCTTCTTAGCTTCCGGCTATGAGCTCACCGCCACAGGTCCCCCGGCCTTCAACCCCTCTGGCCTCACCTCTGCTTCCACAGGTACCTACCCAACTCTATAAAAGCAGTGTTCTTTCTGGAAATTAACGGATACAAGTTTCTCAAATTAATCGGTTTTGGTCTGTTTCTTTTTGGTTGCAGATGAAGTGGGTATTCAGGACTGGAACGAGCTTGACGACCAGTACGCCTTCATCTACGTGAACCCGGAAAAGGGTTCGAGGAAGGTGCTCGTCAAGTGTCTTGTAATGGAGGGAAAATTGCATGTTTATTATGCTTTGACTGATGGGTCTTCTAAGCATGTGGAACTTGAGTGAGTTTTTGTTGTCCTATGAGTCTCTGTGTCCCTGAGTACTTGGGTGATTTTTCATCAATTCTTGCTTGTTAATGGCGTTTGGGTGTTGTTTTTGTTAACCATTTGCAGTGTTGGCGACTATGTTGAGGAAAATGGAGGCGGCAATTACTCCAGACAGTTCAAGAATATGGAGATGCTAGTGACACGTCTGGAGTCTCTGCAGAATTTGAGGTATTTGGGTTTGGGTTTCATCTTGGATGGCATTTTGGCTATGTTTGTGGATTCTTTTTGTCACCCTGATACAAAACTAAATTTATGCCTACAAAGGGGACTTATCACTGCATTACTCATTATGGATTCTTTTTGTCATTTTTGTTGTTGAAGTTCAGAAACAAGTGAGACTAACTGTGTGAGGAGGATCAAAATTGAATCTCATTCTGGTCCTGTTCCTCAAACTCATCTGTCAGGGTCTGCTCTCACTCTCTCTCTCTCTCTCTCTCTCTCATGTGAAAACTGCAGTTTGTTTATATTTTCGTACTAGTTCAGTTTCAGTCCGAGATTTTTTTTTATGTCTATACGTGCATAAATGTGATTCTAGCATGTTCATGTTTGAGAGTTGTTTCTGTAATTTTATTGAGTCAAAAAGGATCAACAGCTTAGGTAGTAAGGCCTGAGAGGCTGAGACTGTTTGAAGTTTAATGGTTGGTGGTAGGCCCTTCCTTCTGCATTTGGTGGTAAACCTTTTTTTCCTCCTTTCATGTCCCTAAGTGAATTGGGAAATAGATAGAATGGGAATTGGGTTGGGTTGAAACTATTGTTGCCTGGTTCCACCTCAGATAACTACCAGAATTCTATATATCTGTCACGTTTTCTTCTTTTCCCCAAGATTAGATTATAAGCATAGGCAACGAAGAAAAGGAAAATGCAGGTCTACAAGCTCTAGTATAGAACGGCTTGATGCTTGCACAGTGGCTGACTTTTATGCATTCCACTCAATTCATTACATCTTTCTACAGACGCAAAAGAAAGGAGCTCCTTACTCTCTGTGAGGAGAAGGAAACTCCAGCTAACACCACCAATGTCGTCGTGGCCAGTTCTGTCAAAGTAATACTTTTATCATCTCTCCTCCATTGATAATCCATCATTGTCATCCATTTGTCTGCTCAAAAGTTTCGGAAAAATACTCCATATCCTCACATTACATTCTTGCAAATTAATGTGTCAAGTTGAAAGACTTCAAAGAGGATAAAGTTTCTATGCAGCATGTGTACAGCATAAGGCGAGTGAAGCAGAAGATAGGTTCAGGGTCAGATGAAGCAAATGGTCTTGGCATACTGATTGAGGACAAGAAAATGGATATTAAGGGTGAGTATAATTGCTTGCATTTGAGCTATTTTTATGTCCAAGAAGTTCATTTTCTAGTTGCTTTTCATTGAACTTATTATTTGAATCTGATTGTGGTTTGATGTAGAGCCTCATGATGTTCCAGCTACTGCCCTCATGGCCGAGCCCGTCCCTGCTTCTAAGGCTGCTGACTCTCTGCCTGCAACCCACTTCCATCATTTGTCAGATGAGATGCTACCATCACCTCTGAAGAAAATAAGTCCTCGCCATCTCCAAGATGGAGAAGTGTACCGAGGTGAGGCCCAAACTCTCTTGTATACCAAGGTGATAGTCATAAGTCTAATTTAAGGGAGAGGTAGATTCGAACTTGTGTACGAGGTGATGTTGATGCAAATATTTGTTGGATTCTTTAGGTGGCAAAAGGATGAAACGATGATGCTGTGTTGGAAAATAATCAAAGAAGAAAAGAGCCCAGAGGAAGCCTGAAACTTGAATGGACTAGTACGAGGCTTTGAGCCCAAATTTACAACATGAAGACATAAATCTAGCCCATTTTGTCAAATTTCTATTTTTTATGGGTTTGTAGCCCATAGTTATTAAGGCTAATAATAATGCGACACGTGGCACCACATCGCTGTCGTTGGTATCGACGATTAAAAACTTTAATCCATGAAGTGAAAGGGATTTGAGACCGAACAAAAACACAACGCAAACCCATTACTTGTCCTATTCTTGGATGCAAGTCATTCTTTAGTTAGGGCTTCATATATGAGCCTTAGATGAGGTCATATAATTTGATCCAACGATTAACTAATTTGATTTAATGGCTAAAAAATAGAACCTCAACTAAAGATCATATATAAAGACCCTTACTATAGAATTCTTGGATGCAAATAATACCTCGTCTAAACTGCTAAAGACGAATAATGATATTGTCCTCATGTTTTGGCAAATTGACATCAGAATTTTCAGATGCAAAACAATAAGACAAATATAAGACGACGGAATCAACAAAAATATAAATCCCCTAAATTAGCAGTGGTCCTATATTAATTTGTTGCTTTTATTGACAATTTTGTAACACAAAATGTTAAATTAGTTGGCACGACAATGTTATAAACCATTCAAGCATGTAAATTGTGTAGGCGGTTCTATACACGGATGTCTATGTGTCTCTTATTGGTCTAGATTCAATGCATTCAACGAGTAGTTAAATAGTTGATTTTGGAACCTTTAGTTAGGGTCATCCTTGGAATGGATGTCATGAAGACTGAGTTAAAAAGTTGATTTGGATCCTTACACAAAATGATGTTGATTTGGATCCTTAGCCTCGCACAGTTCCTTTATTTGAAAAATCTGATTCCGAACGATGACGGGCTGTGTTGTTTCGTTTCCCTTTAGTTAAGCTGTGCGTTTTAGTTTTAAGTTTGAACATTAGACATGCACCGTTTTGTTCAAAAGAAACCAGCTTACCCATTTATTCCTTCACTCTCCCAAAAGCCAAAGTTCCTAAACAAACCAACAGAAACTGCCTCCCACCTTCCACCATCAGTTCAGTCCACCTCCATAATCTACTCTTTTATCTATTCGAACTAGGTAGAAAGGCACTAGACTTAGAGAGATAATATAACCAAAAGGATATATGGTAAAGAATTGAGCAATAGTAAGAGAAATTTTGAAAAAACAAGTTTGATGGTTAATTTATACTCTAGAATGGCCTTCAGTACATTCAATAGCTGTTTTATATTTTTGAATGCAAGGCATAAAAACTGGCCTTTCAAAACATTGATAGTAACCATTTATCCCATACATAAATCTATAATGTGTTTTAGGTTGAGCCGACAAAAATCTAACTCATGCTCGTGTTTATAACGAAAAAAATTATTGTATGATACTGGAGTAAAGTCTATATTCATGATGATGCTTATAGACTCATAGTAACTGTCCTCCCCTCCACTAAAGAGTTTTATTATCTCTCTCTAATGGGTCCTCTTAAAAAGTGATTTTCACGCTGAGACTGAGGGGAGGCCTATCACAGAAGAAAACAAAGAGCCAAAGTGATGAAATGGGTTGAATCCATAGCCATACTTTCGAAAAAAGCAAAGAAATAAATAGTAAATTTCTGGTGGATTTGGAAATCAATAAAGAAAATCACTGTAAGTGAAAGAGAAAGAAAATGGTGGTGGGAAATCACGTGCAATCACGTGGGAGAAACGAGACAAATGGAAATGGTCAGCTGAGTCATTGAGTGTGTCTTATTTGGCGCCAGCTGACTAGTTAATTCAGTTAATGGCACCTCCAATGCGCCCCACTTGTCCCATTTCATTTCACCCCCAAAATTAATCTTCAATTAAATGGAAATTAATTAATTTCTGTCATGCCCCTCTCTCTCTCTCCCAAAAGCTCTAGCCAATCACACACCACCACACTCACTCCTCCCACCCCCAACAATCTTTCTTCCTTTTTCTCATTTCATGCTCATCTTCAGCTACAGCTTCCTCATCACCCCCTTCAAACCCTAACCCTCCAAACCCGAATTCCCCATGGCCTCCTCCCCTAACCACCACCATAACCACACTCCCAACGGGGACAGCAAAACCCACGTACCCAAAAAGCCCAAACTCTCCCCTGCTTTCATCACAGCCTCTGAAATCGCCTCCGAATTTTCTCACCACGACCCCAATATCGCCCGAATCAACAACGGAAGCTTCGGCAGCTGCCCGGCCTTCATTATCGAAGCTCAGAGACAATGGCAGCTCAAGTACCTGGCCCAGCCTGACCATTTCTACTTCAACGAGCTCAAGAAGGGAATTCACCAATCCAGAACCATCATCAAGGATCTCATCAATGCCGACCATGTCGAAGAGGTCTCAATCGTCGACAACGCCACCACTGCAGCCGCCATAGTGCTTCAACAGGCCGCTTGGGGATTTTCAGAGAGCAAATTCGACAAAGGGGATGCTGTGGTTATGCTTCATTATGCTTATGGTGCTGTGAAGAAGTCGATTGAGGCCTACATAAGTCGTGCTGGTGGGTATGTGATTGAAGTCCCTTTGCCTTTTCCTTTGACTTCTAATGATGAGATTATCACTGAATTTAAGAAAGCTTTGGAGAAAGGGAAGGCCAATGGTAGGAGGGTTAGGCTAGCTGTGATTGATCATATTACTTCAATGCCTTGTGTGGTTATACCTGTTCGAGAATTGGTTAAGATTTGTAGGGAAGAGGGAGTTGACCAGGTTTTTGTAGATGCTGCTCATAGTATTGGGTGTACTGATGTTGATATGAAGCTAATTGGGGCTGATTATTATACTAGTAATTTGCATAAGTGGTTTTTCTGCCCGCCGGCTATTGCGTTTTTGTATTGTAGGAAGTCCCCCAAGTGTCCAGAGCTGCACCATCCTGTTGTTTCTCATGAGTATGGTAATGGGTTGGCCATAGAAAGTGCTTGGATTGGGACTAGGGATTACAGTCCTCAATTGGTTGTTCCTTCGGTTTTGGATTTTGTCAATAGGTTTGAAGGTGGTATTGAGGGCATCAAAAAGAGGAACCATGAGGCTGTTGTTGAGATGGGGAACATGTTGGCCAAGGCATGGGGAACACATCTAGGGTGCCCCCCGGAGATGTGCGCCAGCATGATCATGATTGGATTACCGGCTTGTTTGGGGATTTCAAGTGAGAAGGATACTCAAAAGTTAAGGACACATTTGAGGGAGAAGTTTGGTGTTGAAGTCCCAATATATTTCCGAGCACCCAAGAATGGGGAGGTTGAGTCAATAACTGGGTATTGTCGAATTTCTCATCAAGTCTACAACAAAGTTGATGACTATTACAAGTTCAGAGACGCAATTAATCAACTTGTTTCCGAAGGGTTCACTTGTGCTTTACTTTCTAACTGATGAGGTATGCTCTGCTTTCAAGCATTTTAATTGTTTTAAAGTAAGAAATACTAAGGAGTGTAATTTCTTTGTTGTTTGGCTTTCCAATATGAAGATCCATATCCCTTCCATTTTCCCTTTTGCATCAAGAATCAGGTTCTCGCTGTCTTATACTGAGATTGAAATGCTAGTTAAATATTGTGATGAACCCAAGTGGTCTTACCACCATTTCCAGAAGTGCAATTATAGTTAGCTGGTGTTTCTTGCTTTGGTAGTCAGTATATTTATGTCTATAGGTGATTTGGTTAGAGCTTAGAAGATGTTTATTCGCAGGGCAAAAGTAATGCAGTATGACGATTGTTAGCTATCAAATATGAGGCTTATTGCTTAACAATTCTCTTCTGGATAACTTGTATCCCTAGAATTGCCCTATGTGTGCTTGCAGTTTATGATATGCAAGGAGGAGCTTTATTTGTATTATTTGGTACCTCTAAGAGGCTTGCTTGGATGAGCCATTCTGAGTACACCCAGTGATTGGAGATTATCTGTGGAAATTTGTGCAGTATTTTGTGAATGTGTGTTAATTACTTTTAAGTTGTTTTTGACATGTAACTTTCTGTATATTTGTAGTCTGACAAAGCACTGAAGAAGTTCTTCTGATGAATAACATCCATGGTTATCTGCCTCGCCTGCGTGCCTCAGTAGTTGCAATGGTTTCGGTACCATTAAATCCTAAATTAGTAGAAAATAGACTGCTGGGTGCATGTATCAAAGCAGAAACAATTTTCTTCATGGTTTTTGGTGTTTTGGATTCCTGGAGATGTTAACTGTCTGTTGAACGCTGTCGGAGTTGTTGTTGTTGTAAATGTTTAATGACTATTTGTCATCATTTGCATGCGTATTTAACTCTTACATAGTTTTCATTTAAGACAAACTTCATATCTGTTGCATCAATGTTTATTGTGGTACGAGTAAGACCTGCCAGCTTATATTGCCAATTGCAATTGCCTTGTCATGGATCATCAACTAGGGATTGTTAGTTGTCTGATTTATTTATTTTTCTTTTTTTCTATATAGCATTTGCACAGTTGTCTCCTGCAAATTATTGTAACACTTCATGATGGCTGGTGATTATTTGCTTCTTTCAAGTGGTGACTATTCTTTAGTTAGGGCATGTTGCAACTATCTGAGGGGGATATTTTTATGTAAATATGCTACTGGATGTACAGAAATTTTGCACCTTGAGAAGACTTGACTGGAGGAGGGTGTATCCACCATGGACCACCCCCTCACTACCCATATGATGGATCTGAAAAGAATTGTTTTTTAAAATGTTAATATTGAAAAGGCAAGACAAAGAACCGACTGGTCTCCAGATTCTCCACTATTCTTTCTGCCTTCAGTTGTTGGCTATCTTGATTTTATTCTGATTTCTTGTGCTTTTTGGTTTGATCATATTCATATTCCTCTGGATTCTTCTCATTCATATTCCTCTTTTTTATTCAATTGTTAACGGGGTTTTGAATTTGAAATCTTTGCTGGCTCGTTCTAGGATTTATTCTTATTCCCCGCATTTCATTTTCAGCTACATCTACCGGCGGCGACAGTCGCCGCAATTCAAGAAAGCAAATGTTTTATGTCAAAATTTGCAGCCTATTCAAAATTCATAGGTGCTGTGGGTTGATTGTCTTTTCGTAAGTTTGAAGCACGCATTCTTAGTAGATAAATGAGTTGAGGAGGCAATCCTATGAGGGCTCTTTTAGTCTCTCACGCCTCATAATACCATTAGATGAAGCAACCTTTGCCAAACATGACTAGACAGGCAATTTTCATTTTTATGATGATTCTTATGAAGAAAAAAAATTGTTAACCCCACCAGAATTATATCCATTATAAAGAGGTACCTCTTTATAATGAGGTATGTTACGGTCAGTCGTCCACCACGCGACTCATATTCCATCATCTAGCACCAAAGGCCCTACCATTTCATTTCATCTCATTATCGCCTGACATCTAATAATTTGAGAACATTCTTAGGACTAGGATTCATAATCATCATGAATCATGATGATTTACACGTTACTCATTTGGCATGTCATTTCTGCAAAAGAAAACGTTGAAGAGTGATGAAGCGAAAATCAAACGGCTTTTGAACAAATTGAAGCAAACGGGGAAAATAAGAAGAAGATTTCTTTTCTCAACCCCTGAATGCGACCCCATGTTTATCTATCCAACGCAAACACCACGAACATGAAAACCTTGTCTCCATCGACAGCCACACAACAAAATAGAATATGTTATGTTATATTATATTATCCACCGCCATTAATTTCGTGAAGGATTAGATTGAAAAGACAACATTGCACGCATATTTTCGCTCAAACTCAGACAACACACATGTTTGAAATTTCTCATTCAAACCCACGTAATAATAAAGACAAGTGAGTTTGGTGATTGGTCTTTGTCATGAGTCATGACAACCATTGATGCATCACGAGCTCAGTAGAGGAACCTACAATTTTTTTATATAAAATTTTATATAAATGATAGTTTAAATTACTCTAAATTAAGCTAATTTATGAGAAAGGAGATACAAACTTAATTGCAAGGGCAGGCGCAAACCCATTTTTTAATATGCTGACATACATATTTATAAGTTACTAAAATAATGTTTTTCTTGCAACAATGGCAAACCTCTCACTTGTCGAGATTAATAAAAGTCATGATTTTTTTAGTTCAACTCCATGCATAATAGCCAAATTCAAGCCACATTCAAAAGCATGATAAAATTGAAGATGACTTGAGTTTAAACATCTGACAATTCATATAGCAAGCAAAATTAAGACTTTCTTCTGCTGATCCAAATCTTCAGATAAGATTAAGATTCCATTCAAATCAACGCAATCATCTGTTGATTTTCAACACAATCAACTTAAACCTCCCTAATGTCACATATAAAAGCAGGTGATTTTGTTCCTAGCTCTCTCGTATAAGTTTTTTTTCCTTTTTAGGCAAAAGCTCTCTTGTATAAGTTGAACAATGACTGGGAATGCGGGATCATCCACGCAAGAAAACCACTTTGGACAACGGCTAAGGGTACTTATTAAGAATCATGTTTACTTAATTCTTGCCTTACCAATACATTTAGCTCTGATCCTCATTTGCTAATGTTTTTGTTGTGCATGAATGGTTGTGTTTTGAGTGACGCAGGTTATGGCCGAGAAGATTGTTATATTTTGCCGTTACTATGTTTCACCTATTGTTCTTCTTCCCTATCGAACCCTCCAATTCTTCTACCAAATCAAAACCCAAGTTCCCATTGAGCCAAAACACTCTTCTTCCTTCATCACAGACTCCGAAATCCAATCCGAATTTGCTCACCATGCTCCTGGTGTTGCCATGATGAACAATGGCAGCTTTGGTTGCTGCCCTGCCTCTGTCATCTCTGCCTTGCAACAATGGCAGCTCAAAATGCTCCGCCAGCCAAGCCATTTCCTTTTGAATGAGCTCAAGAACAGGATACTTGAATCAAGAAACATAATTAAAGACCATATCAACGCAGAAGATGTGGATGAAGTCTCCATTGTAGACAACATCTCCACTGCTGCTGCCATAGTCCTGCAGCAAACAGCATGGGCCTTTGCTGAAGGGAAATTCAACAAAGGGGATGCTGTCATTATGTTTAGCTGCACTTATGGTGCGGTGAAGAACTCAATCGAGGCCTACTTTTCACGTGCTGGTGGGTCCGTTATCGAAGTTCCATTTAACTTTCCATTGAATTCCAATGAAGAAATCATAAGCGAATTTAGGAAAGCATTGGAGAGAGAAAAGGGTAATGGTAGGAGAGTGAGATTGGCTGTGATTGATCATGTTACATGTGTGCCAACTGTTGTAATGCCAGTTAAGCAATTGGTTAAAATCTGTAGGGACGAGGGTGTTGAACAAGTGTTCATAGATGCAGCTCATGCTGTTGGGAACGTAGATGTTGATATGCAAGAAATTGGGGCAGATTTTTATGCTAGCACTTTGTATAAGTGGTTTTTCTGCCCACCTGTTGTTTCATTTCTGTATTGTAGGAAATCAGCTACACATTCAGATTTGCAATTGCATCACCCTATTGTGTCTCATAGGTATGGTATGGGGTTGGCTGAAGAAAGTTTTTGGGTTGGGACAAGGGATTATAGTCCATATCTGGTGCTTCCTTCAGTTATGGAGTTCGTTAACAGGTTCGAAGGCGGTCTTAAGGGAATCATAAAAATGAATCATGATGCTGTTGTTGAGATGGGGAAGATGTTGGCAGAAGCTTGGGGAACGAATCTAGGTTGTCCTCCTGATATGTGCGCTAGCATGATCATGGTAGGGTTACCGGCTTGTTTGGGGATTTCAAGTGATGATGATGCTGGGAAGTTACGGCCACATTTATGTGACAAATTTGGTGTTGAAGTCAGAATACATTATCAAGCTCCCAAAGATGGAGAGGTTGGATCAACGACGGGGTATGTTCGAATTTGTCATCAGATTTACAACAAAGTTGATGACTATTACAAGCTCAGAGATGCAATTAATCAACTAGTTCGTGATGGATTCACTTGCGCTCTTGAGGTATGTATATGCTCTGCCTTCATCCAGTTTATTGGTTTGTAAGCTAGACATAGTATACACTGCAACTTGCTAAATTTGGTTTGCGTACTTGTTATTGACATGGGATTTTATGTTAATCTGTAGATCAATGAGGCCTGAAGTCCGTTCGATGAAAAAAAGAAGCTATATGGTCCTATATCCTGCATGCTTTGCTAGTTGTGCAATGGATTTTGTACCATTAACTTCTGAAGTGCTCCTAAGCAAACAAGTATATATATATATATAGAGAAGTTGATGAATTTTCGGTTTGATATGCAGAAAAGTTCATCTATGAATACATTAACAATTATCTGTCGGTTTGGTTGTGATTCGCAGAGATTAGGACTCGATTGTGAACACAGCACCTCATGCTATCAGTTTGACAATAAGTGAAACACAATGTGTGCTTGAACAACCAACAAGACTTACCTAAAAGCACTTGCACTCCTTTGCAGTTTTATAATAATCAATTGTAGCTGATGCATTCCTTAAAAGCCCTTCAATTATTTACTCTTCATCTTTCTAATAAAGTGTGTTAAACTGTCTCTATGTGCTCACTTGAACTATGTGAGTGTTACTACAAATGGTATCAGTTCAGCCATAAGCTGCATTTGTTAATAAGCTGATATATTTACTAAAGTGATGTTTTTCTTGCCACAAAGGCAAACCTAAATCCATGGTTTTCTAGCATTCCATTTTCCATGCATAATTTCCAGCACATCACATGTAGATAGCCAGATTCAAAAGCATGAAAATATGGAAGCTGACTTTAGATTAATACACCAAACTTTATAAGATTGTCTTTTGTTGACCCAAATCTTAAAATCAACGTCATAATCTTTTATTTTTCTACCTAATCAATTTAAACCTCCCTAATGTCATATATAAAACAAGTGATTTTGGTCGTAGCTCCCTTGTCTTTTGTAGTCAAGACAAGCATTGAGACATATCAAGAGGTCCGCAAGAATATTACAAATTACTAAGTTGAACAATGACTATGAATGAGAGATCATTAACGCAAGAAACCAATTTCAACAAAGGCTTAAGGTACTTAAAATCATCATGTTCAATTAATTCTCGCCTCGACAATACAATCGGCGCTGATCCTCATTAATTTGCTAATGTTTTTGTTGTGTATGGTCCTGGTTTGAGTGAGCAGGTCATGACTAAAAATATTATTATGTTTAGCCGCTACTATGTTCTGTTGGAAGTTTGAATAAAATTCAAGAACCTTAGTCCTACATTGGTAGAAAGTAGAAAGAATTAGGTCTTTATAAGTGTGGAAGTCTCACACTTAGTAAATGGAAGCAATTTGGGCTTTGAATATTATATAAAATTATATAATATTTAATGGTCAAGGCACTTTCATATTTAAAATTATTTTTGGCGATTAGTTTTATTAATTTGGACTTTGATAAGGTTTCAGTTTATTTAAAAAAAAGGTCTCATGGCATTCACAAGCTTTGAGAGGAATATTATAGGCTTAACTCCACCCATTATATAATATTCACGTAATAGTAGTAAAAAACCGTTGCCATGGGGCAATTACTATTCAACTTTTTTACCACAATAATTAATTTGGATAATATTTTAGGATTAGGATTCATATCTCATAATCGGATAAAATTTTCAATTTCAATTTCAGTATTTATAGAAAAAATTCATTATTTTTTTTGGTGAATTAATAATTTTTTAGAAGAATTAATTATTAGTTTTATTAACTGTTTATATTCTGTATTATAATTTATTATAAATTCTGTTTATTATTTTTCCAACATGTTCCACCTATTCTTCTCCTTCCTTGTCAAACCTTCCAATTCCTCTACCCCAAGCTTTCATTTCAAGTCTCAAGGGCCTCTAACCACCATTTCCACAACCTCAAAGCTGATGAAATCCAAACCCATGTTCCCATTGAGCCAAAACTCTCTTCTTCCTTCATCACAGACTCCAAAATCCAATCTGAATTTGCTCACCATGCTCCTGGTGTTGCCAGGATGAACAATGGCAGCTTTGGTTGCTGCCCTGCTTCTATCATCTCTGACTTACATCAATGGCAGCTCAAATTGCTCCACCAGCCCGACCATTTCTACCTGAATGAGCTCCAGAACAGGATACTCGAATCAAGAACCGTAGTTAAAGACCTTATCAATGCAGAAGATGTGGATGAAGTCTCCATTGTAGACAATGTCTCCACTGCTGTTGCCATAGTCCTGCAGCAGACGGCATGGGCCTTTGCAGAAAGGAAATTCAACCAAGGGGATGCTGTCATAATGTTCCACTGTGCTTATGGAGCGGTGAAGAAATCAATCAAGGCCTACTTTCTGCGTGCTGGTGGGTACGTTATCGAAGTTCCATTTAAATTTCCGCTGAATTCCAATGAAGAAAACATAGGTGAATTTAGGAAAGTATTGGAGAGAGAAAAAGGTAATGGTAGGAGAGTGAGATTAGCTGTGTTGATCATGTCACATGCATGCCAAGTGTAGTAATGCCAGTTAAGCATTTGGTCAAAATTTGTAGGGACGAAGGTCTTGAAAACGTTTTAATAGATGCAGCTCATGCTGTTGGGTGCATAGATGTTGATATGCAAGAAATTGGGTCAAATTTTTATACTAGCAATTTGTATAAGTGGTTCTTTTGCCCACCTGCAGTTGCATTTCTGTATTGTAGGAAGTCAGTGACAAATTCAGATTTGCAATTGCATCACCCTGTGGTGTCTCATGAGTATGGCAATGGGTTGGCTAAAGAAACTGGTTGGGTTGGGACAAGGGATTACAGTCCTTATCTGGTGCTTCCTTCAGTTATGGAGTTTGTCAATAGGTTCGAAGGCGGTGTTGAGGGGATCAGAAAAATGAATCATGATGCTGTTGTTGAGATGGGGAAGATGTTGGCAGAAGCTATTGGGGAACCAATCTAGGCTGTCCTCCTGATATGTGTGCTAGCATGATCATGGTTGGTTTGCCAGCTTGTTTGGGGATTTCAAGTGATGATGATGCTATAAAGTTATGGGCACGTTTATGCAAGAAATTTGGTATTGAAGTCAAGATACATTATCAAGCTCCCAAAGATGAAGAGGTTGCGCCGACAACGGGGTATGTTCGAATTTGTCATCAGATTTACAACAAAGTTGATGACTATTACAAGCTCAGAGATGCAATTAATCAACTCGTTCGTGACGGTTTCACTTGTACTCTTGAGGTATATATATGCTCTGCCTTCATCCACTTTATTGGTTTATAAGCTAGACATACTACACACTGCAGTTTCCTGAATTTGGTTTGCTAACTTGTTATTGACATGGGATATTATGTTGATCTGCAGATCAATGAGGCCTGAAGAAGTCCGTTCGATGAATAAAAGGAGATGTAGTTCTGTGTGTCCTACATCCTTTGCTAGCTGCAATGGTTTTGGTACCATTAAGTCCAAAAGTGCTCCTTCCGAGGCAAAAAAACTATACAGAAAGTTCATGAACATTTCTTTTTTCCTTTTTTCGGTTTGATATGTAGAAAACTTCATGTATGAATACATAAACAATTGTCTGTCAGCTTCAAGGAATGTAATTTCCAGATATGTTGACTGACCAATGGGCTCCACTTGATAATCTGTGAAAACCCAAGAACTTAAACAACCAACAAGATTAACCTAAAAATACTTGCCCTTTACACTCTCTCCTTTACATTCTATAAACAGCAATTCGAACCTAAAAGGCGTTAAAAAAATTACTCTTCAGCTTTATAATATAGTGTTGAACTGTCATCTTTATAAGTTGGTGAGCACACCAAGAAGTGGGTCAGTCATTTGTAATGAACATAGCTTAACGAGTGCTATCAGTTCAAGGCCTCTAGGAAGCCACAAGCTTTCATAGATGAATATAGCTTAACGACTGCTATCAGCATTTGTAATAGATATTTCAAGAAAGGGCTGCTCTCTCCAACTTAATAATTGAAATTTAGAGAAACAAGTCTGAGCTTCAAAATATGGAGCAGACCTCTGAGTTCTTATTCCCTATTTATCATTCTCTTTTCATATCTTTGTATATGAATTTCTTGTAGTACTTTGCTGTTAGTATTATCATCAAATTCCAACATCATCCATGAAAGAAACTACTTTCGACAACGGCTTAGGTACTTATTAAATATCATGTTTAATTAATTCTTGCCTCAACAATACATTTGGCTCTGATCCTCATTTTTTAATGTTTTTTTGTTGTGCATGCATGGTTGTGTTTTTTAGTAATGCAGGTCATGGCTGAGAAGATTATTATGTTTTGCCGTTACTATGTTCTACTTGTTCTTCTTCTTCCTTATCGAACCCTCCAATTCTTCTACCACAAGCTTTCATTCCAAGTCTCAAGGGTCTCTAACCTAGATGCTGCTGAGGGCGTCGAAAACCATGCTCCCATTGAGCCAAAGCCCTCTTCTTCCTTCATCACAAACTCCGAAATCCAATCTGAATTTGCTCACCATGCTCCTGGTGTTGCCATGATGAACAATGGCAGCTTTGGTTGCTGCCCTGCTTCTGTCATCTCTGCCTTGCATCAATGGCAGCTCAAAATGCTCCGCCAGCCATGCAATTTCTTCTTGAATGATCTCCAGAACAGGATACTTGAATCAAGAAACATAATTAAAGATCTTATCAACGCAGAAGATGTGGATGAAGTCTCCATTGTAGACAACATCTCCACTGCTGCTGCCATAGTCCTGCAGCAAACAGCATGGGCCTTTGCTGAAGGGAAATTCAACAAGGGGATGCTGTCATTATGTTTAGCTGCACTTATGGTGCGGTGAAGAACTCAATCGAGGCCTACTTTTCACGTGCTGGTGGGTACGTTATCGAAGTTCCATTTAACTTTCCATTGAATTCCAATGAAGAAATCATAAGTGAATTTAGGAAAGCATTGGAGAGAGAAAAGGGTAATGGTAGGAGAGTGAGATTGGCTGTGATTGATCATGTCACATGCATGCCAAGTATTGTAATGCCAGTTAAGCAATTGGTTAAAATTGTTCGGGAAGAAGGTGTTGAACAAGTTTTCATAGATGCAGCTCATGGTGTTGGGTGCGTAGATGTTGATATGCAAGAAATTGGGGCGGATTTTTATGCTAGTACTTTGTATAAGTGGTTTTTCTGCCCACCTGCAGCTGCATTTTTGTATTGTAGGAAGTCAGCTACATATTCAGATTTGGAATTGCATCACCCTGTTGTATCTCATAGGTATGGTAAGGGGTTGGCTGAAGAAAGTTTTTGGGTTGGGACAAGGGATTATAGTCCATATCTGGTGCTTCCTTCAGCTATGGAGTTCGTTAAGAGGTTCGAAGGCGGTGTTGAGGGAATCAGAAAAATGAATCATGATGCTGTTTTAGAGATGGGGAAGATGTTGGCAGAAGCTTGGGGAACCAATCTAGGCTGCCCTCCTGATATGTGTGCTAGCATGATCATGATTGGTTTACCATCTTGTTTGGGGATTTCAAGTGATGATGATGCTATGAAGTTATGGGCACATTTACGCAAGAAATTTGGTGTTGAAGTCAGGATACATTATCAAGCTCCCAAAGATGGAGAGGTTGTGTTGACAACGGGGTACGTTCGAATTTGTCATCAGATTTACAACAAAGTTGATGACTATTACAAGCTCAGAGATACAATTAATCAACTCGTTCATGACGGGTTCACTTGCGCTCTTGAGGTAAACATATTGTCTTGATCCACTTTATTGGTTTGTAAGCTAGAGCCTAGACATACTACACACTGCAATTTCCTGAATTTGGTTTGCTTACTTGTTATTGACATGGGATTTTTATGTTAATCTGCAGATCAATGAGGCCTGAAGAAATCCGTTTGATAAATAAAAAGGAGCAATACATATAGTTCTCTGTCTCCCACATGCTTTGCTAGTTGAAACACATACAATCCATACAAAAAAGTTTATGAACTGGTTTTTTTTTTCCTTCGGTTTGATATGCCGAAATGTTGGTGTATGAATACATAAGCTATTGTCTGCAGCTTCAATGAATGTAATTTCCAGAGATGTTTTAGACAACCACTCACCAATGGACTCCATTTGAACACAACACTGACCTAAAAATACATGCCCTCAACTCTCTCTCCTTTAAATTTTTATAATAAGCAATTGTAACTGTTCTTAAAAAAAGAAAAAAGAAAAAAGAAATTGTAATATAGAGTGTTAACTGTTACTTTGAGCAGTGTGAGAGTTAAACTGTCTTTTTGAGCAGTGTGGTACTATATGCGAGTGCTGCAACAAATGCTATCAGTTCAGCTATTGACTGCACTTGTTAACAAGCTGATATGATTTTGAGTAAAAATTTCAGTGGATATATTTATTAAAAACTAAGGCATGGGAAATGGTAAGCTGATAGTACTAATTGGGCGAAAATATTGTACAAGTTAGAACAAGGCATGAAGTTGATAGTACTAATCAACTCGAATTTGTCATCAGATTTACAACAAAGTTGATGACTATTACAGGTTCAGAGATGCAATTAATCAACTCGTTCGTGACCATTTCACTTGCACTCTTGAGGTATATATATGCTCTGCCTTCATCCACTTTATTGGTTTATAAGCTAGACATACTACACAGCAGTTCCCTGAATTTGGTTTGCTAACTTGTTATTGACATGGGATTTTATGTTGATCTGCAGATCAATGAGACCTGAAGAAGTCCGTTGGATGAATAAAAGGAGCTGTAGTTCTCTATGTCCTACATCCTTTGCAAGCTGCAGTGGTTTTGGTACCATTAAGTCCTTAAGGGATCCTTCCTAGTGAAGGAAGTTGATGTTCCATCCCAAAACCAATTGGCAATTAAGGGAGTAGTTCAACTCCTTATAAGCCTTTGCTAGGTTTATCAACTTTCCAATGTGGGACTTTTTATCTTCACATTCTCACACCCAGGCAACAAGCTATGCAGAAAAGTCCATATTTTGTTTATTCTTTTTTTTTTTTACAAATTTATAAATAAACAATCCTAGACATATATTTATACTGCACTATTTAAACATACGACTCCAAAGTCAACATAAATTTTGTTATAATTTTCCATTTTGGATGTTTTAGTGAAACTTTTTTGGGGGGGTATTTGATATGCAGAAAAGTTCATGTATGAATGCATAAACAATTCTGTCTGTTTCAAGAGAGGTTTGACATGTAAGACTTGTTAGAAACCACTCATCAATAGACTCCATTTAAACACAGAACAGCACCTCCAGGAATCAGTTCAACATTTTTATAACAAGAATTGTAACTAATAACGCAAAAACCTAAACAACCAACAAGACTGTCCTAAAAATACTTGCCCTAAACTCTCTCTCCTTTTACATTTTTATAATAAGTAATTGCAACTAGGGTTAATTGGTGATTTGCCCCCTGAAACTGTACCTAACTTTTGATTCATCCTTTATCCTCTTTTTTTTAGAAAATTAAGGATATGAACTTTTTTTTTTCCACCAATTTCCCCCATACCGTCTAAATTCTTAACATTTCATCCAATTTTAAGGGTTTAACCAAAACTTCCACTTCTTGGTTCATCAGTGGGCCTCGTTAATGCTTGTAACCATCCATATCACAACCCGCTCAGCAAGCCCCAGACATTTGTATGGCTTGGACCCACTTAAGCTTATAGCGAGGGTAGGCACAAAATAGGGGTTTTCCTCTTGGTATTGCATGTCGATTGGCGTGCTCGTGCTTGAATTTTATCATTCTTAAAGAGCCATGGTCGAGTCAAAATGACGCTTAACGGGATAATTAGTGTAGGGTCATAGAGCTGGTGCATTTTATAGGCTCGTTACAACTCTTAGCGTGATGGATTTCATATTTGTTTGACATGGCACATGGATCATGACTCGTGCAAGCATGTATGACGAACTTTCGCGTGCCCAAATCGGGTTTCTTCTCCATAAGATATTGCATTGAGCTGAGAATATATTTGGGCCTAGCTTTGAATTTTTTGGGCCTCATGGGGCAATTCAATAGATCCCTTAAAAGGGGTTTGAAAAATTACTCTTCGTCTCTTTTTGATTAGAGCATTTCCAGTAGCTAAGGTTGGGCTCGGGCTGGGAGGCGGGGTTAGGGTCCAAAAAGCATTTCCAGCAACAAAGGCTAGCTTAGGCAGGAAGTGAGGGCCACGAGACTGCGCTAGCTCGAGGTGGAGTTTAGCTCGAGCGCAAGCTCGAGTTTTGGGCTAATGTCATCGACGCCAGGTGGTGTCAACCTGAGTTCAAATTTTTACGATTAACGTTAAAAAATTGCACGCGTGCACATTTCCACCAACACTAGCAACCACGTGGAGTCGTTTGGGTGCTCCAATTGCTTTTTGTCCTCCGATCTGACGGCAGCCAATATTTTTGCAATAACAATATGAACAAAATTTGGAATTTTTTTTTAAACAATACCCAAAAATTAATGATTTTTTTTTTCTTCTATAAATACCAACCAATACTCTTCACTTTTAACACTAAATCCTTGTACATTTTTTTCTCCTTCAACTATTTTCCACTTTGTACACACATTTTTATTCACTTTCAATTTCATTTTTATTCACCATCTTATGGCATCTTCCATCGAAGCCGGAAGGTTGTGTACAAACGATCGAAGAGGTCAAAATCTTGGCGACGAGGTAAAAAATTAATTGCCGTTTTATTCAATTTATTGTCATTCTTTTTGATATTTTCTTGCATTTCCAATTTAATTTTTTTAATAGATTATTCAAGGCAAAACCAAAAAAAGGAAAACCATTACACATGGCTCCTCAAGTGAACAATGCCCGCAATCAGTTCCCTTGGTGCGTTCCGTGTCGGAAATAATGATACTATTACGTTCTTCGAAGAAAAATACTCTCTTACGTCGTGATCTAGTGGAACCGCCTCCATCAATGATCAAGTCGTCCTTGTACTCAATTGTGTTGGACTATGAGGACCAGGAGTATTTTAATTGTATGATGAGTGAGTAATTATTTAATTGTATGATGAGTGAGATGTGAATTTTACAATAAATATGGACATGTGACAACCGAAAATCTTATCTGAAAATTTAATATGAAAATCTTATCCAAAATATGAGATGAGAATTTTATATAATAAAAAATGACAAATGGCAACCTTATATTCTCTAAATTAATTGTTTAAGTAAAAAAATAAAAATAAAAAACCAAAATGAATAGTGTTTGTCATTTGTCAGGGCAACGGGTGAAAACATACATTGATTTTTGTAAGGGCAGCCACTATTAGCCCCCTTGTAATGGCAAAGGGCAAATTGCTAGAAATGCTCTTAGTGAGCCACGTGGGTCATTATTGGTATTGGCTGTGTTCAGCCTTCCCTTTAGACTTTAGTTGGTGAGAAGACCAAAATGTCGACAATTATGCCTTGAAATAATTTCAAGAAAGGCTGCTCTCTCCAAGTTAATAATTGAACTTTAGAGAAACAAGTCTGAGTTGACCCCCAAAAAAAAAAAATTGTCTGAGCTTCAAAATCTGGAGCAGCCTTCTGAGATCTTATTCCCTATTTATCATTCTCTTTCTCTTATCTTTGCACCTCTTGGAGTAATTTGCAGCTAATATTATCATCAAATTCCAACATCATCCACGAAAGAAAACTACTTTCGACAACAGCTTAGGGTACTTATTATTATTAAAAATAATGTTTAAATAATTCTTGCCTCAACCATACATTTGGCTCTGATCCTCATTTGTTAATGTTTTTTGTTGTGCATGCATTGTTGTGTTTTGTAGTAACGCAGGTCATGGCTGAGAAGATTATTATGTTTTGTCGTTACTATGTTCTACTTATTGTTCTTCTTCCTTATCGAACCCTCCAATTCTTCTACCACAAGCTTTCATTTCAAGTCTCAAGGGCCTCTAACCTAGATGCTGCAGAGGCTGAGGGCATCGAAAACCATGTTCCCATTCAGCCAAAGCTCTCTTCTTCCTTCATCACAGACTCCGAAATCCAATCTGAATTTGCTCACCATGCTCCTGGTGTTGCCAGGATGAACAATGGCAGCTTCGGTTGCTGCCCTGCCTCTGTCATCTCTGCCTTGCAACAATGGCAGCTCAAATTGCTCTGCCAACCGGACCATTTCTACTTTAATGAGCTTGAGGACAGGATACTTGAATCAAGATACAAAATCAAAGACCTTATCAACGCAGAAGATGTGGATGAAGTCTCCATTGTAGACAACATCTCCACTGCTGTCGCCGTAGTCCTGCAGCAAGCAGCATGGGCCTTTGCTGAAGGGAAATTTAACAAAGGGGATGCTGTCATTATGTTTCACTGCGCTTATGGCGCGGTGAAGAACTCAATCAAGGCCTACTTTTCGCGTGCTGGTGGATATGTTATTGAAGTTCAATTTAATTTTCCATTGATTTCCAATGAAGAAATTATAAGTGAGTTTAGCAAAGCATTGGAGAGAGAAAAGGGTAATGGCAGGAGAGTGAGATTGGCTGTGATTGATCATGTCACATGCATGCCAAGTGTTATAATGCCAGTTAAGCAATTGGTTAAAATCTGTAGGGAAGAAGGTGTTGAACAAGTTTTCATAGATGCAGCTCATGGTGTTGGGTGCGTAGATGTTGATATGCAAGAAATTGGGGCGGATTTTTATGCTAGTACTTTGTATAAGTGGTTCTTCTGCCCACCTGCAGCTGCATTTCTGTATTGTAGGAAGTCAGCTGCGTACTCAGATTTGCAATTGCATCACCCTGTTGTATCTCATAGGTATGGTATGGGGTTGGCTGAAGAAAGTTTTTGGGTTGGGACAAGGGATTATACTCCATATCTGGTGCTTCCTTCAGCTATGGAGTTTGTTAAGAGGTTCGAAGGCGGTGTTGAGGGAATCAGAAAAATGAATCATGATGCTGTTGTTGAGATGGGGAAGATGTTGGCAGAAGCTTGGGGAACCAATCTAGGCTGCCCTCCTGATATGTGTGCTAGCATGATCATGGTTGGTTTACCATCTTGTTTGGGGATTTCAAGTGATGATGATGCCATGAAGTTATGGGCACATTTACGCAAGAAATTTGGTGTTGAAGTCAGGATACATTATCAAGCTCCCAAAGAAGGAGAGGTTGTGTTGACAGCGGGGTACGTTCGAATTTGTCATCAGATTTACAACAAAGTTGATGACTATTACAAGCTCAGAGATACAATTAATCAACTCGTTCATGACGGTTCACTTGCGCTCTTGAGGTATACATATTGCCTTCATCCACTTTATTGGTTTGTAAGCTAGAGCCTAGACATACTACACACTGCAATTCCCTGAATTTGGTTTGTTTACTTTTTATTGACCTGGGGTTTTATGTTAATCTGCAGTTCAATGAGGCCTGAAGAAATCCGTTTGATAAATAAAAAGGAGCTATATACATAGTGCTCTGTCTCCTGCATGCTTGCTAGTTGGAATGCAAACAATCTATACAGAAAAGTTTATGAACTTGTTTCTGTTTTTTTTTTTTTTTTGGGTTTGATATGCAGAAAATGTTCCTGTATGAATACATAAGCAATTGTCAGTCAGCTTCAAGAAATGTAATTTCCAGAGATGTTTTAGATAACTATTCACCAATAGACTCCAGTTGAACACAGCACTGACCTAAGAATATTATAGTAGTGCGGCCATAATATCTCCAAATTCTTAGGCAGCATGTGACATAAATGTGTCCTTTAAAAACTTGAATGTGTCAACTTTGATCCAATAGCTTCGATTGGGGTTCAACTTCAATGTCTATTAGCCATTTGTGGTTTATGAACCGAAAATGGGTTTGAACATAAAATGTCAACTCCCAAAGTACCCTTTTCTTTCTTCCAAGGCTTTGAAGATTATAACTTTTTATGTGCATTATGTGTTACCTATGAAATTAACATCTCACTTATTTTTCTTGGTTTCTAATGATACAACAAACTAAACCTCCCCCAAAAAAAAGTTTCATCCTTCTATGAACAAAGAAAAAAAAGTTTCATCCTCTGCTTATATTTTACAAATGGACACTTATTTAATTCACTAGGTAGGTCTTGTAAGCAAACAAAGTTGACATGGTCTTCACAATAAATTTAGTATGAAATGTATGGTTTTATTTTATTTCAATAAGAATAAGAAAAATCTTAAATTTTTATTTATTTGAAAAGAAAAAGAGGAAGAAAAAACTGGGTTGTGAAGTAAGAAGAAGTATGAACTGGTGGGAAACCAAATACCCACATATATATATATATATATATATATATACATATATACACACACATATCCCCTGCCCAGTGCCATTGACAATCCAACTGTAACGTATTCATATATCCAAAATACGTAGAAACAGTGAACCAAACAAACCATATTAACCACCATTCTCTCTCTCTGTCTCTCTCTGTCTCTCTCTGGGTATGATTTTGTGGGTTCACACGCATGCTTAAGCGTTCCCAAAATTCGTTGCTGCGAGCCCAATTCCAAAATCGCAATTTCAAAATCGAATTGGGCATTGGGGTTTGAGACCTCAGTCTCAATTCTAAAAGGTGATCATCTCAATTTCCGATCTTTTTTTTCTTTCACATATTGATCTATCGTTATTACAGAATTTAGGGTTTTCAGAATACCTTCTGCAGGATTAAATTTTTCACTTAAAAAGTCTAAATTTTTGGTGTTCATAGAGTATCGGCTCTTTCTTTTGGGATATAACTTGATATTCCAATTTGTTTCGATCGAAATTTAGGTGCCCATTTGCTTATGCTTTCGTTTATTGTTAAACCCCTTTTAGGGCCTTTGAAAGTTGCTGCCTTTCTCAGTTTGCATCTGCAACGAAGTTTAATCCTTTGTCCGGTTAGGTCCTTCCTAGCTGCCAAAGACTTGGATTTGGAGCAATTTTGTATGACTGTTTTACTTTTTGGTTTTCTTGAGAAATAAATATGAAATAATGAGTTTTAAAGACTGAAAATTTTAATTTTGTTTACATTTTGTGCGTTTGTCAGTAACCAGAAACAGCCCTATCGTAATTAGAAGTTACAGTCTGATCGCTTAAGTTTAGTATGCATTGATGTGTTCAGTTTAAGCTCAATTAAATTACTTAGCAATGAAATCTGAAGTTAAACTAGTACTTTTCCCCCTATTGCTGTAATATGAAGTGACGTGATGTCTGGTGAGAGAGGCACTCCTGTTTATGAAATTGTGCACAGTTAACAGACAAAATGTACTGTAGATAATATCTATTGCTTACTGATTCTGTTATGATGATTTGATACAAATGTGCTTGTTGTGTTTGATTGAGACAGATCATGGAGGGGAAGAAAATCATAGCAATTTGTCAGTCAGGGGGGGAATTCTTGACTGAGAAAGATGGTACATTGTCATATAGGGGCGGTGATGCTCATGCAATTGACATTGATGACCAGATGACGTTTAACGAGTTTAAAACAGAGGTGACTGAAATGTTTAGTTGCAGCAACGACAATATGTCCATCAAATACTTCCTCCCTGGCAACAAGAAGACCCTGATTACTGTTTCCAATGACAAGGATCTCAAGCGCATGATCAAATTCCACAGTGATTTTGCAACCGTTGATATTTATGTCATAGAAGAAATAGTTGCTCCTGATGTCTCCAACATGCCTGCCAGTAGGTAGTTCTCTTGATATGCATGCTAGTATTTAACTACTGTTTTGGAAATTTTCTTTTTGGTGAAATTTCAGAATTTCATGGATATTTTTAGGTCGAGCAGAACAACTCTATCAGAAACTGTGGTTCCAGTTGATGCATCTCTCGATGTTGTGGACTTTGTGGGCGATACCACCCAGCCCGATATCCCACTCGATGCCTCTCTTGATATTGTAGATGATGCCAGCCCTATTGATGCACATATTGATATACCCAATGAAATATCACCCATTTTCCCTCTTCTTGGCCACAATGATGAGAAGCATGCTAAAGGTGCACAGCAATGGCAGAATGCTATTACGGGTGTGGGCCAAAGATTCAGCAGTGTTCATGAATTTCGTGAATCGTTGCGTAAATATGCCATTGCACATCAGTTTGCCTTTAGGTATAAGAAGAATGATAGTCATCGTGTGACTGTCAAGTGCAAGGCTGAAGGCTGCCCTTGGAGAATTCATGCATCAAGGTTATCAACCACTCAGTTAATATGTATCAAGAAGATGAATCCAACACATACATGCGAAGGGGCTGTTGCAACTACGGGGCATCAGGCAACAAGGAGTTGGGTGGCAAGTATAATTAAGGAGAAGTTAAAATTCTTACCCAATTATAAGCCCAAGGATATTGTGAATGACATCAAGCAGGAATATGGAATACAGCTAAACTACTTTCAGGCCTGGCGTGGGAAAGAAATAGCAAAGGAGCAGCTTCAAGGTTCATACAAAGAGGCATATAACCAGTTACCGTTCTTCTGTGACAAGATAATGGAGACAAACCCGGGTAGTCTTGCTACTTTTACGACTAAGGAAGACTCCAGTTTCCATCGCCTATTTGTCTCATTCCATGCCTCATTGTATGGTTTCCAGCAAGGTTGCAGGCCTCTCCTTTTCCTTGATAGCATACCCTTGAAATCAAAATATCAAGGCACATTGTTGGCGGCAACAGCTGCAGATGGGAATGATGGGGTTTTCCCTGTTGCTTTCACTGTGGTTGATGCAGAAACTGATGATAACTGGCATTGGTTTTTACTACAACTAAAATCTGCATTCTCAATAACTTGCCCTATAACATTTGTGGCAGACAGGCAGAAGGGATTAAAAGAATCAATTGCTGATATATTCAAAGACTCATACCATGGCTATTGCCTGCGATACTTAACCGAGCAACTTATCAGAGACTTGAAGGGGCAGTTTTCTCATGAGGTGAAGCGACTCATGGTTGAGGATCTTTATGCTGCTGCTTATGCACCTAGGCCTGAAAACTTCCAAAGTTGTCTTGAAAGCATTAAAAGTATCTCACTGGAGGCTTACAATTGGATCGTACAAAGTGAGCCCCAGAACTGGGCAAATGCGTTCTTTCAAGGTGCTAGATATAACCATATGGCATCCAACTTTGGAGAGCTGTTCTATAGTTGGGCATCAGATGCACATGAGTTACCAATAACACAGATGGTTGATGTGATCAGGGGTAAGATTATGGAGTTGATCTACACAAGAAGGGCAGAATCTAATCAATGGTTGACAAGGCTGACTCCATCCATGGAGGAAAAGCTAGATAAGGAAACTCAGAAAGTCCGAAACCTCCAAGTGCTACTTTTGGTTGGTAACACTTTTGAGGTTCGTGGTGACTCCACTGAAGTTGTTGATGTTGATCGCTGGGACTGTAGTTGTAGAGGGTGGCAGATAACTGGGTTACCATGCTGCCATGCAATTGCCGTCATTGGTTGTATGGGCCGGAGCCCGTATGATTATTGTTCAAGATACTTTACCACCGAGAGCTACAGACTGACATACTCAGAGTCAATACATCCTGTTCCGAATGTAGACATGCCTGTGGTGAAGGCTTCTTCTCAGCTAGCAGTGACCGTAACCCCTCCTCCCACCCGCCGTCCACCCGGCCGGCCTACTACAAAGAAATATGGACCACAAGAGATGTCTAAGCGTCAACTCCAGTGCAGCAGATGCAAGGGTCTTGGGCACAACAAGTCCACTTGCAAAGAGTTATTGTAGAGTATTAGACGTTGTAAGTATCAACCTTTTTTGTGAATAATGTTCAATGCTTTACCCAGTTTACGTCTCAATTTTGATAGTTGTCAAAAGAAACATGTTGTTCCGATGCGTCCATGTTTTTACTGGTTTATTGATGAGTGTACGTGGTGGCTGCGCATTAGTATTCAAGTGCATTGTAGGTATGGCTTCTTTGTATAGTCTTGCATTTGTTTGAATTTGCGCCAGCACCAGCTTTTGTTTTGATGTCTCAAATAGAGTTCCCTGGCTGCTAATGAGGCTTAAAGGATTACATTTCTTTTTTTGGTTCAATGTATTTTTGGTTGACATGTATTTTAGCATAAATATACCTTAATAATTGAATTTGCTTTTTTTTTTTAAATTTTCCTTAATAGGATTGCATCAGAGGACAAAGGCAAGGGCATCACAATCTGTACCAGACTAGTGGAACCTCAGAGACAGAATGGGACCTGTTCCTTAGTTTAAAATAACCAAGCCATGGAACCTGACGTATGTAGTTGTAATTATCATTCCTCTTTGTTGTATTGCTAACTTGGTTATTTGCTAGTTTGACTTAGTGTAACGTGTGATGACTATAACATTGGTAGTAGGAGGAGCATGTTCTTAGAGTTACTTGAAGGTCCATGGAAGTTGGAATGGCATGAATAGATGCCAAAATCTAAGTAGTTTTGGTCCTCTCTCTTGTAAATTATCCTTTTGGTCAGTTGACGAATGATAAAAGCAGCTGACTTGAGCTTGTATTTATTGAATACAAGTTCTCCATGTGTAACATTCTGCTTCCCTTTTTTTTAATTTAAAATTCCGATATACAAGCGATACTGAAAAGGGGAAATCGATCACAAAACCACGGTGCACTGGTTCCCTTTGTAAAGTTGCAAATGTTAGATTATGTGGGTTGAATGAGAAAGCTGGAGAGTGGTACCAAATTGTAGGCCAACATGTGATCTGTGGACTTTATTTATATGATGATTATGTGTCAACACGAACATTTGGATCGACCCCAAGAAACCCCAAGGCCACTCTCCGGTAACCACACCAGAAAGCAGTGGCCACCGCTCTTATAAAAAATGGCAACTTGGTGGGTCTGACCAATCATACCAAGTGACTGATTAATGTTTATATGATATGAAAGAAGAAAATAGGCCAACAGGAATTTTAAAAACGAATCAGTTTTGTTTTGGATTTCTTGGGATTAAGGTACATGAAAGAATCTGTGTGCAGCCTAGCTAGAACGCATATTGGGTGAACGTTCAAGCGCATGTCATTGCCTCCCTCCCTGAATTCTATAAAAGCTTGTGTAAGCTGTTAGCCCTTTTGACGTCTCTTGCAAAGTACTCATCGGCTATGTACCATGCATAATGCATTTCTTGCAAGCTCAATGGGCTTCTTCAACGCTTGATCAAGAAGAACTGGTTTGGCTTTTGTAGGAGGCAATTGTCGAAGGCATCTCTGTTGGTATGAGGCATTCAGGCTGCCCTTAACATCAGCTGACTTTCTCCCAAACATTCCTCTGATCAAACGGCTAACACAGATTCAAGCTGGCCAATCCCCAAGTCTATCAGTCCAAAGCAACCAAGTTCTCCATTTTGGTTATCATCACCTTTTGGCTTATTGTGTGCCACATTTTTCATTGCCGCAAGGGTTGATTTGATAGCCGCTGTAAAATATTTTACCACATCAGCTTTGTTGCCAACCGGACTAAGAGTGTCTTGGCTAAGTCCCCTGTAATCAGTTCTGCCACAAATGTTGTCAAGGCTCATGTGGATGCCTGTGTTGTTCATCGGGTGTTCTATAGTCTTCTTGGGGCTATCTACATCCACCACGACAAGCACCACAACTGCAGCGATAACCACAAAGGAGACCCCGATCACTATCATGTTGCTAAGAATTTCATTCCCCTCTTTCTGATCTTCATCCATTAGGAATTCATGACATAAGAAGAGATGATGGCACAAATTGCTTGTTCTTCTTTAGTTTTCTCTCCTTTAATATGTGTGCGTGTATTTGAGGCTCAACAGCGCCTGCAACAAGAAATAGAACTGATCTTAACTGCATTTAGTTTAGTAGTTTGTTTTTGGTAACACAATACTAGAAGTTACAAAGCCTTTTTCCTCTGACTGCTATTTTTAAGCGAACTCTGATAAGACTGGTGTTAATTGACATTGACTGAGTCATTTGAAGGCAACTAATTTGGGAAAAAAATACAATCAATCAACCAACATTAAAATTAACCTTAGGAAAAAATTACACAATGAAATAGAATAAAACAACTAAAAGAGATATCCATCCAACCAACCAACCAATAAATAACAAAAGAAAATTAAGCTAATTTTGAGCCAACAAGAATTTTTATTTTTATTTTTTTAAAAGGAGGAAATTTCTGAAAAGTCTATCTGCAGACTGACACTTATCAATTTCCTCCTTACACTTCTGTTATATGTCTTTTATCAGTTCAAACTTATATTACTAAAAGCAAAACAAGGAGGGTTCATGAACCACTTGCACAGGGAAAAGCTGCCCTGCTTGAATCTTCGATCCCAACCTTCACCCCAGTTTGTCTATCATTTCATTCTTGACCCTTCTTGCCTAGGAGTAAAGTACCGCACAACAAGTGAGGTCCGAACAAGTCTCATTAGGGATGCTTGGTTCTGACTTGGCAATCTTCTACATTTGAAGTGGCTTCAATTTCTTTTGATTACATAAAGCTTCCCCAGGCAGCTAGCTCAAATAGGACATCACTGATTTGCATTCTGTCTTCCGCATCCATTACTTTTTGAAGGATTTTTTGCTGAAACATGTATAAAGTTAATTCAGAGATATAGAAACAGTTTACAATAAAAATTCCACAGAGATTTCATATACAAAGAATTACATTTGAAGCTGCAGGAACATATATGTATAACAACGAACCTTTCTTGGTCTTGGTTGAGGGTTAGAATCTGTACAAGAGATCAATGCGCATGGTACGTGAAGGTGAAGAAAACTATTGAACAGGGTAGGCAACAATCATACCCCCGATCCACTGCACTAGGCACCATAGCTACAAACTAGCTCAGCTGTGATTGATTTTGGAGACAAAATCTTCAATAGTGAACATGTAACAAAAGCACACTTCACCAAGATAGTTGAGCGACGAACGGGTCATGAATTGATTATTGGGACAGAAGTATCATGATTCATGTCACATCTAATCCCTCTGCAAGGATGTTGCTAACAGTATCTTGGACAGTACAATTATCATAGTCCAACACGTTCCAATCTACTTCTTGGCTAACAGCAGAACCAATAAGCAATCCATGAGTCTTAGCATCTGGGACCCAACCCTTTTCCAACATTATATCCAACAATCGACAGGCCTCAAGTTTATAACCCTCTTTCCAGAGGCCGTTAATCAGTACATTATAAATTGCTGAATTCAGAGCTTCGCTACTAGAAGCAAGCTTATCAATTGAATCTGAAATCATGTGCAGCTGAGAAAGGTTGGCTATACAAGACAGTAGATTAAATAGTCTCTCTGAATCAGGTATAAGACCCTTGTTGACCATCATACGGAAAAGCAATAGGCATTCTTTTACTCGATTCTGCAGACTCATGCTTTGTATGAGTATGCAATATGCATCCAGATCAAGATTGCAACCCTCCACCAACATTTTTGAGAGAACTACTAGCAGATCTTTTGCCTTGTCTAATTTTGACAATCCAAGCATAATAGCTGAGTAAGTTGAACTGGTAGAAGATGTACCAGAATAATAGGCCAATTTTTGTAGCCTTATTGCTTCATCAACCTTTCCTGTCTCACATACACCCTTGATCAACATATTGAACGAGGAAGACCGGATAGAGCACCTATTACTAGACATGTAACAGAACACTTCAGTGGCCTCATGAGTCATTTCCACCAGGCAAAGGCCTTTGACAAGCTCAGAGTAAGATGTAGGATCCAAAACCCAGCTTTTGGCACGGACGTGATGAAATAAATCCAGAGCATTTCTGTAGTTGCTCATTTTGCAGTTTCCAATAACTAGAGCTGAGTATGTGGCACAGTCAGGAAGAGAAGAAGACACCACCATTCTACCTAGAATTTCAAACGCTACACTAATCCTGGAATTCTCGCAAAGCCATCTGATAAGGATATTCCACGAATTACAATCAGCTACATCACTTTCAGACATTTTCACAAGTAGGTCTTTTGCCATAAGAAATTTACCAGCACTGCAGCAACCTTCAAGCAATACATTGCAGGCAGAAGTTTCTAGGATATGCTTATCTTCCAAGAACTTCATAGCATCATCTATCTTCCCTAATTTACAGAACACATTTACTACGTCCGCAAACACATCATTAGCTGGTGTCAATCCAGTTTCCATCATATCTTCTAGAACCTTTATCGCATCATTTAAACAAAGGTTCTTGCATAAACACTGTAACAGAACCCCACAAATCAATGAATCCGGCATAAAATTGGAAGCTCTCATCATTTCGAACAGTCTGATTCCCTCCTCAGGTCTATTATTCTGACAAAACAAAGGTATTAGGGTGGAATAAAAACTCAAATCAGGCTGACAACCAAGTTCAGGCATTTCACTTAAAACAATAACACCTTCATCCACTCTACCTTTTGCAATAAGAGCCTTTATGAGTATCTCAAAGGTCCTACCATTAGGGCTACACCCTTTCTTCTTCATTCTCCTATACTGACCCAAAGCAGACTCAATGTGGTCGGTCTCCAACAATGCCTCTAACAAATAATTCAAAGTTTCAATAGTTGGTAAGATCCCTGCCGTCACCATCTCCTTATAGACAAACAAGACATCTTGAAAATCTCTCTTATCCTCCACAAGAGAGCCCAATACAGCATTAAATGTCTCAATTGGGGGCCTATAGCCACCTGCCTTCATATTCACAAGTACCCTTATTGCCTCACTTTGCCTACAATGTTTAACAAACATATCAACCAATGCCAAAAGAGCCTCTTCAACACCTGGGCATTTATCTTTCACCATATTTTGACAAAACCCTTCCATTTCCTCAACCTTTCCAGCTAAACCCAGTTTCAGAATGATCCGATAATATGTATCTGCGGTGTGGTTAAACCGTCTTTGGAGGGAAGCCCATTTGAATACCTTCACTGCTGAGCCCAAATCATCAGTGTTATCTAAAACCCGTATTAAGTTATCAGGAACAAGCTTATTCCTCAAAGACTGGATATTTTGTTCAAAGTCGGATGAATTTGGTGGGTCTTGATTGTTTCCCGGGAAACATTCAACGGTTTTAGCACATGAAGCTGAAGAAATGCATGCACCTGAGCAGACCCAGAAAGGGATCCTCTTGGAAAATGTCAAAGGCTGGAGCTTTACCAGCATTGCAAGAGTTCATGAACAGTTTGTGCTATTTCCTCCGGTAAAACAAGAAGTTTATATGTAAAAGAGAATTAACGAAAGATTGATCACTGACCTGAGAAATGAAGTACAATACTGAAGGCAGAGAATGACATGAAAAATTGACATCTTAGGATTTTAGAAAGAGAGAGAGAGCGAAGTAACCAGGTTGTGTCAACTCAGTGAACTTCTTGGTTCTGCCGTGAAGAAGTGCAGAGAGTTTTGTTTCTCTGAGAAGTGACTTGGGCCTCTTGGGCCTCTTGGGCCTTCGGACTGATAATTGACTTGGGAATTTTGGGCCTCGGGAGCTTGTCTAGGGCAAAGCTACTTGGGCTTGTCTTGAGACTACTTTGGTGAGCTTGGTCCATTGTGGTCTACTTTTGTTTATCAAAATTTTTTTTTGATCTTCTTCATCATATAATATGTTTCCAATAAATTTGTTTTCTTGTAATTTTCAGCACTTCTCAAATTAGTGTTTGACTGGCCTCGTAATCTTTGACCTTTTGTTTTAACTAATGTTTAGGGAAAAAAAATTTATTATTTGTTATATTTGTTATGGTCTTTATTTAAGTTCATAAATTTGAGTTTTTTAATTTCAGATGAAGTTCTTTATGGAGAGTTTAATATCATTATTATGGGCTGAAATATAAAATGAACTGTAACGGGTTTGTAGCTCACGTAGTTAAGAACATTTATTTATGCACTCGAAGTCCTAGATTCGATTCCCTTACCCCAATATCACTATATATATATATATATATATATAAAGTGATCATTTAAAAAGAAAATTGATCATTTAAATTTGTGTGGAAAAATATATTTCAAACTACTAGTCAACCGAAAAAATAAAATAAAAACAAAGACAAGTAGATAGAGCCCAAAAGCAGGCCCGTTTAATAAGCGAACCAGCCCGTCATTGTTTAAAACAGGAAGATCCAAAAATGGTCCAAATAGGGCCAACGTGTCAAGACTCCATTGGTGGTGTCGAAAATTTGGATTTGCCGCGCTGTGGGTCAAACTGAAAACAAAGGAGGACCAAGCGATAGCTTCGAGAATCGTCATATTTACGAACCCGAGGCTCGGAAGCTCCGAACCAAAGCAATCAGGGCGTCGATATTTCGCTTAAATGCAACAACTTCCACTGAATAAAGACAAAAAATTTATAATTTTGTAAAGAAAATCCTACTATCAATTACCCTAATTTCATGGGTTTATTGGTGCTAAGTTGGTTTCCATTTTGAGCCCTTGGATGATGCCCGAAAGCTGATTCACCGCCGTCCGATTGTGTTACCTTCTCTGTTGTTGGGCTGAAACAGAGTATTAGTATTTGATTGAGGTCTATCTGTCTGTCTGTCATATGTTGGGAAGAAGACAAAGAGATTCCCAAGTGGGTTTTGCTCAGCAGCTCTTTGTTCAAACTGGGTCTGTGACTCAGCACCTGGTCTCTCTCTCTCTCTCTCTCTCTCTCTCTCTCCTCTGTGTGTTTCTGCTGGGATAAAAAACATTTCTTTGTGATCTCATGTTGTTGATGCTGGTGACTGGTAAGAGTTGCAGTTTTCTTAGTGTCTTTGGATCTGTTTTTGGGATTTTTAGGAACTTACTTGCAGACCTATTTGCATGTAGAGGTTAGGAGTTCTAGTTTATTGAAAAAGACTGGAACTTTTTAAGGTTTTGTTTGTGCTTTCTTTTTTCCTGCGAAATTTGATATGTGGGTCGGTTGTAAACTCAAATTAACTTAAACTTTTTGAATGGTGAATTTTGTTTTACTTTATTTTTCTGGGTATGAGCTTCAAATTTGAGACTTATCAGTTCAGATTTCTTTAAATTCAGTAGACCCAGTTGATGCCTCTCTCTCTTATTAACTCAATATTATTTATTGGTTGAGGTTGACGCACCTTAGGCATGCTTCTCTCTCTACCACTTCCTTCATCTTTCTCTCTCTTCATAATGGTTGGGTTGACGTTCTGAGGAGCTGTATTATTTGCATGACAAAATTTCAAAAATATGTGCAATTATCTTGGATTGGATTATCTCGAGAAAATGATGTTGGTAGAACTGTTCATTAAAAAAAAAATTGGCATGAATTTTCATTTTTTAAAAGTTGAATCCTTCAAACCATTTACAGTGTTTTTAAAGTTACAATTTATTTAAATAATCATTCTTTAAATTTCATTTCTTGAAGGCCATGAAAATTTAATGCACAACCACCGCTTTCACATGCAGCTATGAAGTTAATAGCTTTCACTGTAAGGACCAACCTCTGATCTTTGGGCCCTTACGACTTTATTCACTGTATTCACGCCATACGGATCTTCACCATCAATCTCACTTGGCTAAAAAGATTTGGAATTTATTATGTCAATTTCGGAGAAATCACTGCCCTGCTCGCCTTCTTCTTCCTCCTCTTCATTGTCATCGATGTCGGTCCAAGAGTTTGATCCATTGTTAAAAGATTTGAACGAGAAAAAGCAGAGCTTTCGGCGGAACGTGGTGTCTTTAGCATCGGAGTTGAAGGAGGCTCGGAACCGCTTAGCTTCTCAAGAGCAATCATTTGTAAAAGAAACACTTACAAGACAGGCAAGTTGTTGTTGATTTAATAACTTTAGGCTCTTTTTGTATTTTATATGACATGGTTTGAGTCTTGAAATCTAGCATTTCTCTTTTTTTGGGTGTTTGTGTTTGTGGGGTCATTTTGGTTTTGTTTATACAATTCTAAGTGCTTTTTGGGGATTTTTACAGGAAGCACAGATGAAGGCTAAAAACTTGGAAGAGGAGATTGGTAGATTGCAGAAGAGATTGGAACATAGAAATGAGAAGCTTGAGGCTTCAGCATCTACTGCTGAGAAGGTCCCACTCACATCCTAGTTCTTGATTATGTATAATTTTTCATTAGCTTTTTTAATTTTCTGGCTAGAAAAAATTATCATTTTCCTTTGGGTAGATCTTCTCACTTATGACATGATTAACTAATTACAGTTGTTAGCTTTTCTTTCCTAAGTTGATGAGGTCTTTTATTAGTTGTTTTTATTGCATCTTGCTGTTTTGAAATTATCAAACAAGACGCACATCTCATACACATCATTGGGGATGCCTTTTGGCTTTTCCTCTTTGTTTTTGGCGGAGCCCATAGGAGAAAAGGTGACCAGGTCTTATGGATTGTATATAATTGTTTCCCTCTTTTTGGTTGCTTGAACAATTCAAGTAATTTTTGCTAGGAAAGCTAGGAAAGTGAGGGAGTGCACCCTCCTAACAGTTCAAACTTTTGGGAACTGCAGTAAACAACCAATGATGTTAATTCTTCCACATAAGTCTCAAGATTAAACTTTGTGCAACCTTTGTTACATACATGACCTCGCATTAAGGAGTTGCCAAGTTTAGGGTTTCTTTACTGTTTTCCCAATAGAAGTTTTGAGTGATTATATGGAATGATAAATTCTGAATGAGAAACAAATGGGATTAAAATTTGCTTCTCATAACCATCTACTTCCCCCTAAACCTTTATTTCTTTTTCCTTGTATGCATTAAGTCCTAATGGGTTCAGATTAAAAGAAGCTAAATTAGTGTTATTCCCCATATCAACACATTAAATAGTTTAGCCTGAATAAAATGATAGAATTGTCTTCAAAACTTAGGAGATCAACTAATTTCTTTTTCAAGTTTCTGCAAATGTACACGTAGGTAGGCGCATAATAGTTGCATTTATAAACAGAAGATGCAACATATAACTGTTGTCCTGAAGGCAGAAAACCAATTTCAACTTGGATTTCAATTTGTGACTAGACATAAAGAAGTGAAGAATACCATTGTGAGATATGTGGAAGGTTAATATCTAAAGTAAATTGGAGTTTAAAGGGATGATGTGTATTAAACAAAATGAAGACAAGTGCATTTTGTTTTAAATTAAAATAACTGTATGCAGGAGCTTGTTTTGCTTGTTACCATTTGTTCAAAAAGATTTGGGTAATTGTTGGAGTATTAAGAAATTTTATTATTTTACTTTTATGAGTTTTTAACCAATAGACAAGTGTGATATGTTTGTATTTTGGAGCATACACAGTAGCTACTGTCTTTGAAATATCTAATTAGTTAGTAATTAGCAAGGTAACTGCTTGCAGAGCATAGTTCTGGTAGTTAGGGTTGTGAACTGTATTGGTGTACAATTTTCCCTGACTATGGTGTTGTTAATGTGACTGCAGTACCTCACGGAATTGGATGGTCTGAGATCACAGCTTGCAACCACTCGGGCAACTGCAGATGCTAGTGCTGCATCAGCTCAGTCGGCACACCTTCAGTGTTCAGCACTTTTGAAGGAATTAGATGAAAAGAATTGCTCATTAAAAGAGCAAGATGATCGTGTAATTAGGCTAGGAGAGCAATTAGATAATCTGCAGAAGGACCTTCAGGCACGAGAGTTTTCCCAGAAGCAACTGAAAGATGAAGTTTTGAGAATTGAGCATGACATTATGCAAGCTGTTGCAAAAGCAGGGGTGAACAAGGACTGTGAGCTGAGGAAAATATTAGATGAGGTTTCACCAAAGAATATTGAGAAGATTAATAAGCTTTTAGTTGCGAAGGATGAAGAAATAGCAAAGTTGAGAGATGAAATCAGGGTAATGTCTGCTCATTGGAAGCTCAAAACTAAGGAGTTTGAATCACAGGTACATTCATCATATGCTTTCTTTGTCCCCAGTTTGCTTGTATAAAGTCCTTAATAATAAATTTTTTTATTGAACTTCAACCTGTTTCTGGGAACAGTTGGAGAAACAACGGCGAGCAGATCAGGAACTGAAAAAGAGGGTATTGAAATTAGAGTTTTGTCTCCAGGAAGCTCGTTCTCAAACACGAAAGCTTCAAAGGGTAATCACTAACCTTTTGTTTTACTCTGTTTGTGTTATTGAAGTTGCATTTTAGTTCAAACCTTGTGCCTGCAAATGGTCATAGCAGAGCTTTAAGCAATTACACGGGCCGGTGTTGGTGTTCATGTAGCAACAATTAGGTCCTTATCAATCAATTTTTCACTGTAACTATATATTGAACTAGAATAAGAACATATTCATTGTGACAGATGGGTGAGCGAAGAGACAAAGCTTTGAAAGAGCTCAGAGATCAGTTACAGCGGGGTGGCGGTGGAGCTTCAGCCTCTGAAAGCCAAAGTTTCTGGGAAAGCTCTGGTTTCAAAATTGCGGTGTCCATGTCCATGTTGATCTTGGTGGTGTTCTCAAAGCGATGAAATAGTTGCACTATCGAGCTGTTGATGTATAAAGAACATGAATCTTTAGTTTTTAGTCAAGGAATTAGAAATAGTGCATAGGCCACAGTAGAAATGCTCATTGTAGAGGTTCTTATCGTGTAACAATATCCGAGAATGCAATTTTGTTTTTCTTGTTAAATCCACATTAGTGTATGGAAATTGAATCCATGTATGGCATTTTGGCTATACTGTATTTGCCAACAATGTTGTATTGGATTTATTTCCTTATTTATAATTTTATAGGAGACTTTTCTTTTTGACATGTTAATTAATGTTCAACTTTTCTAGTAGGGAACCTTCAATTCGTGACATGCGTAAATGAATGAAAAAGGACAATGGAGTATTCAATTTGGCCACTGATCTCCAACCCAATAGTTAAGCAACCAAATCTTAGATGGTGTTGTATTCTAACTCCAAGCATCTCCTCCAGTCAAAATGCGAGAAGGAAGGGCCAGATTTTGTGTGGATTTTCAGTTTAATTAACTATAATCTAATTTATTGATCCAACCCAATTTGTAAAAGGTGGTAACTTGGGAAGGTAGCAAATGGAACTTAGGCTGACGATTACTTTGTATGCATGGTATTTTAGTAATTTAGATTCGAAATTAGTATATGGGTTTTAGCTTGAAATGCTAAACTTCAACCACAAAATATAAAAAGAAAAAAGCTTGAAATGCTAAACGATGACACTACAAATATGCATAAAGTTTGATGATTATTACTTGTCTAGTAATGATAATGATGGGCATGGATCGAACATCATGATGATCAGAAGATCTTGATCCGGATACAATTAATGTGGAATTTAGCTCCATATGTAATGATGATAAGAACTGTGAAAGTAAAATCAGTCCATTCAGGGATATTATGTCTCGAAAATCATTACCCTGCCAGTTGCCTTAGTGCAGATCAGACGAGTGAAGTTGACTCCAATAGATAGCATAAATTTCTGTTCATGCAACTTTACTAAATATCTAGATAGAAGAGCAATATGAACTCTATTTCTAATAGTATGAGCACAGTACACAGACCTACAATACCCAACTAAAAGAGATACAGGGTCACAAATCTCTATTGCACCTCTCAACCCCAGAGTAAAATTGTTGTTTCCTCCCAGCTCAGGTTTAGATGTGGAGAAGCTTACCTTCACTTCACCCACAACCATCTCTACATCCCAAAGCTAATGCAAGACAGTAACTAACTATCATGTTTCCTCTAGCTTTCTTTGCTTGCATATGCAGTTATGTACAACCGTGATTCGTCGTGAGAAAATGTGCTTCTGAGGAATCTGATCACCCGTTAATTTACATGAGAGGTCATATTTTTACATGGTAAGAACAATTTTTCTAGTAACTAAGGTTGTTACCAAAAAGACGCAACCAACAGACGGTCGCAAACTAGCTGAAGTGGATGTTGTTGTGTTAAAACCAGGAGGGCTGTCACTCCCAAACTCTGGCATGGATCCTGAAGCCGGGTTGCTCGAGTTCAACACCGAAGGTGGAGTACCGGAGCTGCAAGTAGAGATGAAGTTAGTGATAAACTGGTAAATATAGTATAGAGATTGAAAGTCATGAGACAGAACACTATACCCTGATACACCTTCCCCAGGTGGTGGAATTGATGTTATTGCTGGTGGTGGAGTTGTTGAAGTTGATGGTGGAGTTGTTGATGTTGGTGGTGGAATTGTTGATGTGGGTGTTGGAGTTGTTGATGCTGGATTTGGAGTTGTTGGGGTTGAGGATGATGATGATGATTGGTAAATGCAGGAACCAGTGCCTGTTCAAAATTTCAGGAGAGTCAGATATATACAGATATATGGTTTAGATGATTGTTTAGCGTATAGCATGTATTAAATCATATGGAAGAAACAAAAATTTATGATCATACTTGGATTAGCATTAACTATTGTGGCAACCCCTCCGAAGTCACAGCTAGTTGACACCGGATTCTTCTGATAATAGCTGTTGAATGCATATGAGGCATGATTTTGAAGAGAATTTGGATTGTAACAGCTTCCACCCTGTTGGATCTGTGAACAGTCTGCGCCTCCCATTCCACATGCATAGTCCAATCCTGCCTGCAGTGCTGTTTGCTGTGCTCCACTCTTTGCCACACACCAGCTCTGTCCTGGAACTGCAGGAGTATTATTAGTTGTTGCAGGAGGTGAGACTGGGTTTGTGACAGGTGTTGTGACTGGAACGCCTCCAGATGGTGGCGGGTAAGTTGTCACAGGATTTGTCGGGGGTATGGTGACTGGTGTGATGGGGGTTGTGGCTGGATTGGTAACTGGTGAGCTCACTGAATTTGTGGGGGGTATGGTGACGGGTGTGGTGGAGGGAACTTCCACCGGCGCGGCAGGATTTACTGGAGTTACTGTTACCGGGTTTGTAGCAGGGACAGTGACAATGGTTGGTGTGGGGTTATATGGAGGGGTGGTAGGCAGTGGTGGTGTTGATATGGGAGTTGTAGGGAAGACTGTTGGTGTGTTAAATGTGTCATGTGAAGTTGTTTTCAGATGGAAACTGCTTAAGAGTTCTCTCCTAGAAGAAGGAAAAATCTGTTCCTCTTCCCTTTTGAGCTCTTTCCGTGCAAAATCATCCATGGAAGCTACTTCTGCATATAACCCAACTAACCTACCTGTAATCTGAGTGTTGCTTTCTAAAGCTTTCAAAACCTTAACAGAGAATTCGGCTACTTCACATGCACTGGGAGCTGCTGGACTTTTGATTGTCAAAACCATGGGGACATCATTACAAGGAAGAACAGAATTTGCAAGGCTGGCTCTCTCAATCACTGACTGAACAAACCTATCACCCATACTCAATTCTCCATCAATATTGGCTTCTACAATGACTGGAGATCTCACTTCATTGATATAAGTACAAATCCTATGCAGATCTCTTTCATGTCCTCTTCTCAAATTCTCAAGAGATGTCAAAGAAAATGCTACTGAGACCTTAATTCTTCTGTCAGAAGGAAGACTGACAAGGACTGCTGAGTGCATGTATTTCAGGGTGGTTAAAAGCGTAGGTAGACTAGATTTTCTTGCATAGTCACTGCCACTAATTACTATGCTGCTTTTGATGTTTGCTTGTGAGAGAAAGGGAATTACATGGGTTTTCAGCCATGAGATTGAGGAAGATTTGGAACTTATCATATTTTCATTCAAGTAGAGATCAACAGCAACATCAGTGTTGGGCAGAGTACTTAAAATCCTAGGATTTTCAACGAAGACTCGAATCTGAGATGAGGTGATCTTGTTTTGCTTCAAGAACGATATGGTTCTACTAGGTGATGAAGTTGTAGTGTTTCCACTTGCATGATATGAGAAACCCACCAGAGTTCCTGTAAGATGTGAAAAAACAAAAAGACAGAAACTTCAAACTACTTTTATCTTGTATTTTAGCTGTAACTAGTTTTAACCCAATTTAGAACAATAACCTGATCAGAATATTAAAAATGTAGATCCAACTTCACATTAATTAGTGTGATGTTCATAAAGAGAACCATGGTTTCAGAAAAGCAAAAGATCAAAAAGTATAAGTAATAGTTTTTACTTACCTGATGAACAGCTAGAGAGAAGAGACATGAAGAACAAGAAGAGGCACTTAGAAGCTGCATTGGCCATGATTATGTGAAGTGTTTCTGGGAATCTAGGCAGAGACCAAGCTGGATTTTTAATGTGATTCATAAAATGGAAATGCTTTTAAAACATTGCAGATATAATTGGAGTGAATATAAGCACCCATTGAGAGAGAGAGAGAGAGAGAGAGAGAGAGAGAGCAGAGTGTTGAAAATAAAGGTGAGGAAAGAAAAAGGACAAAAAAAGAAAGTGTGAAAAAGAAAGGTGACGAGTTGTAATGATAAAGAAAATATGTTTGCTTTGTCACTAAGGATATGGGGTTGAAAACCTTGTGTCTGCAAAACAGTAGAAAGAATCAACTATGCTTTTGTGCTTTTTTTTTCTTTCCCAAAGAGATATAAGCTCAGGATATAAAGTGGTCTAAACAAGTGGCAAAAGATAGCACATGATGCATCTAAAAATACACATGCCGTAACCCTAGATATCAGATTCCCATCCCACTACAGGTAATTTCTTTTTGGGGGGCTAAAGCTCACATAAGATTAAGATCCAGAGGGTGCTTAAGTATTTTATGGATGAGAAATTTGTATAAATACCACTTGAATTTTTTAAGTATGTGTATGGTTATCACATGAACTTTTAATTTTAACTATTAATCAACTAAACTTTGTAAAGTGTTACAATTAAACACCTATGCCTAACTCTGATAAAATTTAAGTTAATTAAGTTGTATGTGATATTTTTTGAAAGGCAATTTCATCAATTCACTATAACTAAATATTAAACAAAAAATAACTAACCTAATTATCTAAGTACCTCCACAATCCCTTCCAAGCCTCCTTTCTCCTCCACATGTCGTACTCATAACCCTAGATATCATATTCTCATCCCACTACCTCATTTGATCAATGAGAAAGGAAGCTTGGGAATGGGAAATCAACTGCTTTCCCATGTTTGATAAGTCCGGGCATGGGAAATAATTGTTTGACACATGGGAAAGTAGGAGGGAAAGTGAAGCCCTTCTCCCAACTCATGTTTATTTGATTTAATATGGATATAATTGAAAATTTATACAATCTTTGTTTTCCATTCCTAGTCAAAATAAATATAGGAAATGAAATAAAGTAACTTTATATATCCTGGTTACTTTCCTGACGTTACCAAACATGATAAAGGAATCTTCAATTTCTCATAAAAATGACATGGGAAATGATTTCCCCTCAAATCCGTTCCGTGAACCAAACGGGGTAAGATTCCCAGGCTGCTTAAGTATTTTATGGATTAAAAAATGCATATAAAATAGGGGTGATCAGCATCAAACAGCCGGCCTCTAGTTAATGGGTGTTAAAGATTTGTATTTGGTTGGAGCATTTTAAAGGAGGGAGGAAGGAGGCACAAAAGTCTAGCTATTTTGCTTAGATCAGCCAAGCACAAAATAACCAAAAACTAATGAATGAATCAATAAAAGGGAAACAAAAGTTGATTGAAAGGAAAGTCTTCCAGAGATTAGGCTTAGAAATTCACTTTTAGGTTTTGGCCTTTCCTTCTTGGATAAGGGTTTGTGGATGTGTTCCATGCGATTTGATATATTTTAAGAAAGCTTAACGTAGCTACGATCAAGGTCAGAAGGTCTTGAGTTCAATTGGCATCCGGATCAGCGAATCGTTTCCAGAATAAAGATGAATAATTTGATGCAACCGGACCACAACAGATCTAGTTGTGGCTGTGGAATGTGGATGGTGCACTACCACATACACGAACAAACCATGTGAAATTTACAGCAAGATTTCTTCTGCTGCTTTATATTTATCATGTATCGTTTTGAGGTGAAAGCTATCAAGAAAATGCAGGGTACCATGTTCTCAAATGCATGATAAGGACACAAGAGTAAATCTAATATTTCCAAGTAGCGCAGTGTGAAAAAGTAACCACAACCATTAGAGCCACCTTCTTTCTGCGGATTTAAAATAAGATAGAACATGCAACGTAAGAGTGGACAAAGACAACGCATGTGGAATAAGCTATTATGCTGCATTCAAATTTCAAAGTAGTAAATCAAAAGCAGCTTATCTGACTAGCTCTTAAGCCGAAAGCAAGCGAGAGAGAGAGAGAGAGAGAGAGAGAACAGTCACACCTGTTACATAAGTTCGATAGATTTAATATGAATTTGGAAAAGTGGCCTCGGATTAATATGAGGGGAAAAGGGGTGACAAACGTCAGGATATATCATATTGGCATATTCAATGTGGCAGAATTGCTTTGTGGTTTTGTTTGGTTGCTGATAAAGTTAACTTCTTCAAATCAAAACTATTGCACTTATCTTATATCTTTCATTCATAAAGTTAACTCCATCAATTATCTTGTACACTTCACAACATATTCACAATGTTCTTCCTACTCATTGGAGCCTCAAATATTTACAGTTGTTAATGCAAAATTACAACATCTTGTCATTCTTAGTTGTTTCTCAAATGCCACCAGCAACCAACAAATTACTGAAAGAGGGATCAAGAAGTGCTTCTCTGGCTGACTGATATTTGTCGAGACGCTTCTTCAATGAACGGAAATCTCTCTCGTCTTTTGAAGTTCGTTCCTAGCATAGAATGAATCAGTCAAAAACCTAAGTCATTTCTTCTTACAGTGCATAGTTTTAAAACATTAGACTTAAAATTGATCAGTTTTCACCCCTTTGTGGTTGCCAGCATAGAGAACCCTGCCGCTGTTGTAGCATTTGTATAAGAAAAATTACAATAGTAAGTGGTTGTGTAAAATTAAATAAGAAAAACTTACAAATGATTTCTTTAGCAGTAAGACATCCACCAGGTACATCAACCACAGTGCATTTGTTCGGGGGAAGCTATAAAGATCAAAAGTTAACAATGATAGCACTAAAAAAATTCTTCTTTACTTTTCAATTTTGACTAACACATTTTCCCTTTTTGTATATGATAATTAAATTTGATATATCAACCATACCTTCCCTCCCAGCAGTCTTCTGTTACCTCCTTCATCTTCCGGTATGTTTCTGACTGCAAATGATTTAACTATCATTTATTTTATTTCATACAACAAAGATAAATTTACTGGTACAACTTTAGTTTCAATTCCTTACTTGTTTATCGCCCTTTGGACCTTTAAAGAGCTCAGGATCCGAAGATAGGTCTAGAAAGAGTATGTCATCACCTGTGCATATTTGATGTTTGTTAAGTATGCTACATCAACAATTAATGTATCCTCTACCATACCAAACACATTGTAAAAGTATTTTAACAAGAATTCACCAGTGTTGATTCTTGAAAGAGTGAAATCTATTATTGACATCCCCAATCCAAATGTTTGGATAAACATCTGTTTTCCCTCAAGAGTGAACGGCATTGTAACAGAATCATTCCGACTTAAAAGGATGTTTCCCCTGTAACAAATGTATATTCCTAAGTCAGCAGCACTCATAGATTCCAAAGTCATTATTATACTCACAAATACAACCATACCAGTGAAGATCACGGTGCTCAAATTCATATGCAGCTTCAGCTACAGCAAGGGCAGCTGTAACCTGAAATGATAATCCAATCATTTAAAAACAAATTGAAGTTTCAGGAATCACCACAAGAATTCTGTTATAGTGTATACTTTACCTGGACCAATAAACTACGTGCCTCATCAGTGTTCTGAAGTACAAAGCTTTCCAGATCCTTGCCACCATGCTCTAAAACAAACACGACATAGCACTGTATGCAAAATTGTGAGTTGCATTGAATAAGTCTGAGTAACGTTAACCTCATAGTATATGAATCATTTATACTTGAGAAGATCACCAAGTCGTAGTTATGGAAGATTATTAGGGCGACTCTTAGCTTATATACCAAAAAGAATATTAGACAAGTTTAAGTAGAGAAGGAAAACCTGGTTATCTGGAAACGCCTTAGGGTGATCATTTTCTGAACCATGATCTTCATCCCAATCCTCCCATGCGCTGATCAAAGCAGCATCATAAGAGCCTTGGCACACTCTCAAACTGTAAAGGAATCAGATCACAGAAAGATGACAGAATAAAAATCTTGCAATTGATACGATCATTCAAGTAATCAATTCTATTAAGTCTTAAGCAGTTGTGGAATGATAGAACTTTAAAGTAAATACATACTCTATGGTTTCGATAAACATGGTGCAAGCATTTTGAAAATCACCCTCATGTCCTCTTAAGTAATTAAGAGTGCGGGAAAGTACGACCTCTTCTAGCAATTCTTCAGATCTCTGGAGCACAGTAACTTCATTACATTATCATTCAACAAAACGAGAAATCCCATTACTAGAAGAAGGCATAGTATTGCAGCAAGTACCTTTTGCACTTCCCCATTCACAAGTATGTTACCATCAATTGGGACTATTTTGCAAACATAGTTGCCAGCCTTGAAAGCTTCTCCAAATGTTCCTTCCCCGATTTTGGTAATCTTGTCTAGGTCACTGTTTCAAGAAATTTGTATGTTATGTTAGCTTACAGAAGCAGAGGATCAGCTAAAATATTGCGGGAAAAGGGGAGTTCAAATTGTAAGGGGAGTTCAAATTGTAAAGGCAAACATATTACAAACAAGGAGCTTACCAATAGGAAGAAAAAACATCCCTAAATTTTAAGGGAACTGACTGTCCACATACTGCTAATAGAGCACGAAATGGATCCAAATCTTCACTATCTGATGAAGATGATGCCAGAGAGAGTTTCTTTACAGAAGCTACTATATCTTCACAACCGTCATTGCCCACATCCAGCACCGTTTCAAGCACACTTCCATCAACCAAACTCAATTCAAATCTGCTTTGCGCAGAAGGCAAACGAGACTTGACTTTACTAGAATTTTTTGGGGTTTTCAAACTTGAAGATTTCAAATTGTTACCACCAATGGGTTCTGAAGGTATGGGCCGCATGGTTGAAGTCTGCAGTATCTTAGACAATGTGCTCGAAGGCTCGAAAGTGAAGTTTAGCTTCTTGAACAACCATTTATCTAATGGAGAGCACAACTTGGGTAATGCAACAGTATCAGTTTGGTTGCCCGCAACCCATGTAGTAGGTTTGGGAGAGGGGCTCTCCTCCACCAACTCAAAGGCATCAATCTCTTGAAAGTAAGCCTTCTCCTCTTCAAATTTGTACTTCCCCTGGAGATTCCAAACATTAAAAACAGCATACGATTGTGTTTAAACTTTAATGGAGTACATGCAATTGAGGCATTGCTATGCTAAGAACAACATGCAAAACAGAAAACACAATTTTTCTTTAAAAAGGAGCTCACTTTGGGAAGAGCAGCTTTTCCTTTTCTCTTTCCTTTTCTTTTAGGCTCCTTATGTTGAGGATGATAATCAAAGCAAACACCAACAGCAACACTTGTCCTCCCTCTATCAAGCACAAAAAATCAATGAAAAGCTGGAATGAGATAGTAGCTACATTATTTAAGCAAAAGTTAAAACAGTGACTAACTATAACAAGCTCAATCTATAGAATCAAAAAAGAAATTCAGTAAATGGGTGCTACCCAAACAGCCCCTCACCACTAAACACATAGTAATCAAGCTCGTACCACAAAACCGGGAAGCGGAAAACAAAAGGAATCATAATAAACACAAACCCAAAGCTCACAAGACAGGGCAGATAGACACAAGTTCAACCGCAATCTCGGAAGAAAGAGAACGGGTCCAACAGAGATAGAGATAGAGAAAAGGTGGGCGCTTTGAAATGAACCTTGTAGAAAGGGAACGGGTCCAACTGGTTTTCCTGTTGAGAGCTCCAGCAGCAGGAGCCAAACTCACCCGTCCCACATAACGTGCCGAACATGACTGCTTTCTGAGATAGGCAAAATCAAAAACACATTGAGAGCACAAATTAAGAAACTTTTTGGCTTCGCAAAACAAAAACACATAATCACAACAGAGATTAGATTTGAACATACGAGGGTTCTACATCTTGAGTGGGTTTGTTGGGCTTTCTTCTTCTGTAAATCGCTTCACACTGTTGTCGTTGATCAGCGACTTTACCTCCTGAAATGTATTCCTTAATAATGGAAATTAACTTGGGTAATGAAGAAAACTAATGGAAGAAATTAGGGTTTTGTCTCAGTACCTGCGTTGAAGTCCATTAGAGAGAGAGAAGGATTTTGAATGCTTCGTCTTTTGGGCGGGAACTGTTGTAGTACCGGCAGAGATAAAAGATGAAATGTTGCGTTTCGTGGAGAGGGAAAAGGGGTGGCTTAAAAGTCACCATTCTTACGACTTAAACGGTGCGTTTGGTGTACACGGCATTATTCAGTGGGCTGGGCTGCGATGGCCAATGCTTCTTTGTGTTTCTGATCTCCGATTGTATATTTAAAAAATTTTAAACCCCAACTACAGTCTACAGCCCAGGGTTGTGTTTCCCTTTTAAATTTTTTTAAAGTGATTCTATGTTCATTTCAATCTTCTCCAAATAAAGATGAAAGAGAAACTTATTTGTGGATTTGCATTAATTAAAGTTTTAGCAACCTTGTTGTTCAACCCTATTTTCCAAGTTCCCTATGATATAGAACCATTGCTTAGGCTTAAAGTCGGTCATGGCCCGATTTATTAGATCTTCAACGAGGAAAATTTGAACTTGGATGTAAGGGACGAATTCACTATTATGGAAAGGGAAAAAAATTGCTTTCATCTAATTATCTGTACCAACATTGACAGCTTCTCTAAAATGGTCAGTTTCCACTAATTAGATGAACTTGTGGGTGAACAATTAATTAATGCTTAGCTACCCTTTGCTTCTTTGTCCTGGCATTTGTTGTTTAGCAAAGCCTAGAAGCCCTTTGCATAGACAATAATGAAACCACCACTACTTGTTCACTCATTTGTTTGGTTCTTTTTAGCCATTTCTTATGGTGCTTGTTATACTTCATCCCAAAAGTATTTTTCTTGTGACTTTCTAACATGTTTGTATCATGCATGGATATATATTGCTCAACTCTGAGCATTATGTTCATCAATCTTAATTTGTTTGGAGAGCATAATTAATACTGATATTCAAGCAAGAAAAAAGGGGAAAATTTAAGCTTTATAATCAAAACTCAAATCATTTCGAAAGGACAATTAGACAAAACACAACCACCTAACCAGTATCCTACATAACCAAACCATATACCATATGGATGTTGAGAATAGCGTGATCAAATTAGACCATACATACTTATCCAAGTTCTAAGAATTTCAACATGTGGTATCAGCTAACACCCAAGTACCTATCCCAAAGACTCCCGATAATCGTTTCAAAAAAAACTTTCATGTAATTTATATCCACAAACCATTTGAGAAATGATATTGTTTTTCAGTCCGGAAAAGACTCCCAAAATTACGTTATGTAGGAGGAAGTCATTGTCTAAACATTAGAAACATACCAAAAACTTACAAGCATTTCCCTGCAACATGAAATAAGAACACTCCATGATTTTTTCTATTTGTGTAAATTTATGTTGTGGTAAATAATTGCTCTTCCGCAGTTTTCTAAATCGCTTGGGGTATTCTAGAAGAAGGAAAATAAATATCTAGCCAAAAAAAGGAGGAGAAATCATTTTAATCAGCATATGTAGCTAATCTGGTAATAAATGACGGTTATGTGTTTTAGCGGCGATTGGTGACGGTTTATGAACCTTTAGTGACAAAATTTAAGGCTACATGATTTTAGCAACGGTTTGTTTCGCCGCTAACCGTAGGTAAAAAATCTCTCAGTGACGATACACTTAACCGCCGCTATAAGTCGTCATTACTTTACAAATTCACCCCTCCGCCCGAATCTTAATTGGATCACAAATTTTAAAATGACTACCATCAAAAATTTATTTTTATGCTCACTGGGGATCGCTTATCAGACCCAATAAACAAAAATGCGGTTTATGGAGGAATACAATAAACGATTGAAAAAAAACTGAAACCTGGAGATGGAGCAACTATAGTTTACATCAACTAATACTCAATACATATACAGAGGAGGCGTTCGCTTTATATCAACCAGCATAACAATTGCAAGCCTGCATTTGCAACCGCTGCACTTAAGAGTGATTCCAATGTTTTTTTTTCTCAACCTCTGAATTGTCACTTCCTGCGACACATGGAGCAAATGCCTAAGAAGTATGTGAATTTACCCATTGATGCAATGAAGATGGAACCCGGGGTTGCATGCCCCCCCAAACTGCAAGATAAAAGAACAAGCGATTTAGTGAATTATCATCAAGCTGTACCAAAAATGAACGGAATAATTAATATCAAATAAAAACTATAAACCAAGAAACACAAATCAGACTGATAATGCAAAATGTGAAATGTCTAAATCTAGTCGGATCAATGCATGAAATGATAAAGGTTTTCCCACCTCAAATGCATGTACTGTAAGCAATTTGGTTGGCCTTCTTGATAATAGAACAATAATGTAGGGTAGGGTTTGACTATGTACATGATGTTCTAAGGTGTCGCCAGAAGATCCGACACCAGATATTTGAATCATATTTGGGTAGTTCATAGAAGAAAAAGAAAGAAAATACAAATGCCAAAGATTGTAAATTAACAATGAACTGCATATTGCATACTGTTGAGAAACAAAGCAAGACCCCCACAAAAATCAGAACAGAAAACTCGTACACATTCACATATCCCAAAAAAGGATAAGAATTAGAGCTCCAGAGAAGTAGACGAAATAGAACATATGCCAAAAAGGGGTACTTAAGAGTTAAATTTATACACATTGACACCTGCAGCAATTGATTAGTTCCAAATTGATTAACAAATATAACAGATAGAGAAGAGATAAAGAAGACAACGTGTTTGAAAAGCCCAGCGTATATTCGAAAATAGAGTTCTGTACTGTTTCTGTTTCTATACAACGATGTTTCAAATAGATGAATTCTGATCACAATGAGAAAACTCAGTTTCTTGTAAATTCAATAATATAGCTAAAATTCATTCTATTGTGATTAAATAAATGCAAGGTTAACACATAAATTGCATTTAAAAGAAAGGAATCGAATAACGAACATGAGACTTTGTTTGGTTCCAAGCAAGGACACTTGTCATTATAAAATGTGGACAAGTGTCATTCTGTGATTAGTTGCTTATATGGGTTTGTTAGAAGTCTGCTAGAGAGTTCGTTGGGTTAATTAGTTAAAGATGAAGGTGTTAACTGTATAAAGGTTAACCATTCTTGTAAAACTCTCATTATCATCAGAAATAACAACAATCTTCTTCTTCTACAATTGTCTCTGTAATTCTTTCTATAATTCTTCATTGTTTTCAGTTTTGAGAAGATATACTCTCAGGAAACAAAACTCAGAAGCCTATTACACAGCATAATGCACCAAAACAAATTTCAGACAAAACAAACATACTCTCAAGGTGCTATTACACAGCATAATGCAACAAAACTGTCATTCCAACAATCTTATGCCCATGACAACTTTCAAATTCAAGTCGTGTCATCCTTTCGAATTTGAATGATCATTTTTTTGCAATCTAAATTTGAAAGGTTTTGGCTTGCAAGAGCTAATTAAAGAATGTTATTTATTGGCATTGACAGACAAATGAAATTTGAAAATGCGGATTGGCACAACAACATTCTTTAGGAATTTATTCAGTTTCTCAACAGCAACCAAATGCAAACATAGAAGTTTAATGGATAAACCAAAATCATGACTTGCATTCATCTAAAAATAAAATGGAAATGTAGAAAATAAACAATAAAAATAGAAATTACATGAAAAGAAGAGAGCTTGAGGGTGTTAAAGGCAATGAGCTTGGCAGCCACACTGCCCCAGTTGTCACTACCCACAACACAACGGTGACTGGTTTTGTGAGGAGCTTCATATTTCTCCTAAACTTGATTTAGGATTATTGCATTTCAAGTTCAGAAGAAAAAAACCATATAATAAAATCTCCAATCAGCCCTAAATATATCAAGTTCAACTCAAAATTAAGACAAAATCTAAAACCACCAAAGGCATCATATAACACCAGAGAATATAAATCAAAGTTGTCATCATTGTAAGATCTAGAGAAAACCAGCCATAGAAACGTACCTAGGGCAGAATCGGAGCCACGGGACGTTCAACAGAGAAGACGAGAAGAAGGCGAAGGCCCAAATTGATGTAGAAGAAGAGACACTCGCCCTCACCCTCGCCCTCGTCGTCGTCGTTTGGGTTCCAGAGTCCGGGCTTGGACTTGGACCCGAAAGGCCATGTTCAGTCTGAGTCAAACTTAAGCCCATAAACAATGACTATGACTTGAGAAGTGTGCTCTAATTTGGCCCACCAAACAAGTCGTGATTTTTAAAATCCCAAATTTAGCCCTGGATCATGTCTCCTTTTTTATATATATATTTTTATAATCTTTTTCAGTGGTTACATGTTTTAATATGAGTAGCCTAGTAAAATTTGTAAGGTGTGGTGGGTGTTCAAAGAACATTTTTGGGCTCTTTGGGAGTGATTTTAAAGAAGTCGATAATCACTTTTATAGAGAATTACTTCTCTAAATAATTACTTTAAGTAATTTTATAGAGAAGCACATAGGAGGTGTGTATTCCCAGAATCACTTAAAATAATAAAAAGTGATTTTCTAGAGAAGCACGTGGGATATGCTTCTCCTCAGAAGTAATTATGGCATATTCAGAATCACTTTAAACGAGCCCTAGGTACTTTGATTAAACTTTTTATAGGAAATACTTCTACTTATAAGTAAGTTATAACCCAACATTATTTGTGACGCAAGATTCAATTGTAGAAAAAGTTGGCTTACATAAGCCTTTCTTCTCTTTCCTTTTCACATTCATATGGAAAACAGATAAGATCTATTATTTTGCCTCATTGTAAATTCTTTGTAACAACTCTATTTAAACAGTTCAAACTTATTTTAAAAAAATTCAGACACCCTTTACATTCCCGTATTCAGCTCCCCAAATTTACATCTCTCCATGCTCATATGGCTTTGCATTAACTAAATTTTAGCACCCTTGTTCATTGACATTCCCAGAGAAGATATATTTTCCAAGCTCCATTTGATATAGACCTGTTGCTTAAGCTTAAATTCAATCCTGGCCCAATGACAGATCCCAGTGTTTTTAATTTAGTGTGTCTTTTAGCTCTTCAATTGGCTTTAATTGGAACAGCTCTCAACAATCATGCATCAATATTTCCTTTTGCTTGAGAAATTTATTAGCAAATATCACTTTCTTTGTTTGGGAAGAAAAAAAATAGTTGGTACCATCTAATTATCTCTATCACAATTGACAGTTTCTCTAAAATGGCCAGTTTGCACTAAAGCCATCCTTGTGGGTGAACCCATTAACTAATGCTTAGCTACCCTGTGCTTTTCTGTCTTGCCATTTGTTGTTTAGTAAATCCTAGAAGTCTCACCACAACTTGTTCACTAATTTGTTTGGGTCTTTTTGGCCATTTCTATTTGTTGGGTTATATCTTCTTATAAATTCTTTTTTTTCAAGGGTGTTTTGTAATTTTCTTATATGTTATATCATGCATAATATATATATATCAATTTTGATTGGCATTATGTTAAATTTTAGAGACACGGGTTAGTACCCTACTACTAGTAATACCCATATTGTCCATAACTTAACTACTTACAAAACCTAGTAGATGTGAGGTTTTATCATAAAAAATCTTGGTGATATTAGTAGTGGAACCACTCATATTATATTTATTTTTATCAAGTTTCGAATGTGGGACTTATTATATTCTTCAACACACACTTTTGCTCCTTCCATCAAATCGTGCAATTACAAATGCCTTTAAAAATAAACTCATTTTCATCAATCTTAATTCGTTTGGAGCATAATTAATATTGATATTCAACCAATAAATTTAAATAATAAAAAAAGAAGAAGGGAAATTTAAAGCTTTATAATCAAAACTCAATGGGACAATTAGACACAACACAATCACCTAACCATTATCTTGTAGATTTTGGATAATGCTATATTAACCACTAGTGACCTTGTTTAAGTCACATAAGCAACCATATACCATATGGATGTTGTGGAAAGTGTGACAAATTAGACAATATACACATATCCAAGTTGTAAGAATATACAATCATCAATAATCCTAATTAATTTGCAAGTTAGCTTATTATAATATGGTGTGGGTAGGGCACAAGATGTCTAACTATTTTTTATTTATTTAAAAACTTGATGACATAATTATGTGATGATTAACTGAATCTGCAGGTTCAGAGGATACCAAACGATATCTTTCAAATCAAATTTTGTTAGGGTTTCTTTTTCAAAGTTTATGGATAATGTAGACTAGCCACCCTATATCTCATATCGCTGTTTGATTTTCAGTTGATGAGGAATTGTAATCAATATTTCTTTTGCAGTGCCATGTCTCTTTCTTTTTAGTTTATTCCCCTCTCTTTTCACCTCCTAAAGTCTTTTCTTGTCCCTCTATAAACCTTAGCTCATTCAGGTGGTATTTAATTCATGTTAGTAGTTGCATATATACTCTCTGCAATGGTTGAAAAGATGAACACTATTTTGCAAAAAAAATCCCCAAAAAAAAGGGATAATCTTTCTAAAATGACAATGTTACATACATTGTTTTATTTATACTTACACTTCCTGAGGTTTTCGGTGTTTCCACAAAACTCATTGAAGTTTTAAAAATTATACGAACACCTCATGAGGTTTCAGATTGTTTTCACAAAATCCATTCTCATTGATTGCTCGTCCAAAAATTGATGATTTCTTTACAAAAAAATATGTATGCAAGTGACAAAATTAACCTTAATGAATGAATGTGCAATCTAATTTCAAATGCTAACTTTTTCATTTGAAATTTATATATATATATATATATAATTACCAATCATCAAATGAAAAATTAACGGAAAGGGATTTTGTGAAAACAATTTAAAACCTTAAAGGGTTTGAAACCTTAAAGAATTTTGTGAAAAACTCAAAAATCTTAAAGGGTGTTAATGTAAATAAATTTTTTGTTTTGTTGTTATATAATATAGACTATGACGCATACAACAATTCCTATGATAGGAAGTAGAGCATGCTTATAAAACTATAAAATTTGGAATTTACGAGGACCTTTTGGTGGGCTAAAAAGTCGTGCTAGGTAGCACTTTGGTCCACATTCCCCCAAATCTCTGCAATCTGCATGGATTCCCCTCATTCACCGCATGGAATTGGCGTATGTCAATGTCATGCCAAGAATTATTTGTCATGCCACGGTATTCAGCAAGTTTTTATCATTCACTCAATTTTGTTTCATTATTCTTCCTAATCATCATGGTTGAGAGTCTCACGAGTCACAACATGTTACAAAAACCAGATGTGATTAGATAAAATATTAAACTTTGATTGTGCATTTACGTATTTCACAGAATTTCATCTAAAAAAGAAAACAAACTTATAGCGTAATATAAAATTGTGTATCAACTAGTCATTAACTTAATAGTATTTTTCGTTTCAACGCTAGAAGAAATCTTGTGTAAAGTCAACAACTCATCTGTTTCAACTATATAAACCTATTTTGGTTGAATGTAATGGTTGTCCAAACATGTCACTCAGCAATTTCGTAATCATATGATTCAAAAGAAAGATCAACTTCACAATCACCGGGATCCTAAAGAATCGAACTCAATTAATGCAGTCTTTTCAACATAAGAGTCACGGGTTGCGCGGCTAAATGAAGATGCATAATTTTAACCAAAATGATAACATTATGCCAGATGCATTGTGATCAATCAACGGACGTCGCTTACATTGCATGCAATCAATTTCTTACAATTAAGTTCTAACGGCAGGGCAATTTATTCCTTGAAAGCAAGTTTTTTGTTGTCGTTATTGTTTATAAGACATCTCTTATGTTTTTTACTTTATTACAAAGTAATATTCTAAACTGCTCTAATGTTAGGGAGAGAAATCAAACTCGGGCACAAAGGAACATGAACATTATCTTAGTCAAATGGCTTAACCCGCATATGCAAGACCTCCCATATGCTAAATTAGAATATTAATGGCGCACAGCTAAATCATAAACATAACTTAATTATATTTTATACCCATTAGTGCCGACCCAATTCGATGTCAACAGACTCAACAGATCATTGCATGGAAACGTTACGCTAATGCTGTGGTGATGATGGTCAGTTTTAGCATGAGGGTTTTGGCATGTCAAGCAAGGGATCAGATTCATCAGAAAGGGAAACCTAGTAAAGGATGGCAGATGGGGATTGCTGAGCTTTAATTATTTAGGTCCATGTCATGTGTTACATGCCTACACGAAAAAGCAACCGATAAATAAAATACAAAATCTATAAATATTTGTCCACCGTTATATATTAGCTAGGCCACAGTTATGGCTACGTACAAGATTTCAATACGCATGCACGTTTTAGACAAAACCATGCAGGCACCTAACATTCACGTACAATTATACAAGCCAATTGCGTGAGAGGGATTCTTTTGCCAAGTTAGGCACAAGCAATTGTTCAATACAGGGTTGATAGTGTCGACATTGAAAATGTTGTGGTGGTTGTTAATAGCTTGTACACATCGGTAGCTCAAGCCCCTTTAATTTGATGGACGATTTCCTAACGCCTAATAATTTCCAACACCAAAATAAAAGGCACCAATCGATCTACTTCTATGTTTATATGAATGGACATGGACATAATTTTGGTAGCTATGTGTAGGGCCATATGGGTATAATGATTTGCAAATTAACAAAAATTCAAAGAAAACTTGATTTGATGGGCGATTTACGGGCAGCTATAGGGTTGAAGTTTCTTTTCACTGCTTCTCGTGGCTTCACATAAAAAGAATAGACTACTTGAATAATTCGACGATCAAATATATATTAATATGGATAACACAAAGTCTCAAGCCTTAGTGTAAGTGTGTGTGCGCCCTAGTGATGATTTCTTCCAAGAGGTGAAATATTCAATAACTTGTTTACTTACCTAATGGTCAATTTGGGCTAAGAGACCATGTTACAAGAAAACTAAAAGAAGCCAGTGGTCCCAATTTTTATTTGTTAAATATAAAACTGAGAACAGGTTGCAGGAAAACTACCAGAAGCAGACAGCTTATGCCAGATACCAAATTGCCAGCGGTGATTTCTAGTACATATAATATAACTCAAATAAATCATTGAATATTTTTCCTTCTTTTTTTTTTCTGACCTATTAGTTTATGGATGAACTAATTTTTTCTTAAATATAGTTTTATTCGTTATTAAACCTATTAACATATTGATTGACTCAAAAAAAAAAAAAAAAAGTGAATGTTGGGTGGTGTTACAAGTTTTAAATTTGCAGCCAAGAGGGGAAGCACATTCTCTCTTCAAGCTTCAGGGAGGCACACTGAAAACTATATGATATAATAGTATTCTACTACTGCTTTTGCATAACAACTAATTCCCTATAGCATTGACAAACCACAAAGAAAAAAAATATATAGTCCTTGTAGCATGCTGCATTTCAATAGTTTTTTTAATACTGTTTTTGTATATTTTGTATATTTTTTCTTATTTCAGTATTTATGGTGAACCGAATTCCTTGTGGTGGTACCACATGCCTTGTTGTCCCGTGACCCACCCGTTCGTCTTTCTTAGTTCATAGGTTGATAGGAACTTGTGATGTTGTTGGATGAATAATTTGACAATCGTGCGTAACTCAAATGGTTAAGAGTATGCTAATATATATATGTATATATTTATCACAATTATAATCCTTTTGGCAAGAACTCAAATTTGAAGTGGCACTTATGAACTGGAGTATATTTTGGTGGGAGATTAGAAACCATTACAAAGTAGAAACAGAGCAAGAAGCAAAGCAATCTCTGTTTAAGTTGAAAAAAAAAAACTGGTGTTTTTGATAAGGTTGAAGACAACTGGTGACAGATGGCATTTACATTCCAAATTTCACTAATTGCTCGTACTAGCATTGCAGATCCGATATACTAACAGTTGGTTGCCTTTATAAATAACTTGTAACCTATGAACACAGAGGGAGGTGTTTGACTTGACCAAGTAACGGCTGAGATTCGAGAATTGTAATCTGAAAAAAAGGTAAATTTATTTTTTTATATTTTAATATTTAAAAATGACAACAGATGTAACAAAAGAGCAGAAAACCTGAGAGCTGTGACTACAGTGATATCTAAGATTCACACACCCAACTCAATTCACAACAGAAGCAAGCACACAAATACAGCAATCAATTCTAATAAATAAATACACAATAATGGAGAAAAAGAGAGAGAGATATTAAAGTAAATTACTGGTAATCAATCAGTCGTGTTCATATCAAATCAGGAAAATCTCAAGACCTTTACATCACAGAATTCCATGCTTCTGTTTTACTGTATGTGTTATGTTTTTGAAGGCATCTCAGTCTGAAGACTCCAAACTCACCACCTACCACTGATAACTCCATCCCTTCTTCTTATATCCCCACCACTCACAAATATCAGTTTTTTCCATGTCCCTCTACCATTTTACACAGGTACATGATCTTTCTTGTTATTTTTGGGTTTGGGTTTTTGAGATGGCTCAGTGCTGGTGCCAGAAAGCTCCATCTCAACTTAGATTCAGACACACATTTGCCCCACAGAGAAAACCCATATAGGAATTCCAGTTTTATTGGCTGTATATTTTATTTTTAACTTTTAATTTTAGTTTTGAGCACTGGGCTCATTTGGGTTTCTTAAAGAGGCTTTCTTGATATATGTTTATGGGTTTTCTTGGTCAGAGATCTGGAATTGTGTGTTTAATTGTTTGTCTTAGGATAAGGAATGTTGAAGGGGTTTCGAAGATCTGGCATTTCAAGGTTGCTCTTTTGAGTTCCATCACACAGAGGTGAGAGGTTGAAATTTTCTTTTCAATTATTAACATTCGTCTACGTTCACATTCTCACCCCCCCACAGAGAATGAATTTGTTTATTGAGTTATTGTATATGCATTATGTTCTGTCCATATGTTTATTGAACTGCTTTGGTTTGTCTACTAATAATTTGACGTTTCTGCTTAAGCCCTGCATCTTTCTTATTTGGTTTATGTGGCTCTGACAAGTTTTCTCCTTTATTGGTAGTTTTTTTTTTTCAGTTTTCATTTTTGTGTGAAATTGGTGAAAAGTACCAGGTTGTAATTTTTATCATCTCTAGTTGATGCAAACGGATTTGGAAGAAAAGATTTTGACAGTGATATAAATGATGAATCAGAAGCAATCTTAATATGAGATTCTGCTATGTGTAGGGTTTTTGGTATCTGATAGAATGGCCTCCGATCTGAAAGCAGAGTTATCCAAGGAAGCTTTCTTTAATCTGAAGGTCTGGGAAGTAATTGGAATAGCTGTTGCATTATTTATCATAATTATCCTCTCTGTGCTATCAATGTGCCTTACTTCACGTAAGAAATCAAGGAAAGCTAGGGACAAGATTCCCCTTAGTCAAATCCCAACTGTCTCAAAAGAAATTAAGGAAGTTCGAGTGGAACAAGTATCTGCAAGTGAATTTGCTCCTCGTGATGGAATTCTTCTCACCATTCACGACAAATCCAGTGACAAAGAATCAGATAAGATCATGCTCCATTTGGGTATGGGCAAATCGAAGAATGGAGAGAATAGCAGCCAGTCAGGTTCATTTAATCAATTAGAAAACGACGGTGGCCTGTACCAATCTGGAGAAGAAGGGAGTTCCAGCACTGTTACAGTGTATAAGGCTTCTTCATCGTATCCAATAACTGCCCCGTCTCCTCTAGTTGGCCTGCCTGAATTCTCTCACTTGGGTTGGGGCCACTGGTTTACATTGAGGGACCTTGAGCTTGCAACAAATCGGTTTTCAAAGGAAAATGTCCTTGGTGAGGGCGGATATGGAGTTGTTTACAGGGGAAATCTCATCAATGGGACTCCAGTGGCAGTTAAAAAGATCCTAAACAACCTGTGAGTTTGCTAATATCCCGACTCTATTGTGGTTTGTCCATTCACCATTCTTGTTTCCATGAATTTGTCATAACTTGAACTGTTTTAACGTCTTTAGAGGCCAAGCAGAGAAAGAATTTAGGGTGGAAGTTGAAGCAATTGGCCATGTGCGCCACAAGAATTTGGTTCGTCTACTGGGATACTGCGTCGAAGGGACTCATAGGTACCTTTTTTTTTAAAGTTTATTAAGTCTGATGAACTAACTAATTGACTCTATGTTTTGAATTGTTTTCTTATGAAAAAAATGAGATATCAAAGTACGTGTAGGTCCCCATAAATTAGGTGGAAACAAAGAAGCTTTTGTGGCTTTAATATCTGAGAGGTGGATTGATCTCTCAGTATTGAGTATATAATAGCCTACTGCTGTTGAAGTAACACCTGAACTACAATAGTTGGTCTCATTTGCATTTCAAAATTTCAGGATTTTGGTCTATGAGTATGTCAACAATGGAAACTTGGAGCAATGGCTTCATGGAGCAATGCGTCAGCATGGATATCTCACTTGGGAAGCACGCATAAAGGTTCTCCTTGGAACTGCAAAAGCGTAAGTCAAATTGCGTACAAATTTTTTTCCAGGTTTTCTAGTTCTCATTTAGTGTGATAATACTTGTCGCAGTCTTGCCTATTTGCACGAGGCCATTGAACCAAAAGTTGTACACCGAGACATTAAATCTAGCAACATATTGATTGATGAAGACTTCAATGCCAAGGTATCTGATTTTGGCCTGGCCAAGCTGCTGGGTGCGGGGACAAGTCATGTGACAACTCGCGTTATGGGAACCTTTGGGTTAGTATTATTTCTTGAGCATGACCCTTTTTGGCCCCTGACCAATGCTGTTTCTTTCAGTTTTAGATGCTCAGAATAAATCGATTAATTGATGCTAGAGGATTAATTATTTCTCTTGTCCCTGCTTCCCAAAAAACATTTCAGATATGTCGCCCCTGAATATGCTAATACCGGACTTTTGAATGAGAAGAGCGATGTGTATAGCTTCGGGGTTTTGCTCTTGGAAGCAATTACTGGAAGAGACCCTGTGGACTATGGTCGCCCTGCACATGAGGTATGCGCAAGTTATAAAAATCAATAGCAAAGAAACTTGTCCAACCATCCTAAAATACCAGACTCTTGTCAACATAGAATCATGAAGAAGCTTGATGCAAGTTGGATTTATTATGTATTAAGTAGTGAATGCCCCTTAAAAGAATGCATTCAATAGTGTATGGTAGTTTACAGTCTAAATCTACTTAGGAGTGCAGAATTATGTAGAGGATACTCTACAGACAGAAATGGCAATAAAGTTATAATATTGCAACTGTACACATGTTCATTGCGTTAATTTCTTTATCTCTATTTTGTAGAGGATACTCTACAGACAGAAATGTCAATAAAATTATAATATTGCAACTTTGTGGAGTTTTGTTTGACATGCAGTTTTAATGCTCACAGGTAAATCTGGTCGATTGGCTAAAAATGATGGTTGGAAGCAGAAGGTCTGAAGAAGTCGTAGACCCAAACATTGAGGTGAGACCATCAACAAGAGCCCTAAAACGGGCTCTCTTGACTGCTTTGAGGTGTGTTGATCCAGATTCTGAAAAAAGACCCAAGATGGGCCAAGTTGTCCGTATGCTCGAGTCCGAGGAATATCCGATACCAAGAGAGGTTAGATTCTCATTCTCTCTCTGAAACACAATTTCTGATGGATTGCAATTTGAATTTATCATGTCTGAAGAAGGATATGAACCTGCAATACTTTTGATCTTGTTTGCTTCTAAATCCCAGTATGAAATATCTGATTCCATTTCTAACTAACCACATTGCCTCTTACTTTGTCCTTGCTATATCTGCATTCCTAGACCCTTTTAGCTGTCTCCTGAATTGGTGTTACCTTTTTTCAGTGAATGAGACTCTAGTACTGTCTTGCTTGGAATAAATTATTCAAAATTTGATTCAAATGAACAAAATATTTTGTCCATGCAAAAGATTTAATCAATTGATTATCTCATGCATTTTAATTGCTCAAATTTTCTATCCACATCCCTTTCTCTACAACTACCTTTTGTGTTCCCATGCTCTAATCCATTATGGTGTTGGTCCTCATAGGATCCCAGCTGATTGACATTTACTGGTCAACCAATGGCTGGACATTTGATTTGATGATTTTCAGCTGTCTTTTGAATATAAGTTTTCTTCTTGATGTTCAGGATCGAAGACACCGAAGAACTGAAGCAGGCAGCATGGACATTGATTCCCAGAGGGAAAATTCAGATACTGATCGGAGTGATTATCCGGGTTCAAGATCAGAAAGCAAAGGCTATCAGCGGACGTAATTAAGCCAGTGGTTCAGTTGAGAATCTCAGAAATATAGAAAGTGAGGGTGATTCTTAATTTTTTTTCTACTCCCAAATTCTTGGGTGTCTGTCTGATCTGATGCTATTAGGGCAGGGGAGAGGGGGTTGATGGGGGAGAGAGATGATCCTTGTGTTCCTTTTTTTGTTCTCCCTTCATTTTTCCTTTTGTTTCTTTCTGGTAGATGGAGAGATATATTGTTTGTGTATCAAAGTGGTGGTGTTTGTGAAAAACCCAAGACAATGCGGGCTATGTACAGAATGATTGCTCTTCAAATTTGTTGGATGAAATGCTCCCTTTTTTTGTTAGAACGCTAATGAAGTCACGACAAGCACCACCACTTCAAATTTGGTGGTGTTTGTGTTAAGAACGCTGCAGCCACGACAAGCTCAGAAATTAGTAAAAGAACCGACTATGTTTTATAAATAATGACTCTAATGAAGTCAACTAGATGAATGTTGGTTGATTCAGTTTCTGGCATGGACAAAAGTTCATCTCCATTAACATGCTTCAGACTACTACTTTTGACTAACCAAATTGAATTGGACAATTTTGGATACAAGGTACAGCCTGTTTAAAGGACATAATGTAGTGCAAAATAGACTAAGAGAGCACCAAGGAAAAGAGACAAAGAAAAGAAAGGAAAAACATGTCTAATGTTGCTGTCAACAATCATAGCTATGTATGAGCTTTTCTGTGGCACCAAGAAAATGGACATCTCATTGTGCTTCGCAGGTTGCTTTGGGTTGAACCCAAACAAACAGCCAATCAGTACTAGGCTATATGCGTATCCAAGTAGGTTTTACATCCTGCCCAGGTTAAGGGGACACAGAATCTTCCATGATTTAACACCCTTTCTTTCATTCTAAGGGCCATGAAAGGCCAAGGTGAAAATAGGTACATGCTCAGGTGGTTGTTTTGGACAGATGGTATTTGATATAATTTCCATGGTCTTGGTTGTCTTCTGGCTTTAATGTTAAGAGGCAGGCAGCCAACTTTTATTTATTTATATGGTTACTAGAGGCATATCAGTAATTGTTTTTACTTTTCAGAAAGCCCAAGAAGTTGTTTTGTTCTAGTCAGGTGAGTGTTGTGCCTACACTACACTACATCTCTCAGAATTAGAAATCTTCTTGACCCTTATGTTGGCTGACATCTACATACATGTTTGGTTGCAGGGCAGGCTCTTTTTTGTGCATTTCACCGCTGATCATGAGCTTAGCTGCTGTCTGATGATTTTAAGGTATGGATTATGCTGTGGGGGAGTATGCTTAACTTAATCACTAGGGTTTAGTTGATGGTTTCTAGGGTTTCTCTTTTTGTTGGTTCCTGATACTCGAAAAGGGGTCTACTTAACAGAGTTTTACTGCAATATTTTTCGCATAAGAACATGGTATTTCTGTAAATGGTAATTCATGATCCAGAGACCCAACAGTACCAAAACGGGAAATTAGCAACAAAGAGACAATGACATATCATTGTTATCATGCATATCTTGCCAAGCAAGACAATGTTTCTAAATTAACTTATCTTTGTTCTGGTCAAATTGCTATTGATATAATTAAGTAATATTGACGTAGTTTAATGTTTTTTATTTCTTGCACAAGAAGGGCAGTGATCAAAGGCCCCATGTATGACCTATTCTTCCTCTACAATCTTAATTTCCCAAGTATTCTTCTCCATTAAGACTCCAATAAATCAGTCAGCTCAATATTTTTATCACATTGACTTGGACCTAGTGGATAGCCAACGGAGGAATAACTACTTTTGAGATATGGCAAGTTTGATCCCTGCAAAACTACATCATAGAATGCTTACTTTGCAAGCAGTTATGCGATTGATATTCAAATATATTGTGTCAGCATCTGTGACTTGATACGTGACATTTACTACAAAATGTGGTTTGCCTAAAGTAACATGTTTTCTCAGAGACAGCATTTTCAATTTCCTTGGATACCAAGAATAAGAATGATGCATCAGCTTACTTCATATCAACCTTTATAGTCTTAGTATATATAAATCAGCAATTGATCTTGCATATTTACATGTACTTCCACTTAGTTTTTCTTCAAAGTTCTCTCTAACTTAACGACTATGGCTCAGATGGTTGGCAGAGATGAGATAGAGTCACTAAGAATTGAGTTGGAAGAGTTTGGAAGAAGCCTTAGGTTATCATTTCAGAGTCGCTCCTCCAGTTTCCGAGGCAATTCAGTATTGAGTTCTGCCAAAGATGACTCTGATGCTCAATATGCTGAGCAGTGGGCAGCTATTGAGAGATTGCCAACATTTGAACGATTGAAATCATCTTTGTTTGATCAGGGTGAGGATGAAAATGAGGCTGATAGTGAAGGAAAGCGAGTGGTTGATGTTACCAAGCTTCGAGCTCTGGAACGACATCTGTTCATAGAGAAGCTCATCAAACACATTGAGAATGACAACCTTCGTCTCTTGCGTAAAATTAGAAATAGGATTGACAGGTAAGCCTTTTCTTCTCTTTTGCCTCATGGTCATATATGTATATGTGTAGGAACATAAATATATAACTACGATAAATTCAAATGGAGTTGATGCTGCACTTGCGGGCACTAATTTTAGTGGTATATGCCATTGATGCTTAGGCAAAGCTTAAATTTCAGACAAGGATGTTGCTATTTATTGGTTTTTACTTACTAAGAAAATGGATGTTATTCCTAATTTTTTTCCAATTTTCCGACTTGTTGATGCTTCTCTTTCCCCTTTTTCAATGTTTATACTCATATCAGTTCCTCTGTCCAAGCATGTGGTAACTAATAACTTCTTTGGATTCATACTTCTTGTAGGGTTGGCATAGAATTGCCCACTGTCGAGGTGAGGTATAAGGATCTGTGTGTGGAAGCAGTGTGTGAGGTGGTTCATGGAAAACCCCTCCCAACTCTATGGAATTCTGTCAAAAGCATGCTTTCTGTAAGCACACATCATGGCCAAGAGTAGTTTTACAACTCAACCATTCACAAAGTCAAACCCATTATTACTATACAACATTTTATATATAATTTGGATATGATTTTTTTTTTTGGCACTTTCAAATATGGCAGCTTATAGGTTATATTACATGTTCAACCAGAATTTATTTAAGATTTCCGTACAGGTTTTTGCCAAGTTTCCTGGTTTGAAGTCTCGTGAGGCCAAGATAAGCATTATTAAAGACTTTAGGGGTACAATAAAGCCTGGAAGGTAAGCTAGCATCCTTCAGTCTACTAAATTTACCTAAGCCAAGTTCATTATAATGGTTGTTACCTTGGTGGATTTCTCTTGTCTTGGTGATAATTGGTTCTGTTGCAGGTTAACTTTACTGCTTGGTCCCCCAGGATGTGGGAAGACAACCCTTTTAAAGGCTCTATCAGGGAATCTGGACCAATCCCTCAAGGTTTTCTAGTATATCTTTATACTTGAGTATCTTTGTAATGAGTGATGACCCATTTGAGGACCAAAAACAACCATTAGTAATGTGGAAGTAGTGCGAAGCTGTGACTTGTGATGCAAATTTTTGTTTTCCTATTTCATAGTTGCTTGTTTTGTCTGACTTTTTCTCTAATAGTGGTCAGGCGAAGTTACCTACAATGGACACAAACTAGGGGAGTTTGTCCCTCAGAAAACTTCAGCTTATATAAGCCAACTCGACGTGCACATTCCTGAGATGACTGTGAGGGAAACACTTGATTTTTCAGCCCGCTGTCAGGGTATTGGAAGCCGAGCTGGTAGGTTTTGTTGAGTTTAAGATAATTCGGTTTAGTTGTATACAACCCAATGGTGAAGGACAGTGATTTTATGTTTTCTGCCTACGAAGATATTATGCTGGAAGTGAGTGAAAGGGAGAAGGAGGCAGGAATTATTCCAGATCCAGATGTAGATACCTACATGAAGGTACTTCAAGCTTTACTGACATATTCATTCCATGTTTACAAGATCATGGTATCTTGCAGTTTGTGTTCTTCATTATGCACCCTATTGTTGATTATGACATTGGTCAAACTTATGACAGGCAATTTCTGTTCAAGGACTGAAAAGAACCCTTCAGACAGACTACATACTGAAGGTCATTCTCCTTCAACAGAGTTGAAGTTAATCTTCTTTCCTATAATCAACACAAATGCTTCTCAGATTGTTACAATATTTGCCATGGTTTTGCAGATCCTTGGACTTGATATATGTGCTGACACTCTGGTTGGAGATGCCATGAGAAGAGGTATCTCTGGTGGACAAAAGAAGAGACTGACAACAGGTAATGCAAATGGAGAAACTGATAGTTATAGAAGGTTATGCAATGTGCTCAAATCCATAACATTCACTGGTTTTACTGGTTACCAACTTCCAACATCCACTTTGACATACCTGGTGTCGATTAAAACTTTGCAGCGGAGATGATCATTGGTCCCACGAAAGCTTTGTTCATGGATGAAATAACAAATGGCTTGGACAGTTCCACTGCATTCCAGATTGTTGCTTGTCTTCAGCAGCTGGTGCATATAACAGATGCTACTTTGCTAGTTTCTCTTCTTCAGCCTGCACCGGAGACCTTTGATCTCTTTGATGACCTTATATTAATGTCAGAAGGGAAGATTGTTTATCATGGTCCACGGGATCATGTCCTTGAATTTTTTGAGGATTGCGGGTTTAAGTGTCCTGAGAGGAAAGGGGTTGCTGATTTCATTCAAGAGGCAAGTGAATTGCAGCTTATGATGCTTTTATTTCCATGATTTCATTTTTCAAATTAAAGCAATAGTTAACATCTTGGTTCTTCAGGTAATCTCTAAAAAGGATCAATCACACTATTGGTACCAAGCGGAACCTCACAACTATGTATCCATTGATATGTTCTCAAAAAAATTCAAGGCTTCTTCTTTTGGGAAGAAGCTAGATGAAGATATCATACAGACAGATGATGAGCCCCAAAACCATAAGAATTCTCTTTCCTTTAGTGTGTATTCTCTTTCTAAATGGGAACTCTTTAGAGCTTGTGCATCAAGAGAACTTCTTCTAATGAGGAGGAATTCTTTTATCTATGTGTTCAAGACAGTTCAGGTCATCATTTGTGCTTTTGCATTTACAATTCTTAACTCATTGTTTTGGTGGTAAAAACACTTTTATCTATGTCTAAGGACTTGGGGATTCTGAAGCATAAGACATTTTCACTGCAGCTTATCATCATTGCATTTATTACGATGACTGTATTTTTGAGGACTCGAATGGATGTTGATGTTCTGCATGGTAACTACTACATGGGTGCCTTGTTCTTTGCTCTCACCGTACTTCTCGTCGATGGAATTCCTGAGATGTCGATGACGCTTCAAAGACTGGAAGTTTTCTACAAACAGAGAGACCTGTGTTTCTACCCAGCTTGGGCTTATGCAGTTCCTGCAACACTATTAAAAGTTCCTGTTTCATTTGTGGAAGCCCTGGTTTGGACTTCTCTTACTTATTATGTCATTGGATACAGTCCTGAGGCCCAGAGGTGAGTTCAAGTTAAAGGTTTGCTTTTACCACAAGAAATTTCATATTCTGAGGTTGTGACTCTGAGCCTTCATCATCATCTGTGATTTTGTTTTAGGTTCTTCTGCCAGTTGTTGCTACTTTTTGCCGTTCACTTAACATCACTATCCATGTTTCGCTTCCTAGCCTCATTCTTTCAGACTATGGTTGCCACTATGACAGCTGGTAGTTTTGCAATATTGTTTCTCTTGCTATTTAGTGGATTTGTTATCCAAAAACGTAAGATTATTTCCCTCATTCTCCAGTCAATTAAAAAAAAACAAAGCTGAAAGAATTTTTTGAATTAGTTATGATTTTGCTTGCAGCTTCCATGCCTGCTTGGTTAGAGTGGGGTTTCTGGGTTTCCCCCCTGACATATGGAGAGATAGGCCTCTCTGTGAATGAGTTTCTTTCTCCTCGATGGCAAAAGGTGAGCATATCATTTCATTACTATTAGTTCCCCTAATTTAAGGCAACTGAGACGTAGAAAAGATTTGATCTTATTCTATGGCATTTACAAAAATAATAATCATACTACTCAGAGCACATAGATGCTTTTTGCTTTTTATCTGTAGATGCTATCCACAAACACTACTATTGGGAGAGAAGTACTTGGAAGCCGTGGGCTAAACTTCGATGGATATCTCTACTGGATATCACTTGGAGCCTTATTTGGGTTTTCAATAGTTTTCAGCATTGGATACACCTTGTCATTAAGTTTCCTGAAGTGTAAGCTGAATTTCCTATTATCCTATTTTAAATTCAAGAAGTGGTACTTGAATTGAAACACATTGATTCATCCCATTTTTGTTCACACTCAGCTCCGGGATCATCTCGTAGTATCATTTCACATGAAAAGCTCTCCCAAATTCACAGAGCTGATGACTACCTCAGTGATGCCAATGTAGAAGAAAAGTTGGCAAATCATCCTCCTAAAACCACCAATAAAGGTTTCTCAAATTCGTGTTTCTCTTTTTGTTCCTGTTTATTTGTCACATTAATATTCTGCAGCAATTTTACAGTTGCCTTTGTCTTCTTAATTATCAGGCAGGATGGTCTTACCTTTTACTCCCTTGACACTGGTGTTCCAAGATGTGCAATATTATGTTATTCCTTTGGTAACCATGCATATTAAGTGTTCTTTTCCTTAAGGTTCTGGTGGTTGCAGGATCAAAAGCTTTTCACATCACATGATGTTAATCTCCTTCTTTCTTGTATTTGTTTTTCAGGAAACCAGGGAACGTGGATTTAATCAGAAAAAACTCCAGCTTCTGAGTGATGTTACAGGAGCATTTAGGCCTGGTGTTCTTACAGCATTGATGGGTGTCAGTGGAGCTGGGAAAACAACTCTTCTTGATGTTCTGGCAGGCAGAAAGACTAGTGGCTACACTGAAGGAGACATAAAGATTGGTGGGTATCCCAAGGTTCAAGAAACATTTGCTAGGATATTGGGTTACTGTGAGCAGACCGATGTACATTCTCCACAAATCACCGTAGAAGAATCCCTGATCTTTTCTGCTTGGCTGCGTCTGGTGTCTCAGATTGACTCAAAAACAAAAGCTGTAAGACCTATATGTAAAGATATCCAATCAAAGTTTGGCTCTGAATTGATTAGTGAGATACTTTTGTTTAAAGCTGCTGTGGGATTTCTAACAGGAGTTTGTGAATGAAGTCCTTGAGACCATTGAGCTTGATGGGATAAAAGATGCCTTGGTTGGCATACCTGGTGTTAGTGGTCTATCAACTGAGCAGCGTAAGCGGCTTACAATTGCTGTGGAGCTTGTTTCAAACCCCTCCATAATCTTCATGGATGAACCTACAACTGGTTTGGATGCAAGAGCTGCTGCAATAGTCATGCGAGCAGTAAAGAATGTAGCTAATACTGGAAGAACAATTGTATGCACCATTCACCAACCAAATATCGATATATTTGAGGCATTTGATGAGGTAAAACAAATAGGATGTTTACAGATAAAACTCTGATATTATAATGCAATTGAAAAAGATTTTTGTTTGTTAGTAATTTCTCCTTTGAATGTAGCTAATTCTTTTGAAAACTGGAGGACGTATAATCTACTCTGGACCATTGGGCCAGCACTCAAGTAGGGTTATAGAATATTTTCAGGTTAGTCTGCAATAGTTCTGATTTCAGAAGTTCTAGCTGCTTTAAGTAATATAAAGTTTTTCAAAGCTTAGGTTCTTAATCTTCTCATTTATGAATTTTCTTGCAGAGTATTCCTGGTGTTCATAAAATTAGAGATAACTACAATCCAGCAACGTGGATGCTCGAGGTCACTTCTACATCAGCTGAAGCTGAACTTGGTGTTGATTTTTCCCAAATATACAGAAAATCTTCTTTGCATGAGTGAGTACAGTTACGGAAATTAATATTCCTGGTGTTGAGTAGTGTCCAAAAAAAGCTTATTGTTTAAAACATAATGGCAATGCAAAGGAGCCTCTATCACCTATGAGGATCATAAACTAGCATTGGCAGAAGATGTGATCCATCTGCTTGATCCCATCTTTCTAGAATAGCAGGAGCATTTAATGGTCTAATTATGACAAGCAGCTGCAATGTGACTCATTTCCTATTATACCATTTGCAGGAACAATATAGAGCTTGTAAGACAGTTGAGCACCCCACCTACTGGTTCAAGAGATCTGCATTTTTCTACCCGCTTTTCTCAAAATGGATGGATACAATTCAAATCTTGTCTATGGAAGCAGAACTTGTCTTATTGGAGGAGTCCTCCATACAACTTGATGCGCATCATGCATACGGTTGTATCATCCATAATTTTTGGGGCATTATTTTGGAACCAAGGACAGCATATGTAAGCCCTCATATCATGTTATTTTTTACACTGGTATAGGAGCTTCACTCATATCTAATTTGTCAGCCCTCATATCATGTCATTTTCCTTTTCTGTCTTTCAGAACCAACCAGCAAAACTTATTTAACATACTGGGTTCAATGTACGCCGGCGTCATCTTCTTGGGCATAAATAACTGCTCAACAGTTCTGCAATATGTTGCAACAGAGAGAACTGTTATGTATAGGGAGAAATTTGCAGGGATGTACTCTCCATGGGCTTTTTCACTTGCACAGGTACAATTTTCTTAGAAGTATTTATCCATGACTTTAAACTGACAACAAAATTAAATTCAATAAACCTCTCAAATTTTGGTAATTTGATATCCTCGTAGGTGGCAGTAGAAGTTCCCTATCTATTTATCCAGGCAGTCATATTTCTGATTATCACATATCCCATGATTGGATATTATGGATCAGCATATAAGATTTTCTGGTACTTCTATGCTGTGTTTTGTTCATTGATGTACCACAACTACATGGGATTAATGCTCGTGTCGTTGACGCCAAACTTCATGATAGCTGCAATTCTATCGTCGGTGTTCTACACGTTATACAATCTGTTTGCCGGTTTTCTGATTCCTAGACCGGTAAGCCTACTCTTTCTCTGCTGAAAGCCAAACCAATGACCCTTGTCCAGATTTTTGGAACAAAGTATTTACATAGTAAGTAACATATAGAAAATTGACTTGGGATCCGTTGTTGTTCTTGCAGCAAATTCCTAAATGGTGGATTTGGTTGTATTACCTGACTCCAACATCTTGGTCACTACACGGTTTGCTTACTTCACAATATGGAGACATAAACAAGGAGGTTATAGTATTTGGGGAAAACAAAACAGTGTCCGACTTCTTAAAGGATTACTTTGGGTTTCACCATGATCAGTTGGCTCTGGTTGCAGTGGTTCTCATTGCTTTTCCCATTGCTTTCGCATCCATTTTTGCGTTCTGCATAGGGCGGTTGAACTTCCAGAGGAGGTGAAACCCCCTCTTACCATAGATGAGGAAAATGTCATATGCACTAGGTAGCCATCTGTTTGTATGTAAACCTGTCAGTTGGTAATAATTTTCAAAACTATTATAGCCTACTAGAAGATATGTTTTAAGTTCTAAGTTTGTAATGTTAGATAAATTATGTTTCTCTTTTCCTCTCAGCCATTTGGATGGAATATTTCTAGGCTCTGAGCCAAATTAACGAAGGAACAAGAAATTAAAATTTTAAGAAAATGAATGGATCAATAATCATAATTTCGTTGTTTACCAAACAAATGTATCAAGACATTGATGTTGCTTTGCAGCTGATGCTTTCTTGCGCACAGCAATCTAATACAGAAATCAGCTTTTTTACATGTTTTCATCCACTAGACTCAAAATTCAATACATCTTCTTTAATGTGATCCAAACATGCCAAATGGAAATATTTGAAAAGAAAAAACAAATAAGGGAAACACAATGACAAGCAAGCAAAAGCGAGACTCCTGACTTCAAAAGCAGATTATTGACCAACTGCAAGTAGAGAGAGAAGCACATATTTTACTCTTGAGGCTTTTCCCACTTCAAGGGCTTCACCACTTCCCATGAAAAGTCAGGATCATCTCTACCAAAGTGTCCATAAGCAGCTGTTTTCAAATACCTACCCCTCTTGAGATCCAAATTTATGGCAATCATTCCAGGCCTGAAATCAAAGCTCTCCTTTACTATTTTCAGAATCTCCTTGTCCGGAATTTTTCCCGTGCCATAACTATCAACAAACACTGATAGTGGCTCAGGAACACCGATGGCATATGAGACCTGCACTATGCACCTGCGAGCAAGACCACTGGCAACAATGCTCTTAGCAGCCTGCCTAACAATGTAGGCACCACTCCTGTCTACCTTGGTAGGGTCCTTGCCAGAGAAGGCACCACCACCATGGGCTCCCCAACCACCATAGGTGTCAATGATGATTTTGCGGCCGGTGAGACCTGCATCACCGTGAGGCCCACCGATGACAAACCGACCTGATGGGTTAAGATGGAAAATAGTCTTCTCATCTAAGTACTTCGCAGGAACAACAGGCTTAATGACATGTTCTTTGAGGTCGGTAGCAATTTCGTCATTAGTAACAGTTTCATCATGCTGAGTAGAAATGAGAACAGTGTGGACACGGATTGGAACCATAGCCCCATGGTCATTGTAGTATTCAACAGTGACTTGTGTTTTGCCATCAGGTCTCAACCATGGCAGGGTCCCATTCTTGCGAACTTCGGTGAGACGGGCACCAAGCTTGGTAGCAAGGACATGGCTTAGAGGCATAAGCTCAGTGGTCTCATCAGTGGCATAACCAAACATGTGACCCTGGTCTCCAGCACCAATTTCCTCAGGCCTTTTGGTGAGGTGGCCATGGACACCCTGAGCGATATCAGGGCTCTGTTGCTCAATGTTAACCAAGACCTTGCAGTTGTCAGCATCAAGGCCAACATGATCTGAAACAAATCCAATCGTACGGCAGGTGTCACGTACAATTTTCTCATAGTCTACTTTGGCTTTGGTTGTAATCTCTCCAAAGACCATGACCATGTTGGTCTTGGTGCAAGTCTCACAGGCAACTTTGCTGTCAGGATCTTGCTCAAGGCAGGCATCAAGCACTGCATCAGAAATCTGATCACAGAGCTTATCAGGGTGTCCCTCATTCACAGACTCAGAAGTAAATAGGAAAGTGTCCATTTTTACAAGCTGAAAACGAACCGATATTAGAGTTAGTAAGTACCTCAGCATATAAGTCAGCAGTAGCTAAGTGACATATAGAGATGCAAAAGTAAATGAATAATCTATATTAAAAGTATGGGAAGAGAGTTTTCATAAAATTTTCCTCCAAAGTAACTATACCAAAGAAAAGGTCATCAGACAAGCTTCTATCACACACCCATTAAAGAAAAAAGCTAAAAACTCAATCAGGAAGAGAATCAGTCCCGTTAACCATAAATAATAGAGAGCTGGAAAGTACCACTCTTCCAGTTCAAGCGATCATAGCAACAGTAATGTAAGCAAGTAAAATTTGTCCACAAAAAGAAAAAATGAAAGCAAGTAATTGAGTTTGGTGCAAAACTAGGAAAAACATTTAACTACATCACAAGACTTTCAAGCAAAGAAACAAGAATACAAAGTCAGACAGAGCTATATCACCATCCACTCTCAAATTCTCAACCAATCACAAAATAATGGGCCAAAGACATTTACTTTTGACTCATTTCTCTTCTATGAATATATTCATATCCATTCACATGTCCTCATTACAAACAAAACAAAGAAATATAACTTCAGAATAAAATTGCCAAACTGCCAAGTTCAAACTGACTCAGGAAAATTATTTAACTCACAAACTAACTTTGCTCATTTCCACTTAAACTTGAAACAGAGACTTCATCACAAACGCATATTGAACACATAACATAAGAGCACCCAACAACAATAATAAGAAAAACCCAGAAACTCAATCTCAAAGAAAAAAGAACCCAGCTTTGAAAGTTCAAAAACAATTCAGAAAACAGACAATTCAAGCCGAGTACAAAGCCAAATGAAAAACAAGAAAAGCAAAAGCCTTGCATGGAATTTGGCTCTTACTCTAGTGCTTACTTATTAAGCGAATATCTGAGTCCTGAGGCTGAGCTTTGCGTGTTCACAGTGCCTTGGTACCCGAAAGCTGGAATCTTTGCCACAATGACACACAGACTCCGGGGCTTTATTTATAGACGGAGGAGGGTCTGGTGGCTTAAATATACAATGACAAATTGGCAAATTGTCACATTGACAAATATATTACTTATTTTTCATATATGTTTTACATCCGTGGGAATTGACGGTTAATATTTGTTTTTAGTTATGACGTATGAGAATGAAGATAGTGGCCGTTGGATGAGGATGGATTGAGGGCTGGGATTGAAGGGAGTCGGTGGACTAAAGCGACAGACCGTCCGATTTGGTTTTGATCCTTTACTGATGGAAGTTTGCAGCCCCTTTTTTGTTTTACACCTAATTTAGAGAATTGATTCATGGGGTTGGTGGGTTATTTGGCGGTTCACCAACTCCGGGATGTGAATTTGAGCGAAAAACACACATGCTGATCATTAAAAATTATGTAAATTCCATGACACTCTTTGCATGCGGCATGATTGCTCATGTTTATACTTCACAATTTGTATCAAATTCAATTGCCAAACAAATTAATAAGAGGCGCATTTTTTCATGTTGCAGGCTTTTTTTCTTTTAATCAACGAGAGGAGATTCGAACTTGATATCTCTTTCAACATTAGAAAAAGAAGTTAATAAAGTAAAGTAACATCAACATAATTGAGGACTTGCTTTTAATTTGATTGCTAAATACGCAATTAACGGTACCCGCGTGATAATCTAATGTAAAAGTTAATTACTTTGCTTTTACCTAGGTGGGTAATTAGGTTTAATATTGTAGCCTTAAAGGTGTGGTATGACATAGCTTAGTTGCGTAAGAATCAACAAAACACACATATAATCACACAAAAAAGGGCATAAATAATAAACTTAATTACATTTTAAAACTAATAAGATCATGGTCATGGGTAGGGTTGTATCATTATTCACCAAGTATTGGAGTCCACGTTGTCTACACATGATGCAAGCGCAACTGGTCTCCACCAAATCCCTCCTTTGATTTACACTAAAGGAAGAAGAACAAGAAAAAAGATGGCAATGTGAAGTTGGTTGTTGGGTTATAGTTGGTCTAATTTAAGCTGGTTCTTGAATATTAGCATGCATGATGTCACCAAAAAAAAAAAACAGTTTTTAATTGTGATTTTTCTCCACTTCTCTTCTTATACATTCCCTTAATTCATTCTTTTCTTTTATTTAATTCGTTCATGCATTTGCTTTCACAATGAAAATTAAATACTGGTTTTTATTTTGTCTTTTTTTAAGAAGAGAAAAAAAATAGTGATTTTGTTGTGTTTCATGCTGCCGCTGCTCTCACGTCACATTCTCTCTGTTTCTCAGCTTCGAGTAATACGACACCAAAGACTGCCGTTTGATAACTAAAGTTAAAATACAAAAAGTCAGGTTTTTGCGGTGAGCGTGGATCGAACACGCGACCTTCAGATCTTCAGTCTGACGCTCTCCCAACTGAGCTATCCCCGCATGCTTGACTTTCATGAACGTATAATACCATATAGACTACAGCTGTCGGATCAAATATCAAAGGAAAAACAACATAAAAAAATTCTAAATAAAATTCTGTAGATTCACAAAGTACAACCCAACCCCCACCTCTAGCTGTTTTGGTTTTCAGTTCTTATGAAGAAACTTATTTCTTTCAAAAGGGAGAAATAACATCAATCAAATAAGTCTCACCTAGATTCAGAATATCAATGGCAGGATGGGGATTATTTCTTCTAGCTATACTGCTTTATGCCAAGACTTGAGAAGTCTGTCTGGGGTTTCCAAATCTTATGATGCCAAAACACTTGGCAATCTTTCATTTTTTTTCTTTCTGATTGCTCACATTCAACTCAAATTATATGTGCAATGCATTCAAAGTGACGCCATTAAATGAATCACAATAAAAATCCAGGCAAGTAAAGCCATTCTTGTCTAACTGTTAATCACAATAAGAAACGCTAATCATCAGTCTATTAGGCATACCCAGAAACAAAAAAGATCATGTCTGTTTCAAGGCCACTTCTAAATAAAATCTGCTGCCACACATCCATTAACATCTACACAAGTATTTGCTAGTGCTGCAGAAAACATACAGACCACATATGAAACAGACTAGCACATTCATACAAAAAGAGATACTCCATCTGGTGCCAGCCCTCATAATTACAAACTGGTAGTTCTCCACTTGGATTAGACAAATTATCGTTTTATATGATCCCTCATGGTCATCTTCACGAGTCTATGACCACCTCCATTTTGCCAAACTCCATGCACTGGCAACCGTTCTGGTGGATCCTTGTCTCCATCTTTTTTTTCTTCACAATCACCAAGTTCTGAAAGTTCAGTAGCATCATTACCAAGCCGGTTTCTGAGAAACTTTGGAGTCTTTTTCCGTTGCTTATTACCTCCTCCCCCAGTTCCCAAATTTTTATTTGAGCTGCCACCAGTTGACTGAAAACCATTTTGACCCGTCAGCATTTGATTTCCTGGAATTACATCCTCAATTGAAATCTTTGATTTTCCTTTGGCAGAATGAATAGCATCCTTCAACAAGACTGCTGCATCTTCTACTGGAGGTTTATGATTTGATTGCAAATTCCTGACAGGGTTGATAGGACTATCTGGCAAAGCATATTTTGAACTGCTAATTCCATTATCTTCACACTTTTCCTTTCCTTTCTTGGAACTTTTGCTCCTTGACTTGCTGCTGCCATTACACAAATTGATTTCATGAGAACCACTGCTCTTCATATTAAAATTGTAAGTCTCAACAAGCTCTCTTTGCTTCTCAGCATCAGGACAGAGTCTAGCTAGCTCAAGAACCAGATGTGACAGGCCAAACTGGTAGACATAGGCAAGATATTCCTCTGTGTTAATTATATCCTTGCGGTACTCTGCAGATATTTCTTTAAATGCGGAGAATTTGTTCTCATCAGATTCTAAAGCATCACGGATTTTTCCACAAGAGACTTGTTGACAGTGTGTACATCTCCAACCCTTGGTAATCTCTGACTACTTGCAGGTTCTTTATTTGTTTGAGTAGCAGAAACAGAAGGAAAATCAGAGTTCAAAGAACCACTCTTGATAAGGTTTGGAGGTGAAGAAGAGCGGGCGACCTTGCTGGTTCCAGTTGAATTTCTTGAACTAGCAAAATTAGATGATACAAACCCAGTAGTTACAGCTTGTCTAACTGGAGCAGTCTTACTTGGGGAAAATACAGGAGAGCTAGATGATGACATGAGCCCAGAGGCCGAAGAGGGTTTTTTCTGGTGTGAACTACTGGCAGATGATTTAGGTTGTCGATTTGTGGTGGACCAAGATCGAGAAGAATTCAGGACTGTTACTTTGTTAAGCCGACGTATGCGAGAAGCCATTGTACTACCACTCAATCTTTCTGAACCATTTCTAAATCGCCTGTCACTTTGAGCCACCGGAAGTGGAGGGAAGGCTGATTCTTGTTGTAGTTCATTCCGGGAGTTTTCTCTTAATTCATGAGAGCATCTTGAAGATGGCTCAGATTCTGCAGTAGCCAATGACTCAAAAGAACCAACAATAGTTTCAAGTTCATTTGTTTCTTGGCGAACAAAAACTTCTTGGGTACTAGAGGATGTATTATGACACCTTTCCATGGTGGCTGTATCAAGGCTAGCTTGAAGGGCCAAGGAAAGTTGATTGTCTGCAGCATCAAAACGAGAACCATGTCCTCTACCATGAAGTTCTTGCTCATTACTTCTCCTAAACCGGAAGCTAACTGGTATCTGCTTTTAATAAAGAATAAGCAAGCACACAATTAAATCTGTATCATATAAGATCTATGAAAAAATGAGGATGCAAGTGGATACAGAAGATGGCTATAAAAAACCTATAATGGAATGGACACAACAAAGAAAGCAAGGGGAAAAAACTAAGAGTGATAACCGCCACATCAACTATATCACATACAAACCTGAAGAGCAATATTACGCCTAGAGCGAGACATGTTCCCTCCATGTTCCTTGGCATTATGCCTCTGCAGATATAAACTCAAGTGAGCATAACCTCAGCATAACATGGCAAGAAAAATCAACTATATGTTTACCTTATATTCAAGAACTAACAACAGAAAGGAGATGGATAAAGACCAAGTTGATATGCACTAAAATATCACCTTTATCTCAGACTCAGTTGCAAAAACAACAAACTTTTTTGTTAGGCAGTCCTCATCCTTGCATAAAAAATGTGCTTGAGAAAAATGATTCTGCAAAATAGGATGTCATGTCAACTGAGAAGCCAATCTCAATGATGAATTTGTACTTGCAAAGCATGAATAATAACCAGTTGGGAATGGAAAATAATTTACCTCCAAGTCATCATACTTATTATAGTATTCATATTGTCCTGGATGCTGCCTGCATTGAAAATGTGGTGGATGTAAGTTCGCTAAAACTTAACTTCGCATAAACAGAACAGGTTACCTTTGCATAAACAGAACATGTTACCTTTGGCACATATGGCAAGTATAATGGTCGGTAGACATATGCATGTACAGCTCGTTATCTCCATAAAATGGATTTTTACAAAAATCACACATAGGATGTCCATTAAATCCACCTCTTTCGGTCTCACTGCCATCTACCTCTGAATCACCTGTCTCTGTATGCCGATCCAATTGTGCTTTAGTATATAGCTTTTGCTCACAGATAAATATCTGTAGTAAAATTTGAAGTCAGAGACATCAGGGTGAAAATATGAAGCATCAGCATCAAGGTTCATGCTTCATGCTTCCAAATGAGAGAAGAATTTGGCAAGATTTCAGAAAAAAAAAATTGTATAAACCCCTAAAGCATCAATATATAACCAAAAAATGGAAAATATAGCAATGTTTATATGATATCTCATGTCTGTCTTACACAAGAGTGATCACTATTATATCATGTAGTGCATTATCATACAAGATCTACAGGAAAAATGCCTATCCTCAAAGCCTCAGTGTATCATTCTCTCAGAAGTACAACATTATGAGATACAACAATTATACATCATCATATAGTGTCATCTAAATGTTTCTCACCTTCCGACCCCCCAAACACAGACTGCACATGAACAGCCCATGACGATGGAATAAATGATTTTTCAGCAGCTCAACATTTTTAAACTCCCCTTTTCTCTTTGACCCTTCACTCCTTAGTTCATTTATCTTATCACAAACGCCACACGATAGCCTGCACATGGCCTTTATCATCTTGTAGTGATCAGGATCGTCAAAAAATGCTTGTGTTCCTTCATGATACCAGTACAGTCCAACTTGACCTTCCATTGGATCAGCTGGGAAAACTGAAAAGTCATTAATCATCCTTGTATAGTTGCCTAAAGCCTGGGGAAAAAGAAATTGTAGGAGCAAGAAAAATTTCAAAAAAAGGCGAAAAATAGAAGTAATTATACATACTAACTTGTCATATATTCTATCAATAATTTTACATCATTACTCATCCTCTATATTCTTAATAAGAAACCATCCTGGGTTGTATTGGATCTAACAAGATAGATGAAAAATACATGTTAATATGTCTGACAGTTCAATTCTACCAAAGCAAAAATAACATTTTGCAATGCCTAACCTTCGTGACAAAGATGATTCTAGATTCACTCTTGCAGATGCAGCAATGGGAGTCTCCACATATGAAACGGAGGCGGATAATGCAGGTGGAGCAGACCTCACGATGGCCACAGGGGCCATATGCTACCCATTGAAGTGTCTCCGCACAAACAGCACAGCTATCATCCATTGTATCTCTTCTCTCTTCTGCAAAACAGAATTTATTGGGTAAAACATTAGCCGCAAGGCCAAAAATGATGTCATTTCCACAAAGAAAAGACATCATGTGCTTCCACAAAACAAGAAGAATAAAGCACCCAAGTACTTGAACAAAAATCCACTCAGCAAGAAACATCTACAGAATGGCCTAACATATCAAAACAGATTGTTGAAGCATCCTTCACAATGTTCTTATCTTACATGTGCACTGCAAGAGTTTTTTTTTTTTTTTTTTGGCATACAGATAGGTACAAAACAATGAATGCATTTGCATACAAAAATGACCAAAATAAAACCCATTAATCCCTCATGCACATCAAGCAAAACCAAGAAAAATTACAACACATTACTCCTTTACATACCTAGCTAGATCACACATATAGTGCTATATGAAAAGCTAGACTTACGAAAAAAAAGCTCTAAGTAACTCAATCAAACAGTGAGAGAGATTGAGCTGGGCCGACGGTTCCTGAGAAGGAAATACCAAACAAATAATGAAGATTTTGTCGCTCAATCCTTTCGTTTTCGCAGCAAACGAACACGGATCCAGATGCAAACGGCAGAGAGTAAAGAAAGACTACTGCAAGTGACGTCGTATTGGCTTGCGATGAACAATCGATGCACTGTGTTTTTTTTTTTTAAAAAAAAAAAAAAAAAGACCAATCTGTGGCCCAATAGTTTAGCCGTATAGCCGCGCGGCTATACATTTTCGCCGCCCGGCTATACTCTAAAATATAATATTTTACAAGTATGCCGCACGGCTGTATTCTACAAATATAATATGCGTATAGCCGCCCGGCTATATGCCAGAAAAATAATATCTTAAACGTATAGCCGTTCGGCTACACTCCAAAATAGAATATTTTAAAAGTGTAGCCGCGCGGCTATTTATTAACTAAATACCTTATAAGTAAATCCAAAAATAAATAATGGCAATTTTATCCATTTTGGCTTCTTTTACAAAATTTCTCTCTCCTTTGTGTTTTTCCAAAGTCTCCCTAAATTATAATTACTAATTTAATTAATTAAATAAGGCAAATATATTATTTAATTACTAAAAATAAATTGAAAAAAATTCATTAACCTAAACATGCTAAGTTTATATACAAATTTATAAATAAACCCAATCCTAGACATGTATTTATAAAAAAACCCAAACACTATTTAAACATAGAAACACACCCAAAATCAACCCCAAAATCAACAATTGTATATTTTTTGGGTGTGTTTATAAAGTGTTTTGGGTGTTGGGTTTTTTTTATAATTGAAACTCCCAAATTTATATTTATGTAAAAAGAAAAAGAAAAAACTGTCGACGAAATTTCGTCAACATATGTCTCTCCTGGCAAAATTTGCCGTATTGGACCACTCCCGATGAAATTTCACGGTAGAGGTACTTTGTCGGGAGAGGTCTAATCCGCAAACATTTGCCTGCATAAACCTATGCCGACGAAATGTTGTTGGGAGAGTTTTTTTTTATTTTATCTAAATTTTAAAAATATAAAATTAGTTTCTTTTTCCTTATTCGAAGAACTACTTGTCACATTACAGCTGGACCCTACTTGTTCAACATATTGGCTGGAGGTGGAATTTTGTTACATGCTAAATTGAAAATTAACATCTTACATTTGCCCATCTTCCCCAAGATTTGGACATGAACAAAACTACAGAACTAAAATTGCCATATTATAAGAACATAGAATGAAAGTGCAAAGTAAATGAGTAATGTTCACATGACCAAAAAGGTGTAATTTGGCCTTTTATTATTATTTAAAAAAATATTAAAAACGTCATTACATTAAAATAGAAATCATTACCTAGATCATTGCCAAGCAAGGGCGGCCTTGGGGTGGTGCAAGTGGCATGTGCACATGCGAAAAAAAATATCTTTATATTATATATATTAATATTATAGGAGTTGAATATATACTTTAGCATGTTTACAATTAGCACAAAAGTGTGTGTGGTGGAGTTGGGCTTTCAACGCTTATCCCTTTAATAGAAGGCCCCGGCTTTTGTCTCATTGAGTCATTCCATCTGCTTTTAAAAAAAATTATTTTAACCAAGCTAACTAGCATCAGTATATATATATGCCCCCCAAACGCAAAAATAGGGTTTTCTCCTCCGAAAAAAAGTACTTTCTTCCACTCAAAATAAAACAAAACAAAAATTCATAGCTTCATCTTTCTCTTAAACTCCGATTTTCTCGTAAGTACTCATCATCATTCATCAATCTTTCTTTGGTTCTTTTTTCAATCCTTTGACAATTTTTGTTATTCTTTCAATTTAAAGAATTTCAACACCAAAAAGAGAAATTCTAATTTCTAATTCCTAAATTTTTATGAATTTGATTTTTTATTGTAATTACATGTTTATTGATGGTGACTTTTAGTTTTTAAAAAAATTTGTTTTATGACTTTAAGTTTGGCAAATTCTTTTTTATAATATTTTAGTATAGATTATGTGAAGCCCCAATTTAAGTTTTGCACAGGGCCCTCAAAATCTCAGGAACAGCCATGCTACCAAGTCCGACGTCATCGAAGCGATTATCCAATAGGCCCAAAGGCGCTGGAGTTATAAATAATTCCACACATCTCGTCATCTTTAGTTTCAATGTTCTTCCCAAAATTTCAATGAGCTAACCATAACCAAGCTTTGCAGGAATTTTCAACTTCCTCTTCTCACTTACGCACATTCCACTTTAGGACGAAATTAGAGAAAACGCTCTTCAATCTCAATCTAGTTAGCTCCAATGAGGATTGGGAGGGAAATGGCTTAGAAGGGCCATCAAAATAGGTTACACGTGAGCCTCACGTGGTTTGGTTTGACTTAAGATTGGATGAAATCTCATAAAATCTAAAGGCATTTGTGAAATTGGCAATTTTAATTAATTCATGTGCTAAATTGGCTGACTTTATAGTTGAAAGAGTTAAGTTCGATAAGGGTCCTAATTCAGGGGTCTTTCAACAATTTACTCTAATGAAAATGCTAAGAAAATTAGTAAAGTTCACACGACTAGAAAGTGTAATTTGGCCTTTATTTATTAAAAAAAGATTAAAAGTAACTACATTGTAACAGAATTTCATGCACTCCAGTAATTAGGTAAAACACATCTCTGACCCCAAAATATTAACATGGACTAAACAAAAACCACCATCTCATAAGTGGACTGTGAGCATAAATCCAACATTCTCAACCTCTCAAAATATACTCAACTTGCGAAGAGACTTGTACACATGAAATTTAAGTTTATATCCTCTCATAGGAATAAAGGATCCACGTTACCAACAATGCACGTCACGAGAACAGGGGATGCTTCAGCCTTGTCAGATAGAACCGGGGAAGGAGCAGCCAAATTCCAAGTATATTAGTTTTCAAAGTCCAACGCCAACGTGTCCACTGGGATTTGAGTGTCACCAAGAGGAGGCACATACGAATCCGAAACTGCAGTAAATGTGTATGAAGAAGGACCAGCCACCTTCGCATTCAAATCTTCAATATCACTCAAGGCGCTCCACTTCTCGCCCAACCCGATGTCATCAGCATCAGAAGCAGGAGGAATGTCTTGTTTGTGATTCATGGTAAGCCTAAAAGAAAACAGCAGGAAAAATAAATCAAAGCATTTATTCTGACAAAATAATAATACTAGTAATAATAACAAAGCACCTAGCAGTTTAGATATTCTCAATAGTAGACCCAAAAAAAAAACACCACTCTAGATATCATACCAAAAACTCTTTGAGGAAGGTTGAAGTTGTTGAAGGGTTTAGACAAGAGAATTTTCTGATACTATGTCAAACAAAATATATGAGAATTTTTTATATATGTATATTGTTCTCTAATATGGAGGTATTTATAAAGAAGTACAAAAATGTGTTAACTTTAAAAAAAATATAAAATATGAAATAAATCTCAATTACAATAGGACAATATAAACGAGTAAGTCAGACAATGTAAATGGGTAAGTAATATATATACAGGTAAGTAGGACTATAAGGATAGAGGCATCCTTGTTTGTAAACCTCTCGATGAAAAATGGTTCTGCTGCGCTCACAAAAACACATTCCTCACGCTCACGGCAACTCATTCTCTTTATCTCCCACACAACTCGACCTCACCTAACAATCCTTTTCGGTAACCTTCCCTCTCTGAACTTTCCTCCCTTTCTCTGTGATCTCATCTCTAGCTTGTTATACAAGTTATATTCAAATCCAAAGGCGAAGCCTTCCGACTTTTCGTCTCTCTCTCTCTCTCTCTCTCTCTGTCTAGGGTTTCGAACAAAAAATCAACAACATGATGAATAGCAACGTCAATTGTGAGCCTGAGCATCCAATTCCAAACAAAACTCTGGCTCTTCGTCGGCGAAGACGATGAAAAAGGCAGCAAAATAGTAGAAGTAGAAGTAGATATCTTCTCTTTCTGGAGGCCCTTCTCTAGATCCCAAGGTACCTTCTTCTCTTGTTCTTATTCGTCGTATTTTCATGTATCATATTTAAGATAAAACTTAAAAACAAAAAAAGAATTTATGTGAAGATCATCTCCCTTGTGTTCTCTGCCTGGGTAAAAGTTTGATTGGGTGCTATATGAAATCAATGGTTTAGTCTGAGGGCACCACTAGACCAGTAAAATCAAACTATTTCATTATTTTGTAATAATTTTTCTTGCTAAATTTCCCATATAAGATAAATTCCATTAATTCTCGAGATTTCTGAAGTATGACAAAGCCTTGTCATCTATAAGCCTTTGCATTATATTTTGTTGCAACTGATGTGCAAGAAGCTTGGCCGGCAGTGGAATCTGCTTTAGCAGAGTTTGGCATGGCATGTGAATTGGATATGGTACATTATAACAAAAGTTGTTTATAAATATATTGAATTTATTTTCATTTTTGTTTTTGCTGCGGACCTGCGGTCCCGTCTGTCAATTATTTTCTTCCTGGAAACAAATCTAAGTTATTAAACTCTAAACCCTAACCGCTAGGCTCCATGAAGAGTCAAACTAAGGACGTGTCTGCAATGCTGGTAATATGCAAAATCTCTTGTATGGTGTGCGGGATGAATATGTCAAGCTGAAGAAACTTCTCATGGCTATCCCCGAAAAGGTGCATATATAAAGTGTTGGTAGATCGAGTTTAGTTCTTGCTGCTTATCTTTTCTCTAATATCTTCTAACTGACAATATAATTGGGATGTAGGAACTTGTACAATACACAAGCTGTGAAGTGTATGTCCACCCAAAAAGGAAGGTTAGTGTTCCTTTCTCTGTCTGTATTGTAATTTTTTTTTGGCCTTCCCACCTCCACCTTCAGGAAAAACTCTCACTGTCATAGCACTGTTTGTTATCCTCAATCAATTACGTGATAGCAGAATAGGTGCAATCATGTAACATGCAAATTCTTTTCCGGATGAAGCAAGAGAATGATGAGTTTAATGCTTTAAAAAAAAAAATTGAATTGACTGGCCTGGTTGCCGCTATAGGTCCAATAGAAAGCTTGTAGATAGTCAGGACGCTTGTGTCGCATTGTTCATAACGTGGATCCTTTATCCATTATGATAGAATGTAGGCCTGGGCTAGGTTTGGGTTGGTTCGATTTTGGGCCCAACCTGAACACCGAATCGTAGACTTCGGTTTGGCTATTTTGAAAACCGAAACCAAACCATAATTGATGAAAACTGACCACTTCGGTTAACTGGACTTGGTGGTTTGGTTTGGTTCGGTTTCGATTTTTTGGCTTTTTGAGAGAGAGAGAGAGAGAGAGAGAGAGAGAAGAAATAAAAGCGATGGAGAGGAGAAGAAGAAAAAAAAAAGAGGGAGAGATGGAGAAGAAGAAAAGGAGAAAAAGAAAAGAGAGAGAGAAGAAGAAAAAGAAGAGGGAGACGGGGAGAGGGAGTGAAGACAGATATAAGAAGAATGAGAAAAAAAAAATTAAAGAGAGAGACTAATGAATACAAGACAAATGGAGAGATTGAGAGAGAAGAAAAAGAAAAGATTGAAACTATGTATTATATATATATATATATTTCTTATAATAATATTATATATAATATTTTTTAATATTTTCAGTTTGGTTTGGTTAAACCGTGATTTTGATTATTGCAAACTGTACATCGAACCATATATTTCGGTTTAATTTGGGTTCAAACCGATAACCAAAAAAAAAATTGAAAAAAAAACCATACCAACCCAACCCATCAGTTTAGTTTGGGCAGTTTGACCGGGTTACCGGTTTGAATGCCCAACCCTAATAGAATGTATGAACTTGCAGTTCAAAGGTTGAATAGCAATGTTCAACGGCGAGGCCAGGTAGCAAGTCAAGTTAAAGAAGTCGTTGCGGGACCCAATTCCAAACGATGTCAACCACCACATCCCTTGGGAGATCAAAAACTCTGGCTCTTTACGGGACAAACATTTTGACCAACTCATCGTAATAGTAGTCGCATGGTACCTTCCTCATGTTCTCAATTTTTTTTTTTTTTTCCTTTTTTCAGGGCAGAATCAGAAATTTTTCAATATGTGGATTAGCTAAAGTTATTAGCTTAAAATCTAATGATTTTTTTTTTTTACTAACAGTTTCTATAGTTTTTCTAGAAATAAAAGTATACATTAAATCATATAAATCATGCTAGTTGTAAACACATAATTTCTATATATTTTTTTTTCACTAACAGTTACTAACAGTTTCTATAATTTTTCAATAGGTGGATTAGCGCGGCTATACTGTTATAGCCGATCGGCTAGACTCGGTTCTTTTAAAAAAATAAAAAAATAGTGGAGTGATATTTTTAATCCTTTTTTATTTAAATAAAAGGCCAAATTACACACTCTCTAGTTGTGTGAACTGTGCTATTCATTTACTTTGCATTTTCAGTCTCTGTTCTTGTAGTATTGGAAATTTTAGTTTTGTAGTTTTGTTCATGTCCAAATCTCACGGGAGATGGGCAAATGTAAGATGTTAATTTTCAATTTCACATGTAACAGAATTTCACTTCCAGCCAATATGTTAAACAAGTAAGTGGATCCAAATGTAATGTGAGAAGTAGTTATTCGAATAAGGTAAACATCTTCTGCTAGCATTACAAGGACTTAGGGCTGATCACCCAGCACGTTGTTCTAGACCCAGCACTGAACACCCCCACAAACCAGAAAAAAACACACTAATTAAGACCAAACCAAACACAAATTAAGACCTAATGAAAGATTTCAAACAGACCACTAAAACCAGATACAAGTAGCAGACCCTGGTGCAGCTAGCCAAACTGGTCTCTGAGTCATGGTGTAAATGGGACTGAGCCACCAGCAGAAGGAACAGCAGGGATAGTGGGGAGGACTGGGACTGGAACACAGCCTCCAGGGAGAGTGCAGAGGCCTGATGGTCCAAAGCTAACCCCAGTAACAAACCCTGGAGGGCCTGGGAAGATGCCTCCTGCAGCTCCTCCATAGAAGTTCTGAGGCTTATCAACGCCCTCTCCATTCTCATCATGACTCTTGATCCGCCTTCCTCCTTCAACATCCAATGCAGCAACCACTAGGATAGTGGTCAGGATCAGCACCACCTTACTCACTCTCTCCATGCCTCAAAAGAAATATTAAAAGACCTTTTGCTGCTTTGAGCTCTCTCTCTCTCTCTCTCTCTCTCTCTCTACAGTTTTGAGTCACACTCTAAAATTTGTTACAGGGGTGAAGGAAGATCATGGAAAACCCACCCTTCTTATAGTACAAAAGATCTCCATTCCAGGAATAGAGGGATGCTTGCCTTGCTAAATGCAGTGGTTTAACTAATGGGACTTCAATTAATTCAAGGTCATTTTGGAAAATTCAAGTGATGACTGATATTTAACCATGGTAAAAATGACACTAACTAACAAGTTTTCAGTGAAGTTAATATTAGGTGTAGGTGGGGAGATGCCAACTGACCATCCCGCCTCCATCCCTCTAGTGGGATTTTATGGCATTGGCGTAGAATTTATGGTGGTACCTAACACAAACTGAGATGGGTAAGAGCCCTTTATTACCTTGCACTTTATTACCTTCCAGTTTAATCGACTGACCTGCTTTAATTCATAAACCTACCACACTGAGAACATATGTGACTTGGCAGAAAGAGGGAAAACTTTGATATTCAATTTCACAGAATTCAGTCTTTGACAAATTGGGTTGGACCAACAAATTAGTTTAGTTACTTTAGTACAATGATTTTGGTTACAGATGGTATTATTAATTCATTTGTTTTTATTATTTATATGGAGATGTTGATTGCCCCACATGGTTGAAAGTTCAAACTTAATGCATAGGTTTGCGATTGGAGTGTTTATTAAAAATTAAACACAAAAAGCTTACTAATAAATAAATTTAATGAATCAATTTCATACAATATTATGTGTGTGTGACCAACAAAGCAAAGCTCCAATTTCATCATGGAGCCAATAAATCCCTATATATGTATTCTAGTTCACAACCTTGCAGTTGTTCCTGATCTCACCTTGCCTTCCTGTGAGGACATCAATGGAGCCCATTTTCACCATGGCTGCTGCAAACTTATTAGCCCAAGCTGTACCAAATCTGGCATTGTTCCTCACAATCCCAGATGTCGAATGGCTGGTAAGAAGAGTTTGATCTGATGTAAGCAGGCCATGATGGTTCTTCAAATCAGTATAGTACTTGTTATCAAGCCTATTTGGTGTAAGAATATCAAGTGGCACCGTAACTCGATCATTGTTTGATGATCTAGGGCACTTCTTTTTCAAGTTCCTAGCAAAAATGGGATCCATTGAAGGGTCTTGTGGATGAGTGGCATTGAAGAAATACAAGCGATCAGAGAAGGATGAACAATGTGACACACCAATAGAATGTGCCCCGGATAATGTGACCATTTCATCCAAGCTAAGGCCTTTTCGGGCGAAACTCTCTTCAAGTTGCTTGGCGTTAAAGGAAGGTGAGGGGAGGTGCTGTGTAGGCTCATCTTGGAGGGAAACTCTTCCGTCTCGCCGCCCCGAAGGCACGTCATAATTTATCCCGCCAACTTTGAGTGCACTGTCACGAGCAGCAAATGCAAGGATGTCAGCACATGACACGGTTTTGGGGCATTTAGCTTCAATCTCGGCCTTGGCCTCATCAATCACTTCAAAGCCTCTCAAGCTTGGATTGTTTGCTGGATGTTCTTTTTCGGATGGTTGTCCAGGAGTTGAATCAAGTAGGATAGAGGCATCGCAACCCTGAAACAATAAAGAACACATGTTAGTAGTGTGATTATAATTAGTTCTAATATACTTGATTATATACAATAAAATGTAGAATATTATTCATCCATGTGAATGAAGCTTACCCTAACAAAGCAATCATGGAAATGCATTCTGATGAGGCCAGCAGCTATGCCTGGATTCTTTGCCACAGCTTTGTTCACAGCTTTTCTCACAATTGCCTCTGCAGCAGGACAACTCCGTTGATAGAAACCGACTTTCGGAGCTGCTGATGCCATGAAGACCACCATAGACATGGCCAAAAAGAAGATCAAACTCATTCTTAACTTTGCGGCACTCATTTTCAACACCTAAATTAGATCAAATGAATACTGTACTGAAAGAGAAAATTATATGAAAAAAGATGAGGAAGTGAGCTGTGGAGAGATGGAGATGATGGAAATAGCCGGTCTTAATTGCATATTTATAGTTTAATTAAGAAGAATGGTGAAGTATGGATTTGGTAAAACGTGTGTAGCTATAGCTAGCTGCAGAGCACAAACTAGAAGCTGTCTAAGTTTGAACAGTTCCATTTGAAATCTGCATGGTTGGAACTTTCTATGTTAATATATTTTTTTTTTTTTTTTTGAAAGATGTCAACTGGCAATGAAGAGGATGATTAGGAATCTTCCCAAGCACCACTTGCAAATCACAAACAATACTCATATTTAACACAAAGATTATAGCAAAAAGAAACAAGCTTGGTGAGAAATTAAAAACCATCAAAGAACTAGATTTGGTGTTTCACCAATGCCTCAATCAACTGATATCTTGTTGAAACGAGCAAAAGCAAATAAAAAATTTATATCCTGACTAAGTCAATGGCATTGCATTGCAGGCCTCTCCTACTGTTCATTGGTGATGACTAGGTAAGCCAGGCAAACCAGAAAACAAAACAAATATATTTAATATAAAAAAAAGTTGGTAAGCGGCCAAGCAAGTATGACAAAGACTGGCATGGCATTAGATTAGATGTTAACCCTTCTTTTGTTTTGAGGGACGCATTCTTATCAGATTTAAATTTCAATGAGTTTGGATTGGACCAAGCCATTTGAGTTCAGTCTCAGGAATTGGACTCATTCATGCATGCATACTGTTTCAAATATAGTAAAGTTAGGTTTTAGCCAAAAAAAAAAAACTTTCACTTTTGAAAAAAAGCCAAATTTTTTCCAAAAAGACAGAAAAACTCTTCAATTTTCAAACCGAAGACATGCAAATGTAAATGATTTCTTAGGAAATCCAAAAATAAATAAGGGCATTTTTGTCCATTTTGACTTCTTTTCAAAATATTTCTCGCTCCTTCAGCATTTCCCAAAATGTCCCTCCTTTCTCATACATTAAAAAAAATCCTAGTTTAAACCACACATTTGTTTATGTTGGCTCATAGGATGAAACCACACGTTTATTTCTGTTGTTGTAAGTAGTATGACTTAATGTTTTTTTAACTGGTTATTTTGACTTAATGGAGGGTTAATAACAGAACACAAATAATGACACATAGGAGATTAGGATAATTAGCAAGTTTAATGAAAGGTTATAATTTGTTCATAAAAAAAAAACATTGAAGGGTTAGTTTGTATTATTTTTTTTCCTTTCAAATTTGTCACAAAATTGATTTGATGGTTGACCACCACTGCTTCTCAGGAACACAATCACATGCCCACCAAACACAATCTAATGAGGCTACTAATCTTTGTTCCCAAACACATTGCCAAAATTGTAGCATCGTAAATACCAAATTGTAACAAGAAGATGGTAATTATTTTTTATCTTTTTTTGTTAACTGTTTTTTTTTTTTTTGGCTACAATTAAAAATAAAATTGCATTTTTTGAGAATTAAACTTAAAATGGTAAAAATCAGAGAATCAGACGGTTCACCGCTCATCATCACAGGTACTTATTCCCATCAAATCATGATTTCCCGCCTTATTTTCAACACAGCCCAATGTATTTCCCGCCACCGCTTAAGCAAAACGACGTCGCGAGGCCAAGCGCCAAACACCTGGTCCTGTTTCCCTCTCAAAGAAACGACGCCGTCATGCTCAAAACCCCTTGTCCTGACAGAACAGAACCAAATCCCCCAAAACACCCCTCTAAGAAATCTCAATGACCGCAAAAAACGCCCTACAAAGAAGTCATAAGGCTTAATGTCCAGTCCTTTTTCGTCACAACAGAAAAATCAGTTTCCTTCAAGTCCCTCTTCGAGAGCCCTCGAAAATCATAAATCTTTCACTCACGCACACTCTGGTTCAAAAACCTTTCTTCTCTAGTTTTTTCATTTTCATCGTTTTTATTATCCAAAGCAAACCCCTTCAAATCCCTCTCTCTCTCTCTCTCTCATCCTTAGTTCTGAAACCCTAAGTTTTCTTTCTCACTCTATCTCTCTCTCTCTCTCTATATATATATATATATTTGCTTTTTGGTTAATTTTATCGGGGACTTGTCGCCGCCAAGCCCTAGGGTCCGAAACCAGAACCCTAATTCACATTACGAAACCACAGAAGTTCACAGAAAGCTATCTCTGAAGTTTCAGAAAGGTGAGTTTCTTGTTCTTTTTTTGCTGCTTATACATGAATTAAGTGGTTTTCGCACTATTTTTCTATGTTTGGGGAAGGAAATAGGAAAACCTAATTTGTTCATCGAGTTGAAGATTTATGAATAGAAAATTAAAGGGGGACGATAACAATGATGCTCAGGGTTTTGCTAGATTTTCTAAGACTGGCGATGGCCATAGAATGCGAACTTACGCGAAACCCTAATTTACAATTTGGCTTTTTAGGGTTTTATAGCTAAACTATTTGAGTTTATTTCTGAATATTGAGAAAGTGTGAATTTTTTTTTTCTTAATTTTTTTTAAAAATTTAATTGGCAGGAAGTGATTAGTTGGCTCTTTGTCTTATGTAGAAATTGTTCTTAATGGCTGATCATCGAAATGGAAATAGCCAACCCCCTAATGGAAAAACCAGCACTGGAGCAGGAAGTGCCTATTCCATTGATGTGAAAAAATTCAGTGAGAGATTGAAGTTACTTTATTCTCACTGGAATGAACATCGATCTGATTTGTGGGATTCTTCTGATGTTCTTGCAATAGCAACACCACCAGCATCAGAGGATTTGCGGTACCTTAAATCTTCAGCATTGAATATTTGGCTGGTAGGTTATGAGTTTCCAGAGACGATCATGGTTTTCATGAAGAAGCAGATTCATTTCTTGTGCAGCCAGAAGAAGGTGTCTTTGCTAGAAGTTGTAAAAAAGCCTGCCAAGGAGGCTGTGGGTGTAGATGTTGTGATGCATGTGAAGGTAAAGAGTGATGATGGCAGTGGTTTGATGGATGCAATTTTCCATGCCATTCGTGCTCAATTGAAGGCTGATGGCCATGATACTGCTGTTGTTGGACACATAGCAAGGGAGGTCCCTGAGGGAAATCTCTTGGAATCATGGTCTGAGAAGCTGAAGAGTGCAAATTTTCAGCTAGGTGATGTAACAAATGGGTTGTCTGAATTGTTTGCTGTTAAGGACAATGATGAGCTTGTGAATGTCAAGAGAGCTGCTTTCTTGACTACTAATGTCATGAATAATATTGTGGTTCCAAAGCTTGAGACTGTTATTGATGAGGAGAAGAAGGTCACCCATTCTTCTTTTATGGATGAGACGGAGAAAGCTATACTGGAACCCTCTAAAGCTGGAGCAAAGCTCAAGGCTGAGAATGTTGACATCTGTTACCCGCCGATTTTTCAGAGTGGAGGACAGTTCGATCTCAGACCCAGTGCTGCCAGCAATGATGAGTTGCTTTATTATGATTCTGCTAGTGTGATCATATGTGCAGTTGGGTCCCGCTACAAGAGTTACTGCTCAAATGTTGCCAGGTCTTTTTTGATTGATGCTACTTCATATCAGAGCAAAGCATATGAAGTTCTTCTCAAGGCACATGATGCAGCCATTGGCGAGTTGAAGCCTGGGAAAAAAGTCAGTGCTGCTTATCAAGCAGCCATTTCTGTGGTGAAGAAGGAGGCTCCTGAATTTCCTGAATTTTTATCTAATCTGACAAAATCGGCTGGGACAGGTATTGGACTTGAGTTCCGTGAGTCTGGATTGAATATTAATGCAAAGAATGAACGGGTGGTTAAAGCAGGCATGGTGTTTAATGTGTCGCTCGGTTTTCAGAACTTGCAGAGTGGTCGCAGTAATCCAAAGAACCAGAACTTCTCTTTGTTGCTAGCGGACACTGTGGTGATCAACAATGACAAGCCGGAGGTGGTGACAATTAAAAGTTCTAAGGCTCTTAAGGATGTGGCATACTCCTTTAATGAAGATGAAGAAGAAGAACCTAAACCTAAAAAATTGAAAGGTGAGGCTAATGGGACGGAGGCATTGATGTCTAAGACAACACTGAGGTCAGACAATCATGAGATTTCAAAGGAGGAACTCCGCAGGCAGCATCAGGCCGAACTTGCTCGTCAGAAAAATGAAGAAACTGCTCGTAGACTTGCTGGTGCTGGATCTGGGTCGGGTGACAATCGTTCTGCAGCGAAGGCTTTAACGGATTTAGTTGCCTACAAGAATGTAAATGATCTCCCTCCTCAAAGAGATCTGATGATTCAGATTGACCAGAAGAACGAAGCTGTTCTGTTGCCTATTTATGGGAGTATGATCCCTTTTCATGTTGCCACTATAAGGACAGTTTCCAGCCAACAGGACACCAATCGGAATTGTTATATCAGAATCATCTTTAATGTGCCCGGGACTCCTTTCAGTCCTCATGATGTAAACTCCTTGAAGAACCTTGGGTCTATATATTTAAAGGAAGTTTCATTTCGATCCAAGGACCCAAGGCACATAAGTGAAGTGGTGCAGGTGATTAAAAACCTGCGAAGGCAAGTTGTGGCCAGGGAGTCTGAGAGAGCTGAGAGGGCAACACTGGTTACTCAGGAGAAACTCCAACTAGCTGGTAACAGATTTAAGCCAATAAGATTGTCTGACCTTTGGATTCGACCTGTTTTTGGTGGCCGTGGAAGAAAGATTCCTGGTACTCTTGAAGCTCATACGAACGGGTTTCGTTTTTCTACCACCAGGCAAGATGAGCGTGTGGACGTAATGTTTCCAAATATTAAGCATGCTTTTTTCCAGCCAGCAGAGAATGAGATGATCACTCTCCTCCACTTTCATCTGCATAATCACATTATGGTGGGCACCAAGAAAACCAAAGACGTGCAATTCTATGTTGAGGTGATGGATGTAGTTCAGACATTGGGAGGTGGAAAGAGGTCTGCCTATGACCCAGATGAGATTGAAGAAGAACAACGGGAGAGGGATAGGAAGAACAAAATCAACATGGATTTTCAGAGCTTTGTGAATCGGGTGAATGATCTTTGGGGGCAGCCTCAGTTTAATGGCCTTGACCTTGAGTTTGATCAACCTCTGAGAGAGCTTGGTTTCCATGGTGTACCTTATAAATCCTCAGCGTTTATTGTCCCCACTTCAACCTGCTTGGTGGAACTGATAGAAACTCCTTTCCTTGTCGTCAGTCTAAGTGAGATTGAAATTGTGAATCTGGAAAGAGTTGGGCTTGGACAGAAGAATTTTGACATGACAATTGTATTCAAGGATTTCAAACGGGATGTTCTTCGGATTGACTCAATCCCTTCCACAGCGCTTGATGGTATCAAGGAATGGCTCGACACGACAGACCTCAAGTATTATGAGAGCAGGCTGAATCTGAACTGGCGACAGATTCTGAAGACAATTACTGATGACCCACAGAGCTTCATTGACGATGGAGGTTGGGAATTTTTGAATTTAGAAGCATCTGATTCAGAGTCTGATCACTCAGTGGAGTCAGACAAGGGTTACGAACCATCTGATGTGGAACCTGAATCGGAATCGGAGGATGATGCTTCCGATAGTGAATCGCTCGTGGAGTCGGAGGACGAGTCGGAGGAAGATTCAGAAGCAGACTCAGAGGAAGAGTTGGGAAAGACATGGGAAGAGTTGGAGAGAGAAGCTAGCAATGCAGATAGGGAGAAAGGGAACGAGTCAGACAGTGAGGAGGATAGGAAGAGAAGGAAGATGAAGGCTTTTGGGAAGTCTCGAGCCCCTCCAAGTAGTAGCATCCCAAAGCGGACCAAGTTGAGATAGATTGTGCGATTGTGCGATTGTTTGTTTGTCTTAGCCGTTATATTGAAGTGGTTGCCTGACGTAGCTTGGAACTTTTATTTTCTACTAGTTTGTTTTTAAGGAATTTCCTCGTCATTTTGGTCTTCCTAAATAGATTATGTTGCAGACAAGACTTGACCTTTTGCTTGTAAATTGATAGCATGATTAGCAGCATCCTTGCTGGAAGTAAAAGCTTTATCGTCTTTTTTAATGGTTTGTATTTCTTTAGATTTTCGATTACCCTATTTTGTTATTGTAATTCCGCAGTCAGAAGTATTTGATTTGCCGAAAAGGAAAAAAAAACTCTTGTTTTTGCCGAAATGCTTACACTTGTTACGTCGATCCAAAAACACGTAGTAGTTAATTATATACCTTTCTTTTTTCAGATTAATAGTTTAACCAATTTCTTTTTAATTGAATTTAACTTCAGCGAGAAGGACTTTTAACGGATTTAATTGATGCCTACAACAGTTTATGTAAATGAGTGACGATCTTCCTCCTCCAACTCATAGAGAGTTGTGATGATGATTCATATTGACCCGAAGAATGAAGCTCTTCTGTTGCCCATAATATGGGAGTATGATCCCTTTTCATGTTGCCGCCATAAGAAGAAATAGTTTCCAGTCCAGTCAACAGGACACAATGGGAAATGTTTTCTCAGAATCATCTTTAATGTTGATCATGATGCCAACTCTTGAATTTGAAGCATCTGATTCAGAGTCTGATCACTGTTGAGGATTCAGAGGAGGACACGGGAGGAGTTGGTGAAGGAAGCAAGCAATGCAGACAGGGAGAAAGGGAACGCGCTGGACAGAGAGGAGAGGGAGAGGAAGACGAAAGCTTTTGGGCAGTCTCCAGCCCCTCCTAGTAGTAGCAACCGAAAGCGGTCTAGATCATGTGTTCTTTTTCCTTTTGGACTAAATAGATGATGTTGAAGACAGGAATTTTTGCTTGTAAATAAATGACCCACTGAGAGACAAACCCAAGTTTACTCATTTGGCGCATCTTCACCTGCAAGTATCACATTACCAAAAACAAAATTCACCAGAGGAATCATATAGCAACCAACATCAGTGAGTGAAACCAAGGTATGGTAAAAGGATATATGTAAAACCCTTTAATTTTGTTCTTTCCTAACATCTTACCAGAAAAAAAAAACGTTTGTTTTAACACGCAGAAGGAACAGAGAGAAAAAAAACCCATTTTGACTTTTTTTTTGTTAACTCATTACTCTACTTGCTTAACATCTTCAAAATGGAACACCCCTAATACTGGAGTTATACAACTCAAATCTAATTCTGTTGCTCAAGCTGCTGCGTAAGTTAAAGAAACAGAAGACAAAAGCAGACAACTGTCACCTAAATTTGGGCCTCTTGGGAAGGCTGCCACCATGATTTCTCTTGTCAGGAGGTGCCCGAGCCTTTCCAAAGGCCTTAACCTTCCTTCTTGCCCTCTCCTCTTCGCTGTCTGAGTCATTCCCCTTTTCCCTGTCTGCATAACTTGCTTCTCTCTCCAACTCTTCCCAAGTCTTTCCTTCTTCCTCTTCTGAGTCTTCTCCCGACTCTTCTTCCTCATCATCCTCGGACTCCACCAATGACTCGCTGTCATCATCCTCATCCTCCGAACCTGAATCTGACTGTATATCTGAAGGCACATATCCATGGTCAGACTCTTGAGAATTGTCGGAATCTGAATCACTAACTTCCATATTTAAGAATTCCCATCCACCATCCTCTATGAACTTCTCAGGGTCGTCAGTGATGGTTTTCAGTATAGGACGCCAGTTGAGATTCAACCTACTCTCATAATACTTGAGATCAGTTGTGTCTAACCACTCCTTAATGCCATCTAGTGATGTTGAAGGAATGGAATCAATTCTAAATACATCTCGCTTGAAGTCCTTGAAAACAATAGTCAAATCAAAGTTCTTTTGCCCAAGACCAACTCTCTCAAGGTTTACTATTTCAATCTCACTTAGAGTAATTACCACAAATGGTGTCTCTATCAGCTCAACCAGACAGCTCGAAGTTGGGACAATGAAAGCTGAGGCTTTATGAGGTACTCCATGGAAGCCAAGCTCTCTAAGGGGCTGATCAAACTCAAGGTCAAGCGATTTGAATGGGGGCTGCCCCCATGAATCATTTACTCGGTTCACAAAGTTCTGGAACTCCATATTAATTTTGTTCTTTCGTTCTCTCTCACGCTGCTCTTCCTCAATCTCATCAGGATCATATGCAGACCTCTTTCCACCTCCCAGTGTCTGAACTACATCCATCACCTCCGCATAAAATTGCACGTCCTTAGTCTTTTTGTTTCCTACCATAATATGATTGTGAAGATGAAAGTGCAGCAGGGTAATCATTTCCTTCTCAGCTGGCTGGAAGAATGCATGTTTGATATTGCTAAACATAACATCCACACGTTCATCAGGCCTTGAAGTAGAATACCGGAACCCATTTGCGTGGGCTTCCAAAGATCCAGTGAGCTTTCTTCCACGACCACCAAAAACGGGACGAATCCATAGATCAGGCAATCTTTTTGGCTTGAATTTGGCTCCTGCAATTTGCAGCTTCTCTTGCGTAACTAAAGTTGCCCTTTCAGCTCTTTCAGATTCCCTGAGGCAACCTGCCGGCGAAGGGTTTTAATTAGCTGTACTACTTCGCTTATATGCCTAGGATCCTTAGAACGGAATGAAACTTCCTTTAAATAAATTGACCCTTGAAACTTCAGGGAGTTTGCATCATGAGGACTAAATGGGGTGCCAGGTACATTAAAGATTATACGGATGTAGCAATTCCGGTTACTGTCCTGCTGGCTGGAAACACTCTTCACAGTTGCCACGTGAAAAGGAACCATGTTTCCATAAATGGGCAAGAGGATGGCTTCATTCTTCTGGTCAACTTGAATCATCAACTCTCTTGGAGGAGGAAAATCATTGACATTCTTATACGCGATCAGATCACCAATTGTCTTCCCAGCACCACGACTATCCATTGATGCAGAACCCCCACCCGCAAGCCTCCTAGCAGTTTCTTCATTCTTTTGGCGGGCAAGTTCAGCTTGGTGCTGCCTTCGTAGCTCTTCTTTTGACATTTCATGGTTATCTGACCTAAGTGTGGCCTTACTCATGGCACTCCTCCCAGCACCTTTACTTTCAGCTTTAGGTTTCGCCCGCTCTTCTACTTCATCATCATCATCATTGAATGAGTATGCCACATCCTTTACAGCTTTAGAGCTTGAATGAGTCAATACTTCTGGGGTCTCTTTACCAACAATAACTGTATCTGCTAATAAGAGTGAAAATATTTGGGTCTTTGGGTCTTTTGTCTGCGCCTGCAAGTTTTGAAAACCAAGAGAAACATTGAAAACCATGCCCGGCCTCAAAATTCGATCATTCTTGGCATTAAGATTAAGCCCTGACTCACGAAACTCAAGGCCAATTCCAGTTCCGGCAGTTTTAGTCAAGTTTGCAGCCAGCTCTGGAGCCTCCTTTTCAACTACTAAGAGTGCAGCTTGGTATGCAGCACTTAACTTATTCCCAGATTTTAATTTACTAATTGCAGCTTCTTGAGCTTTGAGAAGAACCTCATAAGCCTTGCTCTGCGTAGAATTTGCATCAATCAGAAAGGTTCGAGCAACATTTGAGCAGTAGCTGTTGTACCGTGATCCAACAGCACATATAATCACACTAGTAGAGTCATAACAAAGGTTCTCATCGTTGCTTGAAGCACTGGGCTTCAGATCAAATTCTCCTCCACTTTGAAAAATTGGAGGATAACAAATATCTACATTCTCCGCCTTCAGCTTCACCTTAATTCTTGCAGGTTCCAATATGGCCTTTTCCGTGTCATCCATCAATGAAGAATGGGAAACTTTCTTTTCCTCATCAATGACCTTCTCGACCTTAGGTACCACAAAACTCCTCATCACTGATGAAGTCAAGAATGCAGCTTTCTTCACATTTGTGATCTCAATCTGGTCTTTGACAGCAAACAAGTCTGAGAACCCATTAGTCACATCACTTAACTCAAAATTAGCATTCTTCAACTTCTCAGTCCAAGTCTCCAAAAGCTTCCCTTCAGGGGCCTCTCTTGCTATGTGTCCAACAACAGGAGCATCAGAGCTCGATTGGGCATTTACAGCTCGAAATATGCTATCCATTAGTCCAGTTCCATCCTGGCTTTTGAGTTTCACATGCATAACAACTTCAACACCAACAGCCTCTTTTGCAGGCTTTATCACAACATCAAGAAGAGAGGCCTTTTTCTGGCTACACAAAACATGGATCTGCTTCTTTGTGAAAACCATAATAGTCTCTGGGAATTCATAACCGAGCAACCAGATATTCAGTGCTGAGGATTTCAGGTACCGTAGATCCTCAGAAGTTGGAGGAGTCGCTATGGCAAGTGCATCAGATTCACCCCATAAATCACTATTATGTTCACGCCAATGTGAATATAACAGCTTTAACCGCTTGCTGAAGTTATTGAGATCAATGGCATATGAATTGGTGTTCCCTGTGGTGGTTCCTGATGCCTTCCCATTTGCAGGTTTGACATTACCTTTTCGATGATCAGCCATTGAAGAAACTTCAGATATGGATAGTAGGATTTTGGAAATTCAGCTAGTTGAGTATGCTGATCAGCATAAACTGTGAGAAATAACAAATGTTTATCAGTTTGTGCCTCGCTCTCCATATAGTGAAAAGTTGACCTGAAAACTTTGATTTAGCTTTGTGCCGTATAGTATCAAATAGTACAAATCGTACACAACATCTTGAGTAGGGTAAAATTTAAATATTTAAATATTACTCACTCTACAAAACTTAGCATCAAAATTTATAATCTCTATTGAAATTTAAGCTCAAAGAGCAATCAGAAATAATACATTATTTACCACCCTTTTCATATCTTCTAAAACTTATAAAACTTAGATCTTTTCTTTGTCCTAAACAGCAGTTAATATTGACATTCAAGATTATACTTATGGGCATCACCTAAAGATAAAAAAATTATGCTAAGATTTGTTTTCTAGTAACTCTCAGGAATGAAACAGAGTATCAGACACACAAAAACAGAGTATCCCTATCTGCAGCAGTCAACAAGATCAATATGAATCAACTTCTAATCATCCAAACCCAATAAATAAAAGCATTGAAATAATAATTAAATTTCCTTAAAGCACTTACTTTACGAGAGATCGAACAAATTGGCAAACTGGTTTCAAACTAATTTCTCATTTCTCGCAAATGAAGCTCCTGATAGTTTGATACGTCATACCTGACCTGATACCAAATATGAATTAACAAAATCATTGCCAAGTTGCTAAAGTTTTCTGCCCAAAATTTCAGAATCTGAAAAAAACCCAACAAGATCCGTATGGAGAAACTGATTGAATTCCACATTGACTAGCTTTCGATGCAGAATTCAAACACAATAATGGGATTGATGAAGCTAAAGCCAGGCTCTTGGTCAATAAATTTTCATACTTTGAAAGAAAAAAGCACAACCCAGTTGAATAAATTGATTGAAATTTAAACTTTACCAGCTTCTGGCGAAGAATTCGATGGAGCATTTCTCTGTCAATATGGTCTCTGAAACTGATTCCAAAATAGAAAAGTAAAGCTGATTTGTGAATATCCGAAGGACAAATTTGGATCGAAATGAGAGGTTTTAAGATGATCAATCCGGTGAAGATTAAGAAGATTGAGAAAGAAACTAATAATAATTGAGAGATAGAAACAGAGACGGATGAAGATGGAGCTATCAAGTAAAGGAAGCCACTTGACCTGATTTTTACTTTCTATTTATATTTTGAGCTGGACAAAATAATTGCCACCTCAGCAATACTTACAATTTTTTTTTGCCAACCTCAGCACTACTTACATAGTCGTTTGCCAAAAATAAAAGGAATTTAAAAAAAATGCAATACTTATTATTTTTGCATAAAATAAAAAAAGAACGAATAATAACTATTTTAGATGCTACTAACAATTCTCTTTATTTAACAGATAAAATCGATTTCTTAATATATGTATATTACCTCTAAAATAAATTAAAAAATTCACAATGAGTGGATTCGAATGTAAAACAACTTTTGTTTATTCGGAAAAATAAATAGTACAAATTATGAGAAGGAATTTTCCATTCACACGGTATGACTTATCAGTAATGTTATTAATTCATTCATATTATAAAATTTACAGCTCTATTTTTCGAAAACTTATGAAATCAAAACTTCATTTTATTTAGAATTGAAAAAGTTTTTTTTTTAAAAAAAAAAAATTAAAAAGAGAAAAGGAAGACTGACCCAACCCAACAACTTTCGGCCTTAATAGTAAAGATCCGATTGGGCCCAGCCCAAATTTGAATACTAAATTAAACGAGAAGAGGACGACGTCGTTGAGGTCGACGAAAAATATTAACCCAGTCACACTCTCTCTCTCGTCTCTCTTTGATTGTCAATCTCTCTCTAGACTCTCTGTTTCTCTCTCTAACAAAGGTAAGCTTCCTCTTCCTCTCTCTCTCTCTCTCTCTGAATCTCGATGTGCGTCTACGATTAATTCAACGCAACGAGTCTCTCTTGTTGGTGCATCAATAGAATTCACCTTTTCCTGCTGTGGGTATTTGCAAAATTCTGAGATTCAACTACCAATCCCAGTTGGGTCTCTTTCACTTTCGTATTTCCTTTGGGTTTTACGTACGATTTCCATATACTGCACAAATTTGGCTCTATTTTTCATGTGCGTTTTCTTATCCTCTCTGATCCACATGGATAATTTCTAAAACTCTGGGATTTATTAGTGCTTATTTCGATTGTTGATGATTAAGATCTGCTACTTTGTGTAAGTATTGCATGTTCAATTACGCGTCTTTTTTTGTAATTTCAGCTTTTGGGATTATGGTGTTATGATTCCTAGTATTAGAAATCATAATGTTAATATTTTGTTGTGAGCTTAATTGATTACACATTGGTGCATGTTTGGTTTTCATAATTGGTTATAGGGTAATTACTAATAGTATCTCATGATCCATCATGCATTGTTTATGTTGTGATCATGTGAGGCCTTAGGGGTTAAGACTTAGAATTGGGTGGTTACTGACCTTTGTTAGTGAAATCTTAAATGAAATGTTATTGGTGCTTGGGCCTAGTCAAATATTAGAAATGTAAGATTATGAAAACAAGACGACATTCTTTCTTGGGCTCCTTATGCATTTTCTGGTCTTGATCTATTCTCAAATACATTATTTGCTTATTCCATTGGTACTTCTTTGTTATGTTTGATGCATGGATCCCACTCACCATTGTTTTGCTCTCCATTAAAAAAATAAAAATTTGAATGTCCTTCTCTTTGTGTTTATATGTTTCCATACCCCAATGCTGTGAGTACATGTAATCCTACTTGGATGCTATTTCAAACCTCTTCTCTTGCATGTAGTAGCAGGTATAGGTCATGAGAGCATTGCTACTACTGAAATAGCAGGTGATTGTAACGAAAGTTATGGGGACTGAAAATCCTGGTCGTCCGAATTTTACTACAAGACCTGCCACTGCACCTTTTGCTGCTGCTCCTCAGACTATGATGCCTTTTTCATCTTCAGGTCCTGTGGTTGGACAGGAGGCCTCTGGTTTTAGACCTCCTCCACATGTCACTCAACAGACGCCATTTTCATCATCTGGGCCGGTGGTTGGATCAGATGCCTCTACATTTAGACCTACTCCACCAGTTGCTTCACACACTAATGTGCCTTTCTCATCATCTGGGTATGCAGTTGGACCACAAACCTCTCCTTTTAGGCCAACCCCACCAGCTAGGTTTAATGATCCATCTGTGCCTCCTCCGCCAACATCAAGTGTCCCACCTACCGTTGGACCTTTCTCCCGTTTCCCAACACCACAATATCCTTTAACAGCGCAAGCACCCCCTCCACGTGGTCCACCTGTAGGCCAACTGCCATTTCAACCTCCTGCAGGTCAAGCACCATTTCAACGACCGCAGCAGCAGATACCTTCTGTGCCAATGGGAGCTCCACCTCAAAGCATAAATTCTGCACCACCAAGTGTGAATGTTTTTCAGTCTCCATCAGATTCGTCATTCCCTGCTCCCCCACCAAATGTTCAGGCATCGTTTCCTGGATTTGCCCATAAGCAGTCTAGTGCAGATCCACAAGCCCCACCTGTCCAGTCTCCATTTCTTACTCATCAAGGAAACTATGCAGCTGCTCCACCAGCAGTATCTTCCCCTTTTGCTGCTCACCAAGGAGGTTATGCTCCACCTACTCCAGGTGCAGCTCCACTAGGTTACCAGTCAAGAGACCACATGCAACATCCTGGCTCCGGACCTCCCCTTGGTGCTGTCCAAACCTTGACGGAAGACTTCAGCTCACTATCTATTGGGTCTGTTCCCGGAACAATTGAACCTGGACTTGAACCTAAAGCTTTGCCTAGGCCTTTGAGTGGTGATGTGGAGCCAAAATCACTTGCTCAGATGTACCCCATGAATTGCCATCCTAGATTTCTACGGCTTACAACCAGTGCAATACCAAGTTCTCAGTCTTTGTCTTCAAGGTGGCATTTACCTTTGGGAGCGGTTGTTTGCCCACTTGCTGAACCACCTGATGGGGTTAGTGCATCTATACTCAGAATGATCACAGTTGCTTAAAATTGGATTCACTGTAATTATTTTGTTTCTTGTTCTCTCCTTAGGAGGAAGTTCCAATTGTTAATTTCGGTTCTGCTGGGATTATTCGCTGTAGAAGATGTCGGACATATGTGAATCCGTATGTAACATTTACAGATGCTGGAAGAAAGTGGCGTTGCAACATCTGTGCTCTACTTAATGATGGTAAATGGACTAGCTCTTCTTCTTTCTCTCAAAGAATAAATTATACTTATTTTTTCTAAACAAATGTACCATATGTGGAAGGATGAAATGTTGACACAATATGCATCTAAGATCAACTTCTTGCATTCCTATGTTGGGTAACATTAAGCAGCTGAGTTTGCCTTCCATTTTACTCATTGTTGTCCGTTGTACTTACCTAATAGGTATTTGTGCAATGTACCCTGCAACATATCTATGGAATACTTCTGCTTGCTCTGTAGTCCAAAATAAAGTTATTATATTCATTCACCAAAACTGTTGTCCATTCATCATGATGAATGGACAACAGCTTTGGTGTATTTTTGTTAAAGATGGTCTACCTGAATGCAGGGTCAAGTTTTCTTGCTGGATACTGCTTGTTTTGGTCTACTAAATTTAATCACTGTGTTGTGCTGTTTGGTTTTTGGAAATAACTATCATAATTGTAGTTACTTTCTTGTTCAGTTCCTGGTGATTACTTTGCTCATTTGGATGCCACTGGCAGAAGAATTGATTTGGATCAGCGACCCGAGCTTACACAGGGTAGCGTGGAATTTGTTGCTCCAACTGAATATATGGTGCGGCCTCCTATGCCGCCACTGTATTTTTTCCTCATTGATGTTTCCATATCAGCAGTCAGAAGTGGTATGATTGAGGTATACACTTTTTCTAATGCTTTTACAGACAAGCTGTTTGTTTTATGAAATATTACTAATATACAACTAAAGAACCTTTGGGCCTATTGTGTCTGGTCTGGTTCATAGATATCCAGTATTGCTTGTGTCTATTGTTCGTGGTTGCCCCTGAGAGTATAATGACACAGGTGGTTTGATTGAGATTAGGAAGAAACGACATACTTGTTAACAAACAATATCATATATGTTGTCTGGTTTTATTTTATAAAGTAGGCTGGTTTAGATGCCTAGCTTTTGGCGTGTTTTCTTACATGACACAGATAGAATAGGGTTTGCATGCAACTAGTACTCAAGTCTTGAGTGATTGAGTTACTGAAATTTTCTTGTTTATAAGTATTCATGTAAGGACTTTCACAGTATGAATCCCAATGGCCGGTTCTGTGTCTTTCCATTTATGGTATTTTATTATCTCTTTGATTAATTACTACTCAAGGCCTGTCTACCTCTCTGTTGGAATTGTTGAAATTTATTGATTACCTCTTTGCAGGTTGTGGCCCAAACTATACGGTCATGTTTGGATGAGCTTCCCGGCTACCCCAGAACACAAATTGGGTTTGCAACTTTTGACAGCACAATACATTTTTATAATATGAAGGTATGTGCTTTCTGTTACTGCCTGTTGTCATAGCGTATTATTTCCTGTTTCATCCAACTCCCAACGTATGTGCTGAGTTCCTGTGGGTTTCGCATGCAGTCTTCTCTGACTCAGCCTCAAATGATGGTGGTCTCAGATCTGGATGACGTATTTGTTCCATTGCCCGATGATCTTCTTGTCAATTTATCTGAATCAAGAAATGTTGTGGAGACTTTCCTTGATAGCTTGCCGTCCATGTTTCAAGACAATGTTAATATGGAGTCTGCTTTTGGCCCAGCTCTGAAAGCCTCACTTATGCTTATGGTCTGTTAGCTTTCTCACACGTGACATTTTGAACTTTGCCTTTGGCTAAAATATTCAATCAATTATAGAGTAGTGTGTTAATTTTTGTATTTCTCGAGTAATTTGCTATTCAGTTACTTCTTTATGCATTTCTAAGAGTTTGGTTGTTCATTTACTCTGCATTAACTTCTACACACATGTGTGTTTTTGCAGAGCCAACTTGGGGGAAAATTGTTAATTTTTCAGAATACACTGCCATCTCTTGGTGTTGGCCGCTTGAAGTTGCGTGGAGATGATCTTCGTGTCTATGGAACTGATAAAGAGCATCCACTGAGACTACCAGAGGATCCTTTCTACAAGCAGATGGCTGCAGAATTTACCAAGTTCCAGATAGGGGTAGATGTATATGCCTTCAGTGACAAGTACACTGATATAGCCTCATTAGGTACATATTGGTGATTTTATCTTATTCTGTTTTCACTATCATAGAACCAAAGATCAAGATGACGTTGGAAGTCGGAGGAATATCAGTAGAAGATCCTAGCTTTCATCATAGTTAATATTTTTGAAGAAAGAATCTGAATTTCCATATTTGAAACTTTATACAGCAGCTAATGCTAGGCCCATACCAGGGTGTGATGCTTATTGTGTTGAATGTATGCTCTCCCATGATCTTCTTGTGCTATGCAGAAAAAGTTCAGTCATGAGTGCATAGAAGTTGTATACTATATAACTGCTATTGGTCTTCCAAATGTAGGTACTCTGGCAAAATATACCGGGGGTCAGGTGTATTATTACCCAAATTTTCAATCCACAATTCATGGAGAGAAGTTGAGACATGAGTTAGCCCGAGACCTTACTAGGGAAACTGCTTGGGAAGCAGTCATGCGCATAAGATGTGGAAAAGGTCTGCTATTAATGATTCCCCAGAACTACCCCATTTGGGCTCACATACATATGTTATATGTCTGTTGGAAAATATGCTAATGTTTTGTTACTTGTTTATACTTTTAGGAGTCCGCTTTACATCTTATCATGGGAACTTTATGCTAAGGTCCACCGACTTACTAGCACTTCCAGCTGTAGATTGTGATAAAGCATTTGCGATGCAGTTATCTCTTGAAGAGACGTTACTAACTATTCAGACAGTATATTTCCAAGTTGCTTTGCTGTATCCTTCAGTTTTAACTATACATAGACATGCCTGTATGGTGCCTGTTTATCATTTGATTGTTCACATATCATGCTGTCAATGTCAGTTGTGAACACTACTTTTGTTATGACTATTGGTATCTCTTTAAATTTCCATTATAAAATCAGCCCCTTCTGATATTCTTCTTCTGAACCGAAGTACTTTTTTGAGGTTACATAATGAAGTTGTTTCATTCATTATACTCGATCTGGATATATGACTGTCTAGTTTAAATTGCTTTGGGGGCAATTCCACAATGGTATTGTGAAGGTTATCAATTTGTGAAGTGTCTTTAACATTTTAAAGATACACTGCATCCTGTGGAGAAAGGCGTATTAGAGTACATACAGCTGCTGCACCGGTGGTTACAGATCTGGGAGAGATGTACCGACAGGCTGATACAGGTGCCATTGTCACCTTGCTTTCCAGGCTAGGTAGGTAACTGAAACTCTATTCTAGTGGTGTAGTATATATTGTGAATCTCGATTTTCTCAAGTTCTTCAGAAATAATGTGCAGCAATTGAAAAAACTTTGTCCCATAAGTTGGAAGATGCTCGGAACTCTTTGCAGCTAAGAATTGTCAAAGCCCTCAAAGAATTTCGAAATCTCTATGCTGTACAACACCGCTTGGGAGGGAAGATGATATACCCAGAGTCTCTGAAGTTCTTACCTTTGTATGGATTAGCACTTTGTAAATCAGCACCTCTTCGTGGAGGGTATGCAGACGTGTCACTTGATGAACGTTGTGCAGCAGGCCACACAATGATGACTCTACCCGTTAAAAAACTGTTGAAGCTCCTATATCCTAGTTTGATACGGCTCGATGAATATCTTTTGAAGGTAATAAGATTCCATTAACTTAAGTTGAGTGATGTCATTTATCCATCATTAAATTTGTTTCTGCTTCTTGTATTTGCAGGCATATGCTGAGGCTGATGACTTTCAAAGCATAGAGAATAGGTTACCACTAGTTGCTGAGAGCTTAGATTCCAGAGGCCTTTACATATTTGATGATGGGTTTCGCTATGTTCTATGGTTTGGTAGAGTTCTTCCACCTGATATAGCTAAGAATTTACTTGGGACCGACTTTGCAGCAGAGTTATCAAAGGTATGACAAATTCCCTTAAAGACAAAGTTAAAAAAAGAAAGTATTATGAGAGGTCCAAAAGGAGGGGTGGGGTGGCAAAGAGTTTGATTATCTTTCACCTCCATGTGCAAGCATGCATCATTAATTTCTGCGTAGTCTTGTTTTTCAACTTTTGATGGATGTTTAAATTTATATTAGAGATCTTCCATTTTAATTTTTTTTGGCTGCGATCAGGTTACCCTATGTGAGCGCGATAATGAAATGTCGAAGAAGTTAATGAGGATACTTAAGAAATTTAGAGAAAGTGATGCTTCTTATTATCAGCTGTGCCATCTTGTAAGACAAGGTGAGCAGCCCCGAGAAGGTCATCTTGTACTTGCCAATCTGGTTGAGGACCAGATGGGGGGAACCAATGGTTATGTTGATTGGATAATTCAAGTACATCGACAAGTCCAGCAAAATCCATAGTATAGAGGTAATGTTCTCCCGTTAAATTTTTGTAATTATTTGATGATTGGAGGTTCGAAGAAAATTATCTGAACTGCTAAATGAAAGTGATTTCGATGTTGCAGGATATTTATTAAGCTAATTGCATGCCTCATCTGTAAAGTAGTGGAGCCTTTGTTCAATATGGTGAATAATTTGAATTTACCCATGGGATCATCCCCTGCCCTAGAGCGAGAGGCTGGTTGGGTTGAAGAAATGGGTGGTTACTATGCAAGATTTTTGGACAATTCGTTACTTCATCGCAGGATGCAATCATCAAAGGAGATGTACTTTAGTAGTCATATAATCTTTATCTTGCCGTCTTCATGTTGGGAAGAAACACACATTAAATTTTTGTATGTGATATCATTTTCTTTACTTTGTTAGCAATTTCCCTGCGTTGTTATATTCCATATTTTTCCCCCTCCAATCTTGTGATTGTTTAGCCAGAGGACAGAGGTGGTGTGATAAGTGCACCATGCTTATAAAACATGTTGGATTATTTTATTTTTTTAATTTTATTTTCCTGGTCAGATGTTGGATTTTGTTGATATATTTAACATTTTAATCGTAATACTTAAAAGGTTATTTCTCTTTTTCTATCCACAAAATTTTCTACATGATATGATAAAATTTATCCCAAACCACCATTTCAAGAATGTTCATGCTTCAAATGAAAATATTGGTAATATCATATTTTTCCTTTTGTTTCCTCCCCAAAGAAAGGATCGTTAAATTTATAGTTTATGTACCCTGAAACTCTTAACCTATAGATTTGTATATATCATAAAATGACTAGACTTAATAAAAGATTTAATTCCAACCTAATTATTTTCTATTATGTATATCTTCTTTATTAGGCCATAGTTTGAAAGGGGATGGGAAAAACTTCACACATCTTGTATCATGCGGGTTTAAATCTACGATCACTTAGAAGCACAGCAAAAACTTGAGTCAATTCAACTAACCCGTTGGTCTATTATGCACCATTCTCCTGCAAGAATATCAAAGCTTCGGATGCCGAAGTTGTCTTTCGCAAGAAGTAGGGAAAAGAAAGTAGAGAGGAAAAATAAGGGAGGTTTTGATATTTTTGCAAGAGGTTTTATATACAAGTTCGAATTTGGGACAAATAGATGAATTCATTGTCCTGGCCAATTGGACAAAAATTGAGTCCCTATCCTGGCCAATTGGGCCTAATAATGTTAGAATTCCAGCCATACACCATCAATAAAATAATTAAATGTACTATGTGGGAGAACAAAACTTATAATTTATGAAAATGTTTCTATAAATTTACCATGATAAAAAAGAGGTTTGGAAATTTTTTAATTTTTTATCCAAATAATGCCCGCCGTTTGACCACTCCTGGTTTGACCAAACAGTATAAAAATCGCGGACTCGAACAATATTAGCTAAACGAGAGTGGGAGAGAGCTTGAAATTCCTCAGAGTTCAAAACCTTAAACCCAAATCTCTGAAAACCCTAATTACTGTCTGCAAGCCCCTCTCTCTGTGGAATGGGAAAGGGCCAACCAGAGCAACAGCAACCACGGATTTCAGTGAAAGACACAGTGTACAAGCTACAACTCGCTCTCCTCGAAGGCATCAAGACCCAAGACCACCTTTACTTGGCTGGCTCTATTATCTCTCGCTCCGACTACAATGACGTCGTCACAGAGCGCACCATAGCCAACCTCTGTGGCTACCCTCTCTGCTCCAATGCCTTGCCTTCCGAATGTTCTCGTCCCCGCAAGGGTCACTATCGCATTTCGCTTAAGGAGCACAAGGTCTACGACCTCCACGAGACCTACATGTATTGCTCCTCACGCTGTGTTATCGAAAGCAAGGCTTTTGCTCAGAGTTTGAGCGAGGAGAGGTGCGATGTCTTGGATTTTGGAAAGGTTGAAAGGATCTTGAGGGCTTTTGGGGATGTAGGTTTTGATAAAGGTGAAGTGGGTTTCGGGGAGATTGGGGATTTGGGGATTTCCAAGTTGAAGATTGAAGAGAAGGTTGAAACGGGTATTGGGGACTTGGGGATTTCTAGGTTGAAGATTGAAGAAGAGAGTGAAACACATATAGGGGATTTGGGCGCCGTTGGTCCATCTAATGCTATTGAAGGCTATGTTCCACAGAAAGAGAGGATATCCAAGCCATTGGGTTCCAAAAAGAACAAAGAAGGTATGTGGGCTTGAAATCTCTATACGGGGTCTGTTGTTTTTGTGAATTTCATCATATTGAATTGTATGTATGTTGAAGAGTCTAATCTAGTGCTTGCTTAGGTTGCTAGAATTCGACTGTTTCGTGGTTGTTGTTTTCTGTTAATGTTGTTAAAGTGATTCAGGAATGTTATATTGTAGGGTCCAAAGGTAAAGATGCGAAGATGAGCAGTGGGATGGATATAATTTTTAATGAGATGGATTTCATGAGTACTATAATCACTAGTGATGAATATAGTGTGTCAAAAATCCCGCCAAGTGTAGGGGAGCCTGATTTTGAAACCAAGTTTAAAGAATCAAAAGGAAAAGTTGGTCTTAACAAGAATGATTCTGTAAAGAAATCCAGACAATCAAAAAGGGGGAAAAATAAGAATGTCAAGAAAGATGATGTTTGCATTCGAGAGGTGCCTTCGACCTCAGATGCTTCACAAACTGTTTTGAATGGAAGCACTAAAGAAGAAAAAGAGGAGTTCATTGATGAGAAGGCTGAACAATCAAGTGAGGCCTTGCTAAGATCCTCTCTTAAACCTTCAGGGACAAAGAAACTTAATCGTTCTGTTACTTGGGCTGACGAGACGATTGATAGCACTGGGAGCAGAAACCTTTGTGAGGTGAGAGAGATGGAACAGATAATGGAATACTCTGATGCATTTAGCAGTATGCACAAACCTTCAGTGGAAAATAAAGTTGGTTGCTCTAATACCTGGTTTGATGAGAAGATTGATAGCACGAAGAGTAAAAATATTTGCGAGGTTAGAGAAGTGCAAGATGCTGATGTTTTAGGGAGTTTGGACTTGCAAGAAAATGAGATTTTGGAATCAGCAGAAGCCTGTGCCATGGCATTGAGCCAGGCAGCAGAAGCTGTTGCATCTGGAGAATCTGATGTCAGTGGTGCTGGTATGTCACTGTATGGTTTAAGTGTATAATAGGTAATAAATTACACTTGTTGAATTTGATATGTAATAGTGTTTCTTTCTATGTGTCCTTTCAAATATCAGTTTCAGGAGCTGGAATTATTATATTGCCACGTCCAGATGGTTTGGATGAAGAGGAGCCTACTGAGGATGTTGATATGCTTGAACCAGAACAAGCTCCTCTGTGGCCAAGAAAGCCTGGAATTCCATGTTCGGATTTGTTTGACCCTGAGGATTCATGGTTTGATGCTCCACCAGAGGGTTTCAGCTTAACCGTAAGAGTGCATTTCTTTTTACTTTTAGAGGGGGGTGGGTTGATTTAATATCATTGTCAGGCTATTTCTCTGATAATATGCAACCTTTCATATATTTCAGTTATCACCTTTTGCAACAATGTGGAATTCACTCTTTACATGGATAACATCTTCTACATTAGCGTATATATACGGGAGGGATGAAAGTTTTCATGAAGAATTTCTCTCAGTTAATGGGAGAGAATATCCTCCTAAGATTGTCTTGGCTGGTGGTCGCTCTTCTGAAATCAAGAAAACTCTGGACGAATCTTTTGCTCGGGCTCTACCAGGAGTTGTTTCTGAACTCAGGCTTCCAACACCAATATCTAGTTTAGAGCAAGGAATGGTATTGATTTTGAATCTTTTTGTGTTTTGTTTAAATTGTGATGAAATATCATATGAACGGACTTTCATTAGTTTGCCCCTTCTAGTCAAATATAAAAGATGCTGATCTGCTGTATAGAATTCTAGTAGCATCCTTTTTATAACCCGCAATTGAAAATATATGTTAGTATCATGCTTTCCCTTATTTATGGTGGCTCTTGATGTGAGATAAACCAGGGTTATCATAATGCATTGACATGTGCATAATGATTGCTATGTTGGTTGTTTTCACACCTGTGATTTCAGTGTGACATGATTATGATAACTTGTTTTTAATTTTGTATAAACATAATTCATTGTTTAGTATCATGATTCTGTTATGAACCTATTTAATTGAATTATTTATTGTTTGGAAGCTGTCACTGAGAGGTTTCTGTACAGGGCCGCATGTTAAATACAATGTCCTTTATTGATGCGATACCAGCATTCAGAATGAAACAGTGGCAAGTGATTGTTCTTCTTTTCCTCGAGGGTCTCTCTGTTTGTAGGATCCCTGCACTCACACCTCACATGACAAATAGAAGGATGCTGTTTTACAAGGTGAGGCTGAACACTCTTTTCTTTCTCATTAACTTATTTGTTTACAATGAGAATTAGATGGAGGTAAGCTGTCTTAGATTTTCTTATCGGCTAAATGTAAGGATGCATAGACTAATGATAAATTAATAATGATGTTAATGCTGATGATCATGTTGTTCAGTAATTAACATACTAAATTTCGGATTTTGAATTTTATATACTGGATAGTCAGGGGCTTTTTAAACAAAAACCTTAAGCTGTACTTGCAATTTTGGTGTTGGCTAAATAGGTGCTGGAGAACACCCAGATAAGTGCAGAACAGTACGAGCTTATGAAGGATCTCATAATACCCCTTGGCCGAGCACCCCAATTCTCAGCTCAGAGTGGTGCCTAATGCCAAGGAACGTTGACTTCAAACGGTGTCAGCCTACATGCCATATACGAGGCCTGAAGCCGTCGCTACACTTGCAGCCAGAAGAAAGACTTAAAGTCTAGAGCTTTGTACATGTCTCTTGCAGCCAAAAGAAAGACTTGGAAGTCTGAAGCTTTGTACATGTTTTCTGAATATTCAAAGGAACAAAAATGTATAAAACTGAGAGATTTTTACATACTGAATTATTTAAATGTGTCATTATTGTGGGTCAAATTGTTGATGGATTAGGATAAGGAGTTAATATGACAGCACGACTTTGTGCTAGCCACAATCTTGTTAGTCTTGATTTGTTCATTAAGTTTGACTATTAGGCATCCAATTAATGTCTTTGTTTCAGATTCAGACACGTTGTTGGTCTGAAAGTTGGAAATTTTGGTTGTTATTATGAGTGGTTATCAATTCATGAGATCTGCTTAAGGTTAGGCCTCTTCTTTTAGCGGCAAAAGTTGTTGTGGCATATTCGCATGTTGGATTTTCACTCTGGGCGCTCCTCCTTGACAACAAGGGCACCCTCCACAGAAAGACAGATATGCCCACCCAAAAAAGACGTTATCCGGCGTTAGGTCTGTCTGATAAAAAATAGGGTAGAATTTTTCTGGGATTTGGACCTTTTATGTTTTATTTCTTTCTGTTATGCCAAAAAGTAATATATATAATTTTTTTATAGAACAAAAAGTAATTGATTAATGTGAAGCAAAACCGGCTTGTGAAAATGTGGGTGCCCTTATGCAAAAGGTGCCAAAATCAATAGCTTTTACAATTTGTTACTTTCCTGTCTTTTTAAAATTGTGTGTGAGTTCAGTTAGCCAGGGCATTGAGTTCGTTCTCTTATATTTGAGTTGGAGTTTCTTTTGATAGATTATATTAATTTAAACTATCAATAGTATAAAAAAAAAAAAATAAGAGAGAGTTGAAGAGCTTTTTAATATTTTTGTATGAAGTAGTTACGAGTATTTATCCTTACAGTTGAAGTCTTGTGTTCAATTATTTATCTTATGTATTAAAAAAAAACTAAAAAAAGAAGAAATTTAAAAGAAAGTTTGAATGGTCAAAAAAGCAAGGCACAGGCTTCTTATTTATGAGATTTTATATTTCTTATTTTAAAAACTGTATTAATATTTAATTTAAATAAATTATTAATAACTTCAAAAATATTGAGCCAATAAGAAAGGGTCCTTCTTTGACTGTCCCCAGCGCATCACAGCACCACCACACAAAAAAAGCAAAAATAAACAAAACACACAAACACACAAATCCAAAAGAGGAAACAGACCTAGATCCTCTCTGATCATGGATCTGCGCCTCTGATTCTACAAGACGGGCTTAGTTTTTCAGATGATCCCGCCTTGAGCTTCGCCAATTATTGCTTAATCGGTACAATTTTTTCCTCTGAGTATCTTCTCCTATAAAGCTCCTTTTTTTTTCTTTCCTTTTTTGGGTTTTTTCTGTGATATATTTGGTGGTTTTTGTTGGTTTCGTTTTGGGTATTTGGATCGGCTTGTTTTGGTATTCAGGATTAAGTGTCTGAACTCCCCTTTTCTCTATTTTTATTATTATTTATAAATAAATGTTTGTGTGTGTGTGTGTGTGTGTGTGGGGTAGGGAGAGAATGATTATGACTGGATATTTAGGTAGTTCATTGGTTATTCTTGTGTGAATTTTGGGTTGTATTGTTTGGCTTTAATTGTTGGATCTCGGGTTTCATGTTAATATGTTTATGGGTATGTATAGAAGGTCAAAGACTTGCCTTTTATTTGCTTCATCTCATTTGTGGGATTCATTTATTGTTCTTTTTTGTGCTGTACATAAAATTCCCGTTGTGGCCTTTGGTTTACAAATTTTGATTTCTTCCTGTATTTATCTATTTTCTGGTAAATATGAGTTTAATTTTCAGCTAAGCTGAGTTGATCGGCTACAAATTTCCTATTTTCTATATTTCATAAAACTTTACGTAGCTCTTAGTATGGATTGTGGATAATGGGTAAAGAAATGCTACTCAGATTGTACATATTGCAGTTTCATAGTCGCAATTTTAATTATCACTGCTTAATTGATTGCAGTAGGTTGATGGTTGGTTTAATCAGGGAAAAACAATAAAGAGAGCAGAAAAGGTTTGCAACGAATGGCTTCAGTGGGTGTAGCACCTACTTCAGGTCTGAGAGAACCCAGTGGTCATGCTGTTGGTGTGGATAAGTTGCCAGAGGAGTTGAATGACATGAAAATTAGGGATGACAAAGTATGTAAGCCATTGGTTATGTGTTTATCATAGTTTTTTCTCCTTGCAGTTTATTTTTTAGTTTTTGGATTATTAAGTGTCTGCTATTGAATGGTCATGGTCTGCCTCACTGATGCAGGAAATGGAAGCCACAGTCGTTGATGGTAACGGAACAGAGACTGGCCATATAATCGTGACAACTATTGGTGGTAGAAATGGCCAGCCAAAGCAGGTATATTGTTTCTCCTGTGCACATTAGTCTCCAGTTGATGTAGACACTGATATTTTCTTTCCCCAGTTCATTTAATTGCAACTCTAACGGAGTGTTGTATCTTTTGTAATATTAGACAATTAGTTACATGGCTGAGCGTGTTGTCGGGCATGGATCATTTGGAGTTGTGTTCCAAGTAAGATTATAGTCTTTTGCTTTACAATTCACTGTTGAAAATGTACGGCCTTTCAAATCAGTAGCAGTTTTCTGTTGTTGAATTCTAATTTTTTATGTGTACAGGCAAAGTGCTTAGAGACTGGTGAAACTGTGGCCATAAAGAAGGTTCTGCAAGACAAGAGGTACAAGAACCGTGAGCTGCAAACCATGCGTCTTCTTGACCACCCAAATGTTGTTTCTTTGAAGCATTGCTTCTTTTCAACGACGGAAAAGGATGAACTTTATCTTAACCTGGTACTTGAGTATGTTCCTGAAACGGTTCATCGTGTAATTAAACACTATAACAAGTTGAACCAACGGATGCCTCTGATATATGTTAAACTCTACACATACCAGGTATGATGTCAATGAAAGAATTTCATGTGTGCCTTTTCTTTTTTCCTTTGTGTAAGTTGCATTTGAAGAATACGGTGGTGTTTTCTTTGTTTCAACACTTTTTCCCTTTTAGAAGACAATTTTACATCAATTGAGCAGTATGCTGTATACTTTAAATATAGATTAAGAATTCAACTGTTAGACTAAGGTCTTACTCCATGAGTCCAAGGCTTAGGCTAATTGAGTCTTAGAATTGTGCCTCAAAGCATGTTGTTTGTTCCCTGCCCTTGAGTGTTTATGTGTTGGTTAGCTGAGATTTGCCTCATTTCATCCATATTTGGCAGATCTTTAGGGCATTATCCTACATTCACCGCTGCATTGGAGTGTGCCATCGGGACATTAAGCCTCAAAATCTTCTGGTATGTACTTTGATTCTCTTATCCCTATATGCCTATTAATATGTAGTTAACCATATAGTTGTGTGCAGCACTGCCTTCCTCTGTGTGTGTGTGTGTGGAGGGATGGGAGTGGTTATGGAGTAAATAAAACAGCAAAGGTTTGAAATTTGGTTCATATTTTTTGCAGGTGAATCCGCATACCCACCAAGTAAAATTGTGTGACTTTGGAAGCGCAAAAGTTTTGGTATGCTTGTTGTCCTTTTCTTCCAATTATACTCATATTGGCCTTTGCTTCATTGGCGTATATTCTTATACTGTATTATTATTGAACAGGTAAAAGGAGAGCCAAATATATCTTATATCTGCTCTAGATACTATAGAGCACCAGAACTCATATTTGGAGCAACTGAGTATACTACAGCTATTGATGTCTGGTCTGTTGGATGTGTTCTTGCTGAGCTATTGCTTGGACAGGTACATGCTTTGCTCTATTGCATTTTCTGAAATATATGTTTTGTACAATTCTAATAGAAAGGAATTTTCTATTGCATCAGCCTCTGTTTCCCGGTGAGAGTGGAGTTGACCAGCTTGTGGAGATTATCAAGGTAATTTTAACATCTTTATCAGTTCAGTATAAGTTTCATATTTAATCTTAGATATCAATGAATAGGGATAAAAGGATTGTTTAGATGCTTGCATTGGACATGCATTACTCTCTGTACTTGGTGAAAATATGGCATCTTGAACTTCAATCTTTTATCGTGTGGTGATTCACTTCTTGCGTTTTCTCTTGGTAGGTTTTGGGCACTCCAACAAGGGAGGAAATCAAATGCATGAATCCTAACTATACAGAGTTCAAGTTCCCTCAAATCAAAGCTCACCCGTGGCACAAGGTATTATGAAGGAAGATATTAATGTATTATTTTATATTTCTTAAACCAGACAGCATATTGATATCTGTTATTTCCTTAGATATTCCACAAGCGTATGCCTCCAGAAGCTGTTGATCTGGTTTCAAGACTGCTGCAATACTCTCCTAACTTGCGGTGCACAGCTGTGAGTACAGGAGTTTTTTTAATGTCCACATTGTTCATTCTTTCCAATTTTCCCCCTTTTTTCTTTTTACAAAACTCCATTAAGAAAATTTCATTATGTGTTAGTAATAGAAAATTCAGTTAATTTTTTATATTCCCATTATCTTCATTTTGTTAATTTTTCAACCATTGTTTCTGTTTCTAACGCAGCTGGATGCCTTGACCCACCCCTTTTTTGATGAGCTTCGTGACCTGAACACCCGCCTGCCGAATGGACGTTTCCTTCCACCTTTATTTAACTTTAAATCTCATGGTATGATGCTGTTCTGAGAGACAATTTCTTTTTTCTTTTTTTTTTTCCGCTAAGCTTTGTATCAAAGTTCTTACTCTTGGTTTATCAATCAGAATTAAAGGGGGTGCCTGTGGAGATTTTGATGAAATTAATCCCAGAGCATGCGAGAAAGCAAGCCCCGTTCTTGGCATCTGATTAGTTTCTGAGATGTGAGAAACCTCAAGTATGGTCCCATATGGAAGCTATGTGTTCTCCTGGCCTGCTATTTGTCTCCATTATATTTAATGTACCTCAATGTATGACCTTGTTTTGTAATAGCAGATTTAGATGTATTCTCTTGAATCTTGTATTGTCCAAACCTCAATGGGTATTATGATTGCCTTATCCCTGTATCCCCAGATTGTAACATCACATAGAAGACAAACTGCAGCATTTATCTAAATGTTTATCTGTATTTGTATTTCTAGAAGACAGACCAATGTTCTCTGGTTTCGTATTTCCAATGTAATCTAGTTGTTTGGCAGATAGTTTATTGAAGGCTACTTTCCTCTCATTGTACTAGGAAAAAAGCAATTCCCATAGATTCTGAGTTGAAATCATATGTGTCAACCTCAGCCTATGCTATTTTTAGACAATTCTGTCAAAGTGATGGATATTCTCAACAATAAACCTTCCAATCCAAGTATTGGTTTTCTTGATTCCATCGAAGTGATGAGCCGGAATTTGCGTCAATATGGCTTATATGGTCATCTAAGTGGGTAATGCCAACGAAGCTTTTACATCAAGGAAGAAAAATCAACTTCCCCCTCCTTTAATATCGCTTGTACAAAAAAAAAAAACCCCTACAAATTTAACTGAACTTTTTCGTTTTTGCTTTTGTTTTTTTTCTGTTTCTGGGTCACCAATTAAACTCGAAAAAACAAAGAAAGCTTCAATGTTTCATATTAATTTTGTGTTTTTTATCTCTACCATTTACAGCAAGCAGGATTTCTTCCAAGGAAAAAAAAAAAGTTTACTAAATCCACTGATCACAGTAAACGGTTAAAACTGAAGAACTCTGTGGACCAAAAAGAAATTTTTTCTGTCAGCCGAAAGGCCCAAAACCTATAAATAGTTAGAAACCTCGAATTCGATAGAAAGAAAGAGAGAGTTGCAATGCCGTTGGGGAAGTATTACTGCGAATACTGTGACAAGGAATTCCAAGACACCCCATCCGCGAGGCGACGCCATCTTCAAGGTCTCCAACACCTCAGAGCCAAAGCTCAATGGTACGACTCCTTCAAAGGTACATAAATACAACCATTATCTTCTGCTTTTGAGCTTTTCTTTAAGTCATTTTCCTTTGCTTTCTCAGCTACCAAGCATCCCTCTATGCATTTCTATGTATAATCACAACTCTGTTTGCCGTTGATTGCAGATCCCAGTCATGCTTATACGGAGAGCTTGACAAAAGGGGTTTGCAACCGCTTTGTCAAAACGGTATTGCTTTCTCCTTATCGCATTTTCATTGATTACCCAAGTGATTTCACTACTTCTACTATAATGGGTTGGATCCAGATTTTGATTTTTTCTTTAATCAACCCAATTAATTTGGTCAGGTGTTGACTCTGTTGAATAATGTGTTGGAGGCAGAGTTTGCTTTGATACTTGGTTTAGAATTGATTTTGGCTTTGGATTTATATGTTTTGGTTTCTTGTTTATTGTCAATTTCTTTTTCTTTGGCATGGATTGTAGGGATTTTGCCCATACGGGGATTCTTGTAGATATCTTCATCCCAAGAACAATCAGCAGAATATGGTTACTCAAGGGGCACCAGGTAAAGATACCTGAAATTGAAAACAATGCCCCTTGTGTTTTTTTTTTTCCTTAATGTGAGGGAGAAGGAATTAAATATGTTTTCAGTATCTAATTAAAGAGTTGGAATGTGTTGACAGGTTTGATTGATAATAATCAGTCTTCAACTTTTCAAGAGAACCAGTTGGTTGGGGGCAGCTCTTTGCCAGGTAACTTGAAATGATATGTTGCTTTAGACTTGAGACGGTAGGTGACCATTGCTGTCTTCGTTTTTGTTTTTAACAGAATTTATTTCTTCATTTTGATTCACAGATGTGGTGGTCAGAGATAGCATGGGAATGTCATGGGGCAATCTACCTCCATCTCTAATGCCTCCTTCAGAGGGTGGATATCCGCTGCTTCCTTTTGTGGACTGGGGATAAGTCCTCTATGTCTTTCGGACGCCATTTATCTAGTGCTTGTGCTACCGATACAGATCCTTATCTAGTTCCTGATTTCTTTCGTTTGATCTAGTTGACATGTAACATGTTACTAGTAAAGTTGTATGATGGGATATGGATTGTCATCAAGGCTTGTAGGCTTGTAGCTTGTGGTTTATAGTATTGACTAAAACATTTCCTTCATATAATTCTTCTACTAAAGAGAATGTGTTGTGTCTTGTGCTATAAAGTTCATTTTTCACTCACATGGATGGCAAGCTGCTTGTTTTGTCTGAATTGTCCGACTGTTTATGCTCTGAACTTTTGGAATGTCAAATAATATTTAGAGAATGCTAAACCCTAAACTCTCTACTTTTCTCACCCTGCTATTTGTTGTGCTTGTAGTGTTTGCCATATTTTTGTTTCAAAATAAACACTATGGTTCCACAAAACACAAACATTTGCACATAGCATCTCGAAAATCAAATTGGTCACGGCCACCATATTATGCACCCAAAAATTTGCCACTACCTTTGACACCGGCCGGCTACCCTAAGAGTCGATCTTATAAAAAATCAAAGTCTCCACAACCACATTTCCCTCGAGATGCAGGTTTACAATGTGTTGTCATTTGGTGCTGTGGGAAATGGTGTGAAAGACGACACTCAAGCTTTCAAGAACACTTAGAACGCTGGTTGCCAAGATCAAATCAGCACTTCATCTGCTGTACAACACATGTATTTCTTGTTCCTTAGAAATTTTCGTTCATGATACAACTCATCATTTTCATAGGGCCTTGTAAGTCCAAGCTTGTGTTTCAACTTCTAGGTAATTAATTATATTAATGTTGGCACATGCATTAAATTAATTATCATGTTACTAGTTATTTAAATGTATAAATATATATGTGTGTGCGTGCTCATAATTTCATATAATTTAGGGTGATTTATTTGCACCCCATTATTTGTTCTTTTCACCATGTACTAATTTAAAACATGAATAACCTATTTTACCCTTGTACATAATTATGGTTAAGGACAACAAAATTTAAAATAAAAATTAAATTTGCTCACTACACCACACATACATTCCTGCAACCCTAGTTAGACTTTTTTCTCAAACCATCATGTTCCTACAACCCTAACAAGGTTTATACGCTTATATTGGTGAAAACATGTCTAGTATTTATTCATGAAGGCTGAGACTGAAGTTAGGGAGGCTTCGAATGAGGTATGAGTTTATTTTTTTTGGTGTTTTTAAAGTTTAGGGTTGCACGGTAGTCTCTGGTTACGTGCACACCAGTACCGAACACGATAGGAAAATTCGGTGGCATACCATTGAAACATTGAACCTATTTTAGTTGTATTTGATCGACCGTTACATTAAGATGTTGTGGAAAGGGCTTTGGTGACGTATGACTGACTTTTGCCTATCATTCAGTGGCAACGAACCAAAATATATATATATATTTTTAGTAAATTATTGTCGACCACAAATTTAATGCAAGCTATTTTGACTTTACTCCTATCGAAGGAACAAAAACAAGGTGACACTGCTACTAAAGGCAATAATGTTGAAACATAATGTGTAATAGACTATAGTGATTTATTCACAACTTATTCGATAATAATCTTGAGTACCCTTTTTTTTTTTTTTGAAATCCTTTTTAGTATCATTAACGTGGCATTAATGTTTCAAAATTTTACTTTAAATAACATGAGTTTAATGTGTAGATATTCAAAGATAGAGATGCATTAATTAGATGGGCTCGTGCACAAGGAAAAATGAATAATATCATAATTGTAATTACAAGGTCTGATTCTGGAGGTGAGGGCAAGAGGAGACCTCGAATAATACTTGTTTGTGAGAGGAGCGGCAAATATAGGTCTTGCAGTCTAGTGAAACAATTGATGTAAGGTCGGATGCAAATAGTGATATGACAAAGTGTTTTAAGGACACTAAATGTGGATGCCCATTCTTGTTAAAAGGTGTCAATATTGGTGATGAGGATGATTGGAAGTTGGAGGTGGTTTGTGGAGTACATAACAATGTTCTTTCAGAATTTCTTTAAGGTCATTTATTCTGTGGGGCAACTTTTTGAAGAGTAGACTACCACTGAAAAACATAAACGAATTAGGTAGTCAACTACTGAAAAATGGAAACAAATTCAGTGGACTACCACTGAAACAATGCAATGATTTCGGTGGTAATCCACCGAAAGTAACATCTATTTTCGTAAGACCAGGTTCTAACTATACATCCATTTTGCGATGGGATGAGATTGCCTGATGGGTTTGAAATGGGATGGGGTTTGCAAAGAAATATGGGTTGCAGTGTAGGGAGTAATTTTAAATTTCACTAAAATTGATTTTTTTTTTGGGAAAAAAGAGGGGGGGAGGGGGGGGAGAGGAATGAAAAGAGCAAATAATGGGGTGCAAATAAAATCACCCTATAATTTAATGGATGAGATTAGATTCATGGAACTCTTATGCCTTTGGATGGACCCAAAGCCAAACAATGGCCCTAAAACACTAACAAGCAAGACTGGCTGCTTTTCAAATGAGTCAATGGAATGCTAAGGAAAAGTCAAATCCCCTCCCTGTAATTTATGGGGTTATATTGAGAAGTGATTATACAGTCGTACTGTAGTACGTGTTATAATATAAGTGAATATCTATTAATAATATTAGCGATAGATACACTGCATTGGGGAGGGGGCACTTAACTTGGGATTCGAACGGGTGACCAAGTAGGGGAAGGGGGAGGGACCTCACTACTGAGGTAAACCCCTCGGTCTATATTCCAAACTTTTTAATAACTAAATATAAATAAATACACAGAATAAATAAACAACGCTGGAAAGGAAAACAATGCATCAAGGGGCACCAAAGCAAAATACTATTTAGAGAAGAACAGCCCATAGAAAAATTAAAAAATAAGAACCATGAATTCATGGTGCATCCCAGAAGGAAGAATTTGAGATGGGGCTAATCATTTGAGTTGCTGTGTATTGTCTGCTACCTTGAGGCTACATGTTGTTCACTCCTAACTTGTGTGCATTTCTACTTCATCAATGTCTTCTATCTCTGCTTTTTGTGAGAGTGGGTGAGTTGTGCTTGTGCAAAACAAAACTCATGCAGAGAATAAGAACCAAAGCATTACTCGTGCACATATTTTTTAAACCATGTTAATTATGGAGATCCATTGCCTTCCCTTATAATCTGGCCAGAATGTGATATTGTTGAAAAAGTAATGCGTATTTGTGTAGATGTAACTACACAATTTTAGAAAACTCAAGAAACTACAAACGAGATAATGTCGGCAACACACACAGAAAAAAAAAAAATTGTAAAGAATATTCTAGATGAAGCCACATACTAGTGGGCCGAGAAAACAACAAGGCGGTAGAACATGATGGCTAAACAATAGGGGAGCTTCTACAATGAGGAGTTAAAGTGAGGAGTTAAAGTGAGGAGACCGATCCGACCGTCAAAACATTTAAAATATTTAAGTCCCATGATTTCTTTACATTTGTTGATGGTGAGATTTGACCTCCTCAAATAACCTCCTCATTTTAAGCTCTCATTATAGCATTTCCGTAAACAATAGCTACAAAAATAATATTGTACAATACATTAAGTTTCTAGTAAGGGCACTTCCAGCAGAAGACCTTTTGCCCGGGTAGGACAGGGCTTAGCCCACAAGACGGCTCCAATGTGCAAAGGCAAGCCTGGGCAAGGCGTGGGGCCCACCAACCTGGGCAAGCCCTCAGGCAGAATCAGCCAGTGTTGCTGCATGGGCAATTGATGTAATGTTGACGTTGGCAATAAATTTAAATAACAAAAAATTGAAAAAAAATAGGGGAAAAAAAACCAAAAAAATCATTTTTTTATTTTTATTTTTTATAAATAACTAACCATATTCTTTACTTCTCACATCAAAACTCTATACAAATTCATCTCCTCATATCTCATATGAATAGTGGTTGCCTTTGAGTTGTCATAACAATAGGTGGAAACACAACAAGTCTTTTGCAAGGGCTGCCACTATTCATGTGAATAGTAACAGCCCTGTCTCCCCTTATCTTTTACCATGACAAATGGGTGGAAGTGCTCTAAAAGTCACCACAAAAGGGACTAGAAAAAGAAGCCAAGTAGGTGGACTTGGTGATGTCGGCAAAGATGCCTATAAATAGGCATGCAGCCTACAATGGGATGTGGAGTCAACAAAAAGAACTCCCAAACGATGTAGGCTCAACTAATACAAGTCCCAATCTATGTGGGAGCAAACAAGCTACCCAAATCTAAGCTAGTAAGCTAGCAACGTAAACTAGCTAGCTAGCTATCTAGCTAATCAAGTAAATTTAAGGTAATGGGAGTTAATCACTACAACACCCAATCCACGAGGGAGCTACATGTAAGCTACCCAACCTATGGAAGAAGCTTGAAGACAAGAGCTCAAGCTAGAGCCAAATAGCCCAAACTAATCTAAATTAAGTGAGGTGGCCAATAAGCTAAGGAGGCCAATTAGCCTACACCAAGCTACGTACTATTCTCTTCCAATGTAATAAAATCACTTTGTTCAACTATTGTCCTATTGTCCTAAACCCCTTCACCCAATAATCTAACAAGTGGTATCAGAGTGTAACTAAAACCCTTCACACATAAACCAACAATGATATCACAAACACTCATAACAGCACCACCTAAATTCCAACAGATATCTTCCTTAGAATTCAAATTTCATCATCCAAACGCCAAATGAATGTGTCAGTTGCTCTCCCATTCCACGTATATGAAATTTAATTTAGATATTGTTTGCTAAAGATTCATTCACCATTCAATATTGCGAGAAGGGATTATACTAGTTTCATACACCAAAATAGGTATATAACATTTTGTTTCCTTGGTACAGCCAAGTTGAAACCAAGAAAGAAAAAATTCTAGGGAATTAAGAAGAGAAGAGCTTTGTCTTCATGTAGCACCTAATCTTGTTTTTGAAGAACACGAGAAGAAATTAATGTTACACTCGGAAGTTGGAACTTGAAGGTTGAATTTGGGATGGGAGTGAGATGTGGCCGGCCCACAATATATGGACGCGCCAATGCAAGTGCAAATAATGAATTATGAAAGTTAACCTAGGATTTGCTTGGTAATGCTTATACCAAACAATACAAGAAAGGCACAGTTGAGGTGAGAATGAAACTAATGCCTAATTCTGTGCCAAGAGAGAAGCCATAACTTAAGAAAGTGAAGCAGAAAATGGATAGATATAGGCCATGAATCTTGGGACTGAATCACTAAATGGACGCTGTTTGACAAATGACTTTTAAAATCCAAATGAAAAATAATTTTAAACAAAGCAGAAAAATAAAATAATTCAGGTCTTATAAATAGATACACGTATAATAACATGAGTAATCCCATATGGTGGTGCGACGGTCATACCAAAAAGTTTCTTGTTATGATATGAAACAAGTGTAGTAGTTGATTCTCACTTGAGCCATCTTTACTTTCATTTGCCGAGAGCCTCTACAGAGATTCTACAGTCTTTTTGTTTCAGGGTTATGTTTTGTCTTCTCTGTTTTGCTTCTGTTTGACTTTGAGTTAACTTTCGTTGAATTGCATCTGACAAATTAATTTGTTCTAATATAAGACTCCAATGAATTCAATCATCTTTTAGTCAAATGCAGCACGTTCTATTGTCAAATGACAGAGACCAAAAACTGCCATGATCAGAATCCAATTTCTGTTTATATTATTTCAATGTCAAAGGCAGGAACTTGGCTTCTACAAAGTGAAGGGAGCTACACTTTCGTTCTATAAATGAGCAATCTCATACCTTCAAATATTTCATGCACCAATAAAGCTTAATCAAGTTAAATCTATAAGCTAATTATATTTAAGCACGATGAAATTCTCTCATACGAGGTCGTCCTCATGAACGAGCAAGAGATCATTCCCAAACCAGCCAAATCGGCATAATAACAAGGATACCGGAAAAATTTACTAGTATCACCAACAAACAATCACGACACCGAACATTGTATCAGTTTAAGGAAAATGATCTAACGCCTTATTCGGGAGGGCAAACTAGATCAATATATCATTGGGCCCAACAAATGATCGAACGCCCAAGTGCCCAATCGATAAATCAATATGATTAATACAATTAGCAGTGGCCTATCTCTAACGGAGACATCCAACTGATCTATGAAAAACTACGTCCATGCTGCCCAATATTTGCAAGTGTTCGGCATTAAAAATGAATGAGATCGCAAGGTGCCGAGGATGCGATGGGAATCCATCACCTTATCTTGCTTGGAATTTTTAACGCAATCGGTGAATGTTATCTCGCCTGGAATACTGTTTTGCGTTAATTAATTAATTGAATTATTTTAAAATTCAAATATCATATAATGTTTTGGTCTGATTGAGTTTGTCATCAAATTCACAAAGAACATTCAAATCATCATTCTTGTATAGCTTCAGAGATAAATACACAAATTTTAACAGAATCAAAGCCTTAGTGCTAGGACTTTGATTTAGACAGTTGTATCATGGTGAAGCAAACGATTGCAGAACTACAAGCACTGAGTAGAAGAAGAAAAAATTAAACTCTAAGATTGATTTACTGTGAAATTTCTCTATTCAATATCCTGTTTTGGACATGTTGAAACTAGCCAATTAATATCAATAAAGTATAAACTAATGCAACTAAGAGGGTACTTTTTAAATTTTTTTTAATAAAATATAAAATACAATTACTAATTAAAGAATTAAATCAGTGACATATTTAAATATTCATTGAAGAAATAATAATTAATACATAATTACTAATTAAAGTAATTCAAAAAGGCTTACTTAATCACATATATTAAATTAAAGAATTAAAGTAAAGAAACTAATTTTATATTTTTTTAATTTAAAAAAAAAACTCTCTCGAAGAAATTTCGTCGACATTTGCCTTATTCGACATTTCCCACGAAATTTTGTCAAGCATAGGTAACTTTCGTCGGAGAAGTCAAATCCGACAAATACTTGCCGGCATATATCTGTCGTGAAACTTCGTCGAGAGAGGTGTTTTCTTCTTTTCTATTTACAAGGTATAGCGAGACTTTTAAAAATTCTCTTTTGGGGTAAGAAAACTAGAAAGATAAATTTTAGGGGGAAACAATTTTGAACTAGTACAGCTATACCATTAAAATATTATATTTATATACTATATTACGTGTTTTCAATTTTTTTGACGGCTATAATTTTGAAAGATAGATTGTGTTGACACGTGGTGCATAATCGCGAGGTTTTTTATATAAAAATAGTATAGCCGCTATACACAGTCTTTTTAATTTTTTAAAAACGTATAGCCATGCTGCTATACTATTTTACACTTGGGCGCCACCTGTGTCTGCTCTGCTATAAAATAATATAGCCGGGCGGCTTTACTTTTTTTTAAATTTTTAATTGTCTTTAATGAATAGTATAGACGACCGGCTATAAGCTTTTACATATATATACATATATATTTTTTAATAATGCATTTGTGTTCTATACACGTTTCATGTTTTTTAAGAAGCAAATGTACATATTTGTATTGTACATATACGTACATATTTCTAACGTTTAATACACGTATTTTTTACAAAATTTTCTATAAGGCACAAAAAATTCACATATATATATTGAATAAGAATAACATATGTTATAAAAAAATATATTGAAATATTATATAGTGAAAGATTAATATCTACTTTGGATATAAAGTACAAACTAATGCAACTAGGAGGGTCCTTTTTTCATTTCTTTTTTTCTTTCCATAGTACAGCCGTTCGGCTATACCGTTGGAATATAATTTATTTAAATAGTATAGCCGCGCGGCTATACTGACATATGGCGCCTGATCACTAGTACAGCCGCACGGCTATACTTCCTGAAAAAATAGATTTGTGTTGACATGTGCCGGCTATACTTACACATGGCGCCTAATCACTAGAGGGTCTTCTTTTAAAATAAAAAAAAACTAGTACAGCCGCACGGCTATACTCTCTGGTTTCAATTTCTTTTAAAAAATAGATTTGCGTTGACATGTGGCGCCTAATAGCTGGGGTCCCCTTTTTTTAATATTTAAAAATAGGATAGCCGGACGGCCATACTCATTTGATGTTTACGTTCCTGTGATTGATAGAGACTGGAAACTGTTAAATCCGAGGTACACTGCAGTTTATTGTAATTACCTGTTTAATTATACAATTTAAGTAATTACACATTTGACGCCAAACAGACAGAACCTGGCTTCTACCTATTGAAAAGGTTACTCAAGAACAGTAAAAAATTGAAGGAGCTTTTCCTATGAATAGGCAAATCTTATGTTTTGCTTCTATTCAAAATCAAGCTTAAGCTAAAAGGTATGAAATTCTCTCAGATCTTTGTTCCCCTCTTCATTGTCTTGTCAGTTCTTATAATTCTTGCCATTCAAAATACAGTTCATGCAGCTAATGTACACTTTCACAAGCTACCTAGAAAATCAGAATTACCCCCACATTCATCAAAATCACCCCCATCACATTCATCAAAGTCAGAATCACATAAACCAAAATCAAAATCAGCATCACATAATTCATCAAAATCAGCACCACATTCACTTCCACCTGGTGTGGTTGCTCATGATGCCAAGGTCTTCAGCGTATGGGGCGTTTGGTGCCGCAGGGGACGGTGTCACTGATGACACACAAACATTCAGTAAGGCTTGGGATGCCGCTTGCCAGGCGAAAGATCCTCTGTAGTTTTTCTTGTTCCTGATAAATATTCCTTCCTTACACAAAGTATCCTATTCAAAGGGCCTAGTAAATCTTACCTACTGTTCCAGGTAATTATGTGACATTATGTATGTTACTAATTAAAAAGAAGAAATTTTTTTGTTTTGCATAGATATATAAAACTGATGGAATTCTTGTCTGAAATGTGAAGCTTGATGGGAGAATTGTGGCTCCTAATGGAGCCAATAAATGGTCATCAAGAAATAGTAAATCAGATTGGCTGGACTTCTATGGAATCCATGACATGACAATGCAAGGAGGTGGGCTTATAGATGGAAGAGGAGAAAAGTGGTGGAATCTCCCCTGTACTTCAGTAAGCTAGCTTTTTCTTTACTAATGTTAATTAATTAATGCTTAATTGAGATTTTTATAAGACTGTTGCTGACATCTTTTTCCTGTATCAATTAATAAAACGGCAGAAAGGAAGTGACTGTGATCATACACCCAACGTAAGGCATACTCACAACTAGAAATTCGATTTTTGAAGAAAATGAAAAGTGATTGCATGCGTGCATTTGAATGAAGAAACTGTTGTAATGTTCTGTTTTGTACCTTTTCATAGTGCAGGCCCTAAGATTTTTGAAAAGCTCTAACTTGGAAGTACAAGGAATCAATGTTCAGAGCGACCCCAAGTTCCATGTCTACTTTGATGATTGTCAAAATGTCCGATTAGAGTTCATCAACATAAACTCACCGGCTGATAGCCCGAACACCGATGGAATTCACAAGAGGCTTCCAACAATGTGGAAATACACCATTCAATAATTTCAGCTGGCAACTAATTCTACAAGATCTTATTAATTCTTCATTAATTAAGTACCATTAAGCAAAGCTGATTAGTTCTCAACAAATGAACTTCTATGCAGGTGATGATTGCATATCATTAGGTGATGGTAGGCATGATGTGGACATAATGAATGTAACTTGTGGTCCAAGTCATGGAATAAGGTACCTCTTAATTTAATTAGGCTTCTATTCTAGTAATTAAAAGATTAATTAAGATTTTAGACTAAACCCTAAACCCTAATTCTCTTCTTGGTTTGCAGCATTGGTAGTTTGGGAAGAAACAAATCTGAAGCCTGTGTGAAGAACATCACAGTGATCAAGCAATCTGATAATGGCCTTAGGATCAAAACATGGCAAGGTGGATCAGGAGCTGTGTCCAAAATAAACTTCAACAACATAGAAATGGACAAAGTAAAAAACTATCATCAACCAATACTAGCCTCAAAGACCACTGCCCCAGTCAAACTGCTGCCCTCATGATTTATGATGTTTCATACACAAACATACACGGCAAATACAATGTGAAAACCCCACTTGTGCATCTTGCTTGCAGTGACTCAGTTCCATGTACAAACATCACACTTTCTCAGGTTCAACTGCACCCAGCAGTTGCTCAGGGAGATGGTGAGTTGAATTTGGACCCCCCATTTTGCTGGAAGGCTTACAGGATCATCGAAACACATGTCACGCGGCCACTGAGGTCCTGTTTGATGGGTGAACTTCCTAAAAATAAATTTGTTCTTCAACAGGATTCTAATACGCGGTGTTGACGATGCTGTCACGGTTAATTTGGTCATAGGTCTAGACGAAATCTGATCCTGCAATGTGCTAAAGTGTTCATTGCAATTTGCAAGGGAGTTGTACTTAGGAAAATGAATGTTATAGAACAAACCTTTTCCTTTTTTGATTATTTGGAAAACAAAAACTTCTCCAAACTGAAGTTATCCAAATTATGGGCGGCATCAGTTGAAAATCTGAACAACCCCCTTCTCACTTTCATGAATATATGGTTAATTGGATTTATCAAAATTTTACTTTTCACTTTTTACCTAGATAGCAACAAGATAAAAACTGTAGAGCAGTTGACTGGAAAACTGATGGTAAATAACTAATAAGGCCCTTTGGAATTTAAAAAAAAAAAAATTATTGTTCAATTCGTCCAATCAATTTTCTGTCTCCATTGGCCATGCTTAGGCTGGTCAACTTTCTTAGAATAATAGACGGGCTGATTTACATGATTTATAAATCATGTGGGCCTTGGGTGGGTTGCCATAGCCTGCTAGCACTGCAAGCAAATCAAAATTCTTGGCGTTTCTGCAAAGCTCAGGACCTTTTCCTTTACTTATTTCATTGCTGCTTTTTTATAATTAAAGATGTGCCTCATTCACCTCAACATTTTGAGGACTGAAATTGTCTAAACCAAGTGACCCTAATTCAGACATTCAAGAGAGAATGTCGACATAAAGAAGTGTCTGCTTCAAGAAGATAAAAGGACCTCACCAGCAGCCAGAAGCTATTATTGGTTTGGTGGGTCAGTGGATTGAGTTTCTTCAAAGCATGAAGTTTGCTTTTTGCTGACCTCATAATAATCCCAAAAGAAATATGATTTCATTTCTGTCTTCTTCAAGACTTTCAATCCCATCATCTATAATGCTTGGCTGCAAGCTATACGTATGTAGGGAATAACAAAACCTTCCAAAAATGGCTAATATCATTGCTTTTCTTTTTTCAGGCCTTTGCATCATGCTATACAACTTTTTTATTTTATTTTATTTTTCACAAGCAATATTATGGAGGGAGAATTAAACCTAGGATCTCGGGTGTGGGAGCAAATTTCGTCCCACTAGAATATTCGTCTAAGATTCCTTGTCTTCTCCACTTCTCTTTCTCCCTGTAAAACAAATCGGGATAAAAGGATCACACACGGGGGGTGTTGGCCAAAGGCCCTTCGATGCCTAAGTTAGGTAGGGTATTTCAAGGAAAACCGGGTGGCCGGAGCCATGTGTGGTGGCCGGAGCCTTGTGTAAGAGAGAGAAAGAAAGTGGTGGCTAGGGTTTGTGAGAAATAATTTCTGCAGAGTTTCAATAGGAATTTAGACTTACCTTCACCCTTGTGTGTGACCATCTTTTTATAGTGGTCTCGGAGGCTAGGGTTTCAGATGAATAATTCCGTAGTTGGTAAGGAATTATTCCTCCCCGACTTGGCATTGATTTGATTAATTAGGGATTTGATTTATTAGGGTAAGTCAAATCCCTAATTGTGGTAGGAATCAAATCAAATCTCAATTTAATTAGGTAATTATCAATTTAATTGGGTAACCCCCAATTAAATTGAGTAACTCTAACCCCCAATTAAATTGAGTAACTCCCAATTAGGTTGAGTAATTCCCAATTAGGTCAAATAATCCCCAAATGGAAGGAATTATTTGACCTAGGGTTTTGATTTAATTGGTTCCCACAGGGTGCATAGGCTATGGGTTATTACAAACAAAACCAAATGGGAGTTTTTGATACAAGCAATATTGGGGAGGAGGAAATCAAACCTAGGACCTCGGGTGAAGGACACAACTCCCTTGTCATGACTCATGCTATACAACTTCTAGTTTCACAACGAACTGCCATTTTTCTGATGAAATGGTGAATATAATCATGGAAAAACCAAAATGGGATTCATTTAAAGATCCCAAAGCAACAACTTTTCCTGTCCAAAATGGGTGCACATAATCATTTCAAATGCTATACCACTCAAAAATCTCTTTAATCCACCCAACCTTTTCTTTTCTTCTCTTGGCCGGCTATAGCTCCTCGCATGCAGACCCTTCTTCACATTGTGCCCAAAAAGCCAAAACAAGCTCTCTCTAAATCGAACTGGTCGGTCTCACAGCATGCATTATTGAATGGTGTTAGGCGTGGACTGACCTTCAAAAGTAGCTTCCCATTTCTGAAAAACGTACTTATTTCTAAGTATGAAAATGACGTACTTACACTCACTCTGCTGCAGCAATAGCCTCTTATCCCAAAGATTGTAGACTTGTAGCGTTATCTCTTGCAAGTTGTTTGGTGCTCAAAGTGGTCACATACTGTATAAAGCTTAACTCTTATGGTACATTCAACTTCCTAAGATCGTGGGTGCCTAGCTCTACAGTTCTATTTTTACCCTACAATGCCTGGCTGATGACACTGACAATTTGCCTGTCAAAATCCTTGTTGCCAGTTGCACTCTTTGAAATCCAACAGCATGAATTTGGCTATAAACTCTAGGACAATAGAAGCACTTTATTTCTATAAGTAGCTAAAAGTTCTTTCATTCCATTTGCTCCACATGCAACTAAGTGAAAGCAAATGCTGAACATGATATTTGCTCGGGTACTTGTTATTCAAATTTTTTTCTCCTCTTTTTGTTTCTTCTTTCCCCCGATACACAGCAGCCTTCAAAGTACTGACACTAAACATGATAAGGGTTTGAATCTGATGTCTCGAATTTCAATGCCGCCTTCTCCGGCACCAAAGGCTGTTAGCCCAAGCTACAATCCTACCACTATTTTCAATGTAAGATCTTATGGTGCCATTGGGGATGGTGTTACTGATGACACACAAGCATTCAAGCTGGCTTGGGACACGGCTTGTCAAACTGAAGATTCAGAAGTTCTTGTTCCTAAAGGTCATTCCTTTATGATACAGTCTACAATATTCACAGGGCCATGTAAACCTTGCCTCAAAATGCAGGTAATTAATCTAGGTCTCCTCTTAAAGGCTGGAACTTTATTTAAATTTGTTGGAATTTTAGGAGGTGTGTGATGAGTGTTTATGATACCATTGTTGGTTTATGTGTGAAGGGGTTTAAAACAATAGGACAATAGTTGAACGAAGTGATTTTATTACATTGGAGGAGAATAGTACATAACTTTGTGTAGGCTAATTGGCTTCCTTCTTAGCTTATTGGCTTATTAGCCACCGCACTTGATTTAGATTAGTTTGGGCTATTTGGCCCTAGCTTGAGCTCGTCTTCAAGCTTCTTCCATAGGTTGGGTAGCTCACATGTGGCTCCCTCGTGGATTGGGAGTTGTACCCACCACCTTTAGTTGATTAGCTAGATATCTAGCGTTGTTGCTTAGTTTCCCAGCTTTTCTAGCTTAGGATTTTAGGTAGCTCTGGGCTCCCTTATAGTTTGGGAGTTCTTTTTGTTAGACTCTCTTGGCTCCCTTATAGTTTGGGAGTTCTTTTTGTTAGACTCCACCTTGTTTTATTGCATTGCATGCCTATTTATAGGCATTCTTTGCCGACATCACCAAGTCCACCAACTTGGCTTCTTTTCCTCCGGCCACAAGTGTGTGGCTTATACTAGAAACTTCTATATTGTACAATATTTATTTTTGTGGCTATTGTTTAGCCATCATGCTCCACCTCCATAGTCTAGCAACATGAGTATTCTTGAGTTTTCCAGAATTGTGTAGTTACATCTACACAAATATGCATTGCTTTTTCAACAAAATTCTTTGAGAGACAGAGATAAATTTGGCAACTTTTTTGTCTTACCGAAATCTAACGTGTTCTTTGGCTGGTTGATGGGGAAGATTGATGGGACACTAATGCCACCAGATGGACCTGATTCATGGCCAAGAAATAACAGCAAGAGACAATGGCTTGTTTTCTACAGAATCAATGAAATGTCAATGCAAGGAACTGGTGTAATAGATGGGAGAGGAGAGAAATGGTGGAACCTTCCTTGCAAGCCGCACAAAGTAAGCATCTTTATTATTCTTTCACAGCACCATTGGTTTTATTTTATTACTCTTAGGCCAATTTCTCACAATGTTTTTTTATATATATGCAATGGAACAGGGTTTTACTGGAACAACACAGCCTGGTCCTTGTGATAGCCCAGTTGTAAGTCACAGTAAAAAAAAATCAGAACTTGTGAAGTAAGCATTGGTCAACTTTGGTGGAAATATTGTTTACATATGAACTTTATGTTGCAGGCCATAAGATTTTTCATGAGCTCTAATCTGAGTGTGATAGGACTCAAAGTTAAGAACAGCCCCCAGTTTCATTTCCGGTTTCGATAACTGTCAAAACGTCTACATAGAATCACTTAACATAAAAGCACCTGCTCTAAGTCCCAATACAGATGGAATTCACATAGAGAACACAAACAATGTGAAACTATATAATTCAGTCATCTCCAATGGTAATTACACAACAGAAGCTTCCAATTTGTTGTCCATCATGCAATCTCTCAAAAGCTTACCTTGCTCTTTGGTTATTGATACTTCATGTAGGTGATGACTGCGTATCAATTGGAGCAGGTTGTTATAATGTGGAGATTAGGAATATTACTTGTGGTCCAAGTCATGGAATAAGGTACATCCACTGCTTCAAAGCACATATGGATGGTTTCTAAAGTTCCATTATTCTCAAAGATTCACTCAACCCAAATCCTCTTTCTTCCCATGTAGCATTGGAAGTCTTGGAATTCGCAATTCTCGAGCATGTGTTTCAAACATTACAGTTAAGGACTCAATCATCAAGCACTCTGACAATGGGGTTCGAATCAAAACTTGGCAAGGTGGATCAGGGTCTGTGTCAAGAGTAACATTCCAAAACATTCATATGGACACCGTTCGAAACCCGATTTTGTTAGATCAGTACTATTGCCTCACCAAGAAATGCCCTAACCAAACCTCTGCAGTTCACATATCAGATGTTTTGTACTCAAGGATAAAAGGTACATATGATGTGAGAAGCCCACCTATGCATTTTGCTTGCAGCGACTCCATGCCATGCACAAATCTCACTCTCTCTGAAGTGGAACTGCTTCCTGCCCAAGGAAAATTTGTGTCAAATCCAATTTGCTGGAGTGCATATGGAACAGTGCAGACCCTTACAATTCCACCAGTTTTCTGCTTGTTGGGGGGCACTCCAGAAATGTTGCCACAGAATGGTAATGAAAGGTGTTAACCAATCAAAAGTAACTGAGATACATATAAAAGAAATATAGCTATTCTAAACGAAATGACAAGTAATTAAGAAGTCCAAGAGTCTCTTATATATAGTATATTGTGTAGTAGAATGCTTTATTTTTATGTTTTGTTCTTAATATCCAAGAGCTTATAGATAAGCTAGAAATTGGGTTTGTACTTAAATCTAGTGCTTTTTCAATCTCGTTTAAATCCAAGTTGTGTTCAGTAATCAAATTAGTAAACATCAAAATTATTTTCACATAATGTGGAGTTTACTTCTAACACAGCTGGCCTTTCATTACGGCTTCTTAACTGAGCAATTGTTGTTGGTTTTAATATAGTTGGGTTGCATTGGTGCAATCAAGTTTGTTGTGGCTTTTACATGAGTTATCAAATTGCTCATAGTATTTTAGGGGAAGTAAAACAAACGTCTACCCCAAAACACAGAGAAAAATACATTTCTCAGTGAAAATGTGACAGCAAACCTCTTGCAACGGTGTTTTGATTTCTTGCGACGGTTTTCGTGGGTTTTAGTAGCGAAAGAAACCGTCGCTAAGCGCTGCAAAAGAGTGTATTATCCGCAGTTTGAAAGACTGCCGACTTTTAACATATTATCAAAGTCTCATCCAAATTATCACTATTATTACTCAGGGCCCGGCCATTGCAAAGGTAAACTTCCCAGGTGATGTCATTGTTCAATATTCCTTCATTGAAGTGGATCATACCGTGTAATCTCCCTCTGAACATCCCCTCAATAGAACAATTAATAGGGAAATTTGGATTTTGTAATTTGCTTCCCATGCTTGGTCAAATCCTTCAAGCCTTCACAGAGCATACCCTGCATAATGCAGACGAGATTATAATTCGGAAACAAAACTATTATACTAGAAATAACAACCAGAGCTTATTAAGGAAAGAGCAACAGAATCATGACAACCAAATAATTTAGAGGCCAAAAGTGTAACTCTCGACGATTCATCATTCATCAAAAGACAATGTGTCTGAATTTTCCCTTGTTAAGAATCACAATCCTATATGAATAAATTTTGGATATTAGAGTTGCAATCCTATTTTGCCAATGTTACGAAGCAAAACAATTGATGTGAATGCCAAAAGAAAACGGTGAGTCATGCAAAACTATCACTAATAAACATAGCAGTAGACCAGAAAAAGGTACATCCACAATTACAAAAGAACTTTATGGTCATAATTCACATGTCTGCATATGCCTGCCTGGGGTTGGGTAGGCAACAGCCTCCACTAGTTTATAGTGAACCATTGGACTTATGGTGAAACTGGGTTGAAAAGACTTCAGCAAGAAAATAAAATGACAAAACCAAAAGTTGAAAGTTTACTTTCTTACATAGAATTTTATAAATTTCGAGGCCGTCCATCTGGTTACATACCCAAAAAATTGAGCTTTACTCATTACTAGTGATGAATGTTACTCATTAAAAAATTCTTAAGTCATTTGTTGAAATTTTGACAAGTTACATGAAGAGGGACGGACTTTCAAAAACTTTTTAAGTCATTTCTTAAATTTTTGAGAAATGAAACAAAGAGAAAGACATACTTAAACAATATATACTATCGGAATATGCAAGTTTTTTCTCCGCTTAGTGATGTTTTTAGATTGGTCCATCTAATGGGGGACCATAGAGCACCATTATAACATCTAGCATAATAGGTCATACAGGACCACATCACATATATCTCTCGATAGAGAAAGCATTGACTTTTGGCAATTCTTGATGCAACCTCAGAGTGCCAAGTAATTGCCATACCCATTACTATGAAAATAGTAGCGGTTTGTTAGTCATTCATTGTGCATCATACCTTATCTCCACAGAGGAAAGTTTTTCTCCCACTCTTCTTATGAACTCAAGCAATTGTTCTGCTCTCTTTTGACTTTATTGCTCTGTTTTGGATCCTCCCCTGTTTTTTGTATATGGCAAATCTACTCATTTGATTTCAGTTTCTTCACCTCATGTACTTTTTTTTTCTTCTTTTAATCCAATAATATCACACTGAAAGAGATGCACATAACATAAGTATTAGCAAGCTCCATGAGCAAAGTGGCATGTCATTCACAAACTGGATTGAAAAATTTCGGCAAGTTACCGGAACCTGCTGGAAAACACTTATGGAAAAATACATCATAATTAAGAATGTTCTTTCAATACAGTTTCGCTTTGATTACACTTCCTGATTATTCAAGCATTTCCATTTATGAAGCGTTGATCCACATTAATAAACGTGGCAACTTCATACTAGCTTTTCGATCAAGCTCTTTGGCATACAGATGTGGTTGGATGATGATGGACTGCTAATTTAATGAAGTGAGCACCTCTAACAAGGAAGCAGCAAATTGCATTTGTGTGTCCTCATCTATGGTCAAGAACAAAGGCACATGAACAAAGAGCGATTTGATCCCGTTTTGCTCTGCAAACCGAAGGGAATGGTAGTAGACATAGTTGCATACAAAGCGGCCTGCATCATCTGAGGTCATCACCTCGAAACCCTTCTTTGCCAAGGCCTTTGTTATGTCCTCAACAGGAAGAGAAGTCTGCACATAATCAGAAGAAGAAATCGTTTCAAGATTGAGGAAAATGAGGAACCATTGTAGTCACATACTCAAATACAAAATAAGACCTCTGAATCAACCGTTATGTAACCATCATGGAGAAAGAAATTTAAGGTATAAAGTCAACCTATTTTTCAAGACAACTTCAGTCCTTCAAGCAGGTATTCTTCAAGTAATCATAAAAAAAATTATAATGATTTATGAGGTGCAAGAGAAAATACTTGAAATCTTTAGGAAGCATATGATGAAAAAATCATGGCCACCCAGCCTACCTCTCGTATATGTGAAATTCCTCCATCTGAAGGAATAATGGGGACTTTCTGCAGAACATATGATAAAAGTTAACAAAATCTGAAGAACTTCGAAGCTGATGTCAAATAAAATCCCAATTCACCAGAGACAACCCCTACGAGTTCTATCTAACCTGAGGCTTCCATCCCATCTCATCAGGGCAACGAAAAGTAGCTTCATTGACAGCTTGATGCTCAATAGCAAACCTTGTTGCACCACTATTAACACCAAAGTGTACCTACATAATTACGGTTAAAATTAAGAAAGGGTAAGACACATGACACATGAATACACCTGCGCAAGTACTATTATCGTAGCGATGAAATGCTCTTGAACAGATGTGATGGAAAGTTCTGTTTTTTATTAAAGTTCTAGTAAAATATTTAATATATGTGCACAAGCTTTTTCTCTATAGATGATGTTGATAATGACTATTTTCTAAAGTTTTATAGTGATAAAATTTCTTTCACATAATAGAAAAACCAGATGGAAAAGAACCAATCATGAAATCAAATTCCTATAAATTCTTTGAGCTGTATCCAGTTCCTATATGAACAAATCAAAAGAACATTGCTTAAAGGAGAAATGAGAAATGAATTTGAGTCCCAAGTTTTGAACCCAAACCATGCTGATATTCTTAGTTATGTAGGGGTCTTTAAAGTCTACTAGCTAGTTATATGTGCTTAGCAGACTAGCTTCTAAGGACAGAAAGAAAGGAACTTGAAATAAAGTGTGATCCAGCTTAGAAAATGAGAAGCGATGGACCAGACATGAGAACAACTCACCCAAATAATTCTACTGGAATTTGAAGAATCCTGCTCGCTGATAGCAGATCGCAATGTCTGGTATAGGGGAACAACTGCTCCTTGTCCTGCAGTCTCAAGAATGCTGCAACTTCCAAGAACCAGACCCTTTGGTGAACCCTTCTTCTTCACATACTCTTTGAGATTACTGACAATAGTCTCAGTTGGATTCTCTGAAACTCCATGGAATTTCTTAAAACCGGTCACATGAATTGTTACTGTTGAAGGCCCTTCAGACCCCATTTATGAGCTATTAATATCTAATTGAGGAATGTGTTATAGCATCAAATCGGAAGTAATATCTAAGTACCTGCATCAAACAACCAGAAATGAGTGAAAAAAATGCAGAGGCATAAACACAAGTACATAGAGAGTAAAGAAGTCTAGGTCTACAATCAGCAACCTGTCTAGGTTTAGCTCCTGCTGAGTTTACACCACTGAAAGTTTTTATCTATGAAACACATTGGTTACTTTAAAATCCGAAAGCTGATTCTTAACAGATTCATTATATCAATGCTCTTCCTTGAAATCATGCTCGTAGCATAGTAGTAGTTAATACCATAATATAATAGCTAAACAATTATATGAATGGATACTGTTGAAACACTTAAACTATAAACAATTAGCAACTGTCTGTCTAGCAATTACAATTTTAATACTTGATGAGCCGATCAAGTTCAGTCAGACCAATCAAAGGACTGAAGCCCATTTGTTTTCATTTCTTTTAGATAAGCATCTTTATGGATGAGACTGCATACACCAATTTTTTATTCGAAAAACCACATCAAATGCAAAATTGAGAAATCCCCATGGCAGAAACTCAGAGTCAGCAGTCACCACCAAGAAGAGAAAATGGCTCTGTATGAAGGCAGAAACTAAACTAACTGACAAACAATAATTTTTTTAATTGGATATAAATTGAAAACTCAGTATCCTGCAGTGCATGAAGATCAAATAAAAGTGGATATCAGATTGTATTAGACCCTCCAAAATTTAGCTCCCAAGACAAACCACACAGATGAAACACTGGATTTAAACAAAGCCATCCGAACCCAAAAAAGTAAAACCAAAACGCGAATTGGAATCAGACTGATGAGGCATCCAGATGATGATATAAGTCAAAGACCCAGAAATCTACCTTGAAAAACAAAGCCTTTGAATTAAAACATGCAAGATTCTGAAAATTATATCGAAAGAAAAAAGAAGAGCTTTTCTTGCCTGAAATCTTCACAAGCCTCAACCACCGGTCTTATCTGCTCAAGATGATTTATTTACAACTGGTAAAGATTCCAAGTGGATTGATTATAAGAGAGAGAGAGATAAAGAGAAAGAGAGAGAAGGGGAGGAGGTTATGCAAGGAACGTGTTAGTGGAGGGTCACTATCAAACAACCAAAAACAGAGTATATATATTCATGATTTATGGATGATTTATAATTGTTAATTGATATATAATATTGGGGATGAGGAACTTTGGATGGATAGCACGCACCACATATTTGCATACATTCTTTATTGGAGTTGGCAACTGTGCATTTAATTTAGGTGAGGAACTTTCTTTTTCTTTTCTTTGTTTCTCTCTGTTTATTATCCAATGATTTGTCGTCTATTGTTTGTGCTTGAGTTTTGGTCCTACCAAAGATAATTTAGCTACTAAACCCAAAGATTCCTTCTTTTCCATTGAGTTTTGCTATGATCACATGTGGGTTTGTCACAGATTATACCAAACTACTTTAATTATTGTACTAAGCACTTCCCTTTTTGAAAAGAAAAAAAATTGTTTTAACGCAATAAATGCATCATAGTATTTGTAGCTCAACCACCCATAAAAAAAAACTTATATAAATGAATATCTCACCGATTATGATAATTAATCACGTGACGAATATATGAAAGACGATTATAAGAGTTATTGTGTAAACTTGTTTTTATGCGTGAGACTTTCCATACAAGAACTAATGTAGGGCATGTTTATGCAAAGTCTAAATATTGGGTGAGTAAAATCAATGGTCGGTGTTTTTTTTCCTTTGATTGCCACATTCCAACTTACCCTTGGTCAGTTGGTCAATTGTAAGGAATTAGAGAACAAATGATAGCAGCCATGAGAAAGTGTAGGGTACAAATGGGCCACGGACATTCAAAAAGACCAACATCCGATCCAACCTAAATAACCAAACAAGGTTTTATACCAAGCCCATGAAAAATTCCCTGTTGTTGTTGTTTTTGTTTCTGTTTTTTTTTAATGGATAAGAACAAACCGACAAAGCCCCCGGTTTTAAAGAAACGACAAAAATAAAAAGTACGTGAACATGACGTACCAAGACACAATGATAACGTAGTACAGATCAAAATCTAAAGATTGTAAGATTAAATAACACTCTCTCATCCCATCACAACCGTCCATTTTCTCACCCGCCGGCCAATCATTTCTGGTTTAACCCCTTAAAACTTATCAACCGATCGATTAATCTCACGGGGTCAATGATAGTTTTGTCGGGTGCACCCAAAACCACAAACCTTTGGTTGCAATCGTCCTCTGTACTCTTCAATGAGAGTTCACAGTCACAGAACATCAAAAGAATGTAGAGCCCCAGCTCGTAAACAGATCAAAAGGATGTCGATGTCATTTTCAGCTGTATCTGTACCATCCTCAGTTTCAAGGCCAAGCTATCTCTGCTCCAGTGCTTACCAGTTCTCTTTTGGGGTGAGCTCTCAACTATCAAATATGTATATTCATTTGTACTTTTATCTTTGTGTAGTGATGCATAGTGTTTAGTGTAGTATTTGGTGAAATGGGGTGTTTGGTTTCTGGGAAAATGGGCGAGAAGCAGTGAAAATTTTGGATCTTTTAGACTGAAAAAGGAAAAATGGAAATTATCAAATTTGTTTTTCTTTTGCTTTGCTTTGCTTTGTCTTGTGTTTTTTTTGGACAACCAAGCTGAAGCTATAACTGAGATAGGGGAAAAGGAGGACTTTTGTAAATGGGTTCTAATTAATTATAGATGTGGGGTGATGAGATTTTGAGTCTATGCACCATGAGTGAGGTCTTGTTAGTTAACTTGTCTTAAACTCCTAAAATCCAAAGTGCTGAATTTGGGGGGCAGGTCTGTGAGGAAGATAGAGTAAGGTCAAGATGGTTTGAACTTCAGGCTTTGAGTTAATGACATTTTTATCCATCTTCCTCTTTCTCTCATTTTTTGTCTAATTAGATTCTAGAGGGAATAAGAGAGTGAAAAGAGGGATTTTGGGGTGAGATGAAATTGGGTATAATTTTCATTACCAATAAAAATGTGTGTATTGGTGTTTAATTGATTCATTCAGTGTCATTGACTATTTCTAGCTCATCCAAGCTCATCCCACAAGTGGGAATGGGCAGGGACTCGGGATGGGGGCATACTATTGTAGCTTTATCAGCTCCATCAGGGCTAGTTGTCATCTGTACTAATTAAGGAAAAATTCTTTCTTTTTTGGGTTGTTTGTAGGCTCCAGCAAACTACTTCCGTTCTGGGTTGGGTGGACGAGTTGTGCTTCATGGAGGACCTCTCCATTTGTGCCGAAAATTTTGTGGCTTAAAACAATGGATACTTGAGAACTTACACCGTCAGCATCAGAGAAAACTTGGACCTACAAATGAGTATAAGAGTATTAAAAATCAATTCAAAGATCACTCAACAGATCAATCTGGTTCGACTTTATCACATGAAGGTATATCGCATCAACTTTAAAATTGGTTGATGGTTAGTAATTAAAAAAAAAGGGGTGTTTTACAATTACTGTTCTCCTTTTCCTCATGGTGAAGTCTTTACATGTTCTAGATGATGTATCTGCAGACTCCAATGATCAAACTTCGAAAATAACTTCAGAACTTGAAGAAAGTTCATTGCCAAGTTCCCAACCACATGCTTCTGTAACAGAGCCCACTACTTCAGTGGAATCTCCTTCCATGCCACAAACACATTCCTCCAAGTTTCTCGTTGAGTGTGGTGAAGAACCCTCACTCTGCATTGCGGTCATAGGAGCAACTGGTGAGCTAGCTAGGAGAAAGATTTTTCCAGCGCTTTTTGCGCTGTATTACAGTGGCTTTCTTCCTGAGGTAGGATGACTTTGCTATCGTTGTCCAGCCAGATTTTTATGGGCATTTCTGTTGTGAGACTATCATCAATCCATGATTAATATGGTTCTAGCATGTACAATGAAGATCCTGTTTGGCCAAGAACCAAGTTATACAAAGTTGTTCTACATTTCATTGAGTAAAAAGTGTTTCCTTCTTTCATTGTTTTACTTTTTGACTGCAGAATGTAAGTATCTTTGGTTATTCAAGAAAGAATATGACAGATGAAGATCTGAGATCCATGATCGCTTCAACTTTGACTTGTCGTGTTGACCATCAGTATGCTTCTTGTGTCACCTTATATTCCATGATATGTCTTCTAGTTTTTTATTTTTTGTTGTATGTAATAGCATCTGTTTTCAAAGGGCCTAAAGATGTCTGCATTTTAAGTTAACCATTGGACATACAAATACCTCTCAGAGAAAACTGTGGAGACAAAATGGATGTTTTCCTTAGTAGAACACACTACATTAATGGAGGTTATGACAACAGAGAAGGGATGTCAAAACTCAATGTGCTGATGAAGCAGTTTGAGGTAAAATGAATGCACAGATATTAAGAAAATATTTTCTGTCTTAAATAGCACTTATTTGCCTTTCAAAATTACTAGCTGGATGCTTTTGATAATTGATTCTGTAACAGCTAACCTACCTCAGGGAAAATCTGAAGCGAACAGGATATTTTACCTTTCTGTGCCACAAGAAGCACTTATAAATGTTGCATGTTCTCTCGCTGATAATGCCCAAACCCTGAAGGGCTGGAATCGTGTAATCATTGAGAAACCTTTTGGCTTTGATGTATTATCATCTCATCGGTTGACGCAGTCTCTGCGTTCTAAGTTTGAAGAGAAACAAATATACAGGTCTCCTGTTTATACTTTCTACACATATCAAACAGAAGATTGACATCATCCATTCATGTATTGACAGTGTCTCATATTTCAGGATTGATCATCTTCTAGGAAGGAACCTTATTGAAAATCTCACGGTTTTAAGATTTGCTAATCTAGTATTTGAGCCACTGTGGAGCCGTACATATATACGCAATGTACAGGTAAGTTATCTTTCTTTTTTTTTTTCATCTAATGAAATATATGTAGCATGTACATATTCATATGTATATATATTTTATGTAAAACACTTGAGTTGTGTTGCAGGTCATTTTATCAGAAGACTTGGGTGTCCAAGCAGGAAGGTAATCCTGTTGGCTGTATCCTTGCTTTTAGAGTACATACAGTAAAACCTGAGAAAGAACTGCCATGATAACTTATTTTCTTTTCCTTTTGTGAAGGTACTTTGATGGTTATGGGATCATTCGTGACATAGTACACAGTCATATACTTCAAACAATAGCATTGCTTGCCATGGAAACACCAATAAGTCTAGATGGGGAAGATATACGAAATGAAAAGGTATGCCTGCATGTTATACTCCTACGGAGTGCCTATAGTTGTTTTTATGACAAGCTTATTTTCAGGCCAAACTTCTGAGATCAGTCCGGAAATTGGAGCCCAGCGATGTTATACTTGGCCAATATAAAGGGAGTACTAGAGATAAGGTTGATCTATTTATGAACAGCCTGACCCCCACATATTTCGCTGCTGCATTGTACATTGACAACGCACGCTGGGATGGTGTGCCGTTCCTGATCAAAGCTGGCATGGGACTCATCCAACATAGGTTACATACATTTTAGTACTACTTTGTGGGGAAAATTCATTATATTAGTCAAACATTTAAGCTAGAATCTAGTTTGACAACTTAGAATCTTCTTGCTGAGTACAAATTGTACAATGCAGGGTGGAGATACGCATACAGTTTCATCGTGTCCCAGGAAACCTTTATCGTGAGTGTATGGGGCACAACATCGACCTCGCTACCAATGAACTGATTCTGCGTGATACACCTGATGAAGCCATCCTAGTCAGAGTTAACAATAAGATTCCAGGATTGGGGTTCAAGTTGGATTCTCCGGAGCTGAATTTACTTTATAAGGATAAGTAAGCACTCTAGCATAGCATTGCCAGGTTTACTCCAGTACACAATTTTTATATGACTTAAAAGTGCTTGTTTGCGTTACTATGGCAGGTACAATGTAGAGGTGCCTGATTCGTATGAACATCTCCTTCTTGATGTCATTAATGGAGACAACCATCTGTTTCTGAGAAGCGATGAGCTCGCAGCTGCATGGAATATTCTAACCCCAATTCTGAATGAGATAGACAAGAAAAATATAGCACCAGAGCTGTATGAGCTGGGGGGTAGAGGCCCGGTAGGAGCATACTATCTGTGGGCAAAACATGGGGTTCGCTGGGCAGAGGACTAGCAATTTAAGATTTCTGTATAAGTTATTTTCTTGGGGCTCTTTCTTTTGCCTTATCATGTAATTCATGATTATTTTCCACTTGGGTTGTGTTAATACTTATACTTCGCTTCATAGCTTTGTGTTTCCAGAATTCTATCCAGAAAATTCTGTGGTCAGCAATGGTGCAAGATGGCTTCTGCGCTGCTTCACATTGCCTTATAATATGTTTCTTTTTTATGTATTTTTTTGGATGAGATACTGTGTGTTTCAATCATTGATCATTTTAGCAAATTGTTTATACTAAGTGTTGCTAAATCAAATAATCATTAATGACTCAGTGTACGATATTGAGTTAACAATTTATGTTCTAAGGAAGTCATGAGTGCACGATTGATTCGCTTCTCTGTCTGTGTAAGATAGCTTTTTCTTTTCAATCGATGGGATGGAGAGATTCAAACTTATAATCTCTTTTAACCTTGAAAAGATAGCTTGATGGGTTTAAAAATAAAAAAGACTACATCATGATATGACCCCATAATGTAAATATATCAAGGAATCAAGGAATCAAAGGCCAGCAAGATGTCATGTTATCACATGTCATAATACTGTGGTCACTATGAAGTTGGTGGAACCTTACGTTACGGGGATGACGCTCACAATTATTTGGGCAAGGGCAACCAATAATGTGAATTGACCTTTGCACCACTGGTTTCTTACACTATGCAATCTTGTGCGAGTCAAAATATGCAGAGTTTCGAATGGGCATTCTTGTCAATGTGTCATCCTCTGATCAATGACTCTTATCTTTCTTGTTAAAAAATTACGCGGCAGCGACTTATAAAGAGTCAAGCAACACACTTCCGAGTTCATAAGCGATCGATTAGCTATTCTCTTTCTCTTTCTATGTTGCACACAAAACCAGTTAAAGAAATAATAGAAGCGAAATAATAGAAGCAATGCAGAAGAAAACAAAATGATGTCCATTGCTTCTCTCTCTCTCTCTCTCTCTCTCTCTCTCTCACACACACACACACACACACACACATTAAGTAATGGGCACTACTCCATAGAAAAAGACCATGTTCAGATGTAATCTTTAGAAAGAAAAGAAAAACTATACTAGGCTACTAGCCCATATCTGATATCTCCTCCCCCTCTCTCTCTGTCTCTCTGTCTCTGTCTTCCTCTCTGTCTCTCTCTCTCTCTCACACACACACACAAAACTAAGAAGAGAAGAAAACATGGAAGGAGAGAGAAAGAAAAGGAAGATAGAAACTGAAGAAGAGGATGAAGAGGAAAAGATTGAGAAATTCTTTGCTCTGATTAGAAGTACAAGGGAGGTGCGTGAACTTTTGAGGGGCAACTCAAGCAATCATGAGTCAAAGGATAAAAAAGATGAGAAGAAGATGCAAGAAGAAGACAAGGCTGCTGATGCTGGGGCATGGAACCCAGCATTTCAACCAGAAGACTTCCTTGAGGATGATAAGAGCTCTGGTCATCATGTAGAAGCGGGTCCTCTAAAACAGAAGAAGATGATAAGAAAGAAGACAAAGGAGGTAATGGTTTAGACCTAAGGCTTTCTTTGTAGCTTAGGAGGCACGCAGGTCAAATGATCTGACAGTGCGCCTTCCTCCACGTGGAATTCAGGTTGACTATGTATGTATCTTATATATTGTAATGCATGTGCATTAAGAAATTAAGCACCGTTAATTAAGCTTTTGTAAATTACTAATTAAGTTGTTTCTATGTGCTTTGCTAAAATCTTTCACTGTCTCAATGGTCTGGCCATCTGTGAAATTATTATTACCAGAAAATATCTTCTTGGGTTATAAATAAACTATTATATTAGGGGTAGTTTTAACCACTTACTACTAGCATGAAATCGATGAAAGAAAGAGAATAATTGAGTGATGTTATATCATGACATCAGCAAATTAAACCACCAGGTTTGATCCATTCAATGCAACCTTTGAAAGTGAGCAAACTTATTAGTTGATTCACATCAAACACTGAACCACGTTTGAAGACATCACAACCTACAATAGGTCCCACTTGGATATCTTTTCTCTATATGGTTTGAGAGAGTGATCTTCTCTACTTATCTAATAAATCTCATAAGATGGATTTCATGATGTTGTGGGATCCATGTAAAACCGACGCCATGTGAGAGGTTAGAGAAGTAGCAACACTAGTTGACTCCATAGAAATTTTTTTGCTGTTGTTTATTTTAAATACAAGCGATATAAAGGAATGATTCGGACAAGACCTCTAAGTGCAGAGATAACTATTCTTAACTTCCTTAATAGTAACTAATTACTGTATTTTTTTTTTGAGAAATGGATTTCATTCATACTGTTAAAAGAGCAAGGACTATAGCCCAAACCTAGGGATGTAACACATTATTCATCATAAACTCAACTTTTTAATACCCAAGAACATCTTAAGATAATCTCTCAGTTCCTTGACACCAGGAGGCATTGTGTGTACAAAGCAGGCTGACACCAATCACTAGCTTCAATTCTCGATCTGAACCTCCTATGGCCACAACCAGGTCATTCTGTTCCATTGAAAACAAACCACACATTGATTAAGTTCATTATGGAAAGACCCGAATAAACAAATTATCAATACAATCGTCACTTCTTCGAATTCAAGTTCCTACATCCCAATTACATTGTTCAAAATCGAAGACAAGAAACTCAACATGATCTAACTCACTTTATGCACCTTTATGAGGATAATCATGAGACGTTTCTTCCGATTACGATATACATCCCGCACACCAAATACAAGAGATTAGATTTTCATATTTATAGGGAAAAAAATGAGGCAGAAAATTTAGATTTTGCATATTCATTCCCAGCAGCATTACAGACAGGTCTTGGGAGCTAGAGAGCACCAGAAGGCTATATAATCGTCACCGCAATTCTTGTTCGACCAAAAAGAGAACAAAAATTCCTGTTTCACTAAACCCTAACAAAGGTGTAAAACCTTTCCAACATCAAACAAATAATCTAATCACCACGTTACATAATACTCAAATTAAAAGGTCCAACACTAAAACTACAGTAAGAATGCTTGTTCGAACATAAACGCTAAGAGTTTAATCATTTAGATTTGTTCTCACAAAAATTTGCAGACAAGGCTGCAACAAAAACAAAAATGGAAGCAAATTTAAGCAATGCCCACCCTCGTGATCCTATATTTTGTGCAAATCCCATTCATATGATGCCCAGTGCGGATCATGTCATATGGACCTTCTAGTATTCTTAATGCCTGAAATCAAAATGTTCTGCACTCAAATCAGAAATTCAATGCAAATAGCTTGACAAATCAGTTGGATGAGAAAAACACCATATTAAAACCATATTCCCTAAATATGCAAACTTCGAAAATATTTTCTCAAAAAATCGAACTCAGAATCCTAAACCCCAAAAAAATCGATATTAAAACCCTAATATCCAAATATCTTGGAAATATTTATCCCAAAAACAAATTCAAATACAACCTCAATCCCCACATACCGTAAAATGGGTTGTCTCTCCAGGTGGTTGTGGATCCCAACTCATCGTAGCCTTCTGTCAATTGACTCTATGTTGTTGTCCTCTCCGAATGAATGAAGGAAATCAAGTGGAAGAGTTTGCTTTCCTCAGAATATCGGTGTGGATGATTTTTTCGTTTATGGTGCTTAATTTTTGGTTTTAAGGAAAAAATTTCATTTAATTTTGCATTGGAGGGCTTGAGTTCAAGACAGAGGGTGCCAGGCGGAAGAACAAGAAAATATGTTCAAAAATTCCCTTAGAAGGACTTCAAAACTAGAGAAAAAGTGGGACTCATAAGTGCCACGTAAGCAACTAACAGGACAATTAATAGAAACCCTAATGGTGGAACCATATTGTAACAAATTTAAAAGACTAGAGTATGTCATTATAAAAATTGAAAAGGTAAGAATAACATGTCTTAATTGTATAACCACAGGGTACTAAATTGCCATTAACCCAAAAAAACCTTTGAAAATGAGCAAACTTGATTCACATCAAACACTGGACCAAATTTGAAGACATCACAACCTACAATAGGTCCCACTTAGATGATGAATCTTTGGACTCTTCTCTTAACTTATCTTATAAATTACATGAGAAAGAAGTCGTGATGTTGTGGGATCCAAGTAAAACCCACACCATGTGAGATTGTTAGAAAAGAAGGAAAAATAGTTGATTTCATAGATTTTCTTCTTACACAAGCCGTATTAGAAGAGGATGATTCGAATACATAACCTCACGTATTTGGATAACTGTTTTTAACCATTTAAATTAAGAGTGTTTTTCTTATAGCATGTTTCTAATAGAAATATATTCAATTAAACTCAACCTTCACGAAATTGAGTTACTGATAAAGAGGAAGGACTATATAAGTGGCCCCATGATTGCCTCCCTAAACATGCTAACCAAAGGGTACACTCTAAGCCAACTCAAAGGCATTATACTTTGACAACGCTAATGAAAAGAGCGAATTTGATGAAACAAGTTCACACAAAAAAAGGGGAAAAAGGAAAAATATATTCAGCTCGATTCAAGTAAAAATAATGAAATTAAAAAATACAAATTTATAAATAAACCCAATCCTAGACATGTATTTATAAAAAAATGGTTGAAAAATAGATTCCCAAACGATTTAATAAATTAAAAAAACTTGTAAATTCGAGATTAAGAGAATCAATTAGTAACAGTGGTGTAATTTGTCCTCCGATCATTATTCATCATAAGCTCAACTTTTTAACACCCAAGAACACCTTAAGATAATCTCTCAATCTCTTGACACCAGGAGGCATCGTGCGTACAATGCAGCCGGACACAATCTGCCTCACTAGCTTCAATCCTTGATCTGAACACCCTATGACCACAACCAGGTCATTCTATTCCATTGAAAACAAAACACACATTACCCTCATTCTTGGAAGTTAAAAGGTACAGCACCAGAACTACAGTAAGAATGCTGATACGAACATAAATGTTAAGAGTTTAATCATTTAGATTTGTTTTCAGAAAAATTGACAGACAGGGTTGCAACTTCGAGCAAAAATGGAAGCAAATTTAAGCAACACCCACCTCTTGATCTTATATTTTGTGCAAATCCCATCAAAATGATGCCCGGTGCGGATGTTGTCATATGGACCTTCCAGTATTCTTAATGCCTGAAATAAAAAATGTTCTGCACTCAAATCAGAAATTCAACACAAATAGCTTGAAAAATCAGTTCGATGAGAAAAGCAATACTTTGAGGTTTCAAGCAAAAGCAAACGTCACCGTAAGTTTTTATCAGTAAAGATAGATAAATTGAAACTGAGCTTTTCATTGAGACGTAAACATTCCAACAATAACAAAAGATAAGACATTTGTACCCGATGAACGGGAACTCTGACTGACAGAAGTAAACGAAGATGTCTTATCTTGGAAACAGCAGCTCCGACCGTACTCAGGGTTGTTGACAATGTGATGAAATACTGATCCTAACCAAAATTAAAAATGCAAAAATACAAAAATTTAACATGTGCAACAAAAGATACATTGTTTTTATAAAGAAAAAAAAAGGGACAAATGAGTGATTGATCAACCTAGAGTAGATTATACGAAGATCAAATACACAAAAGTGAATACATTTGTAAACAACATTTATTATAACATACCAGATCCAGTGCACATGCAATGCCATACTCTTTTAAAGCAGATTCCAACTGCGGCCAAGACTCTTGCAAATCGGCTGCTGCAAAATAACATGCAAAGAGACATAAGTGACAAGGCTTTGTTCTTTTACATAACTATGATAGAAATAATCATACTTTAAAAATCTCAAGAATGATGGAAAATAGTTTAATTTCACTGGTGTATGTGGTGGTACCCTCAGACTAAGCCATTGAATTCATATAGCAGCCTAGACTAAATAGGTAAAACTGCCTAATCCATGTAAAACGTTGAAGAATATACGAGTCCCAAATCGAAACTTAACAAAATAGAAAGTCTCATATAATAAATGGTTCCATTCCTAATAACATCGAGGCCTTTTGTATAAAAACCCCACACCTGCTAAACATGTGATTAAGTTAGGGACAATATCGATGTTGCTAGTGGTGGGCCAAGGGTCCATCCCTCTGAAATCTTGACAAAACAGATGGGGATGCCATGTGGGTTTTTAAACTTTTTATTAGGCGTAGAGAGAAAGATAATGAGTTCAACGCTGCTGTGAGAAACGAGTTTGTTGATGAGGGCGTAGAACAACTTCTCCTCTCTAAACTCCGCACAGGGTTTAGGTATTCTGGACTGCGATATCTGTATCCCTATTAAAAGGGAAAGATATAAATGTGGTTAAGAAAAGGACTCGTAATTTCTGTTTAGATTTGTTTTCAGACATATTGACCAAAAAGACGAAAAATATTATATATATATATATATAGATATATATATATATATATATGCCAATTGAACGTTGAAGCCCATCCCAGTTGTTAGTTTCTTTCTTCTGAAAAAGAAGAAATGCTAGGGATTATTGAAGCTGAGATGGATGGATCCTACACTTGTTTTATTTTCTAGATCTGAATATTGCTATATATATAACTCCATCAATTTTCTGGATTTTGTTTAATATTTACTTTTCTCCTGGTAAGTTTTGTAGAATTGTAAGTAGTGAGCCTGATTTCTTTTAAGCCTAGAGTGTTAATTGTGTATTCACTTAGTCCTAGACAATGAAAAGTGTAAGGCTTCAAACATGTAAGGCTAAAATAGCCAAGAGTGGTAATCCTAGATTTGAGACAGATGGATGGCTGGGATTCATTGATGCTTGTGTGAATCTAGCTCAAAGCTAACGGTCATGAGTACATGAAGTGTGAGCTCATTCTTACAAAGTGTGAATATACAAAACTTTGCTTACAGACTTTGTAAGTAAGCAGAGCAGTTATTCAAAACATTCTCTATTTCTTCTTTTCTCTCTAACTGACCAATACACAAAAACCCAGCTTGAATAGCAAAACACTAACATGGCCTCCGAGCCACGTTCGATCAATTGAATCTGGGCGTTTTTCAAATCTGTGAAATCAAGCTAAATCGGTGCTCACTCAAGCTCATGGTGATCGATTGGAGCTCATTTTGATATCTTAAACAAGTTGGTTTTGGTTATATGAGATTAGCAATGTCTGGATCTGGAGGCTCAGAGTAAGAACTCTGATATTCTCCGATGAGAACTATGAGTTCGGGAGAATCAATATGATAACCATCTTCAAGTCATATGGGTTGTGGACTCTGGTAGAGAAAGGAATTACGATTCCAGAATCGAAGAAGAAGAAGGCAGTTGAGGAAACATCTATAGAGGAAGATGATGAGAAGATGGCTATGATTCTTATGAAGGATGCAAAAGCTCTGGGGATTATTCAGAACTCAGTTTCTAATCAGATCTTCCCTCACATTGCTAATGTTGATTCAGCTAAAATTGCATGGAATCTGCTATATGGAGGATATCACGGTGGTGACCATGTCAGATTGGTAAAGCTTCAAAACCTTAGACGTGAGTTTGAGTATACTAGGATGCATGAAAATGAATCTCTGTCTGCATATCTTACTTGTTTGAATAAGCTAATTAATCAAATGAAAACATATGGTGAATCTCTATCAAATGAAAGGCTCGTTCAAAAGGTTCTAATCAATTTGAAAAAGGTTTATGATCCTATTTGTCTGGTGATTGAGAATACAAAAAGTCTAGAAATAGTAGATTTACAGGAAGTTATTATCATTCTAAAGAGTCAAGAGCAACGATTTGAGCTGCATAATAATGATATAGCTGAGAAGGCATTTGCCTCTTTTTCTGTGAATCCTAAAAGCCAGAACAAGGGAGGCTTTCAATCTAGTCAATCCAAGTCTCAGAAAAATTGGAATCCAAAAGGCAAACCATGGGAATCAAATTCCAAGCCTCAACACACCAATTTTGCACAGAACTCATCATCAACAGTGGGTCAAGAAGGTTCAAAACCACAATGCAAAGTGTGTTCTAAATTTCATTTTGGTGAATGCAGATACAAGGGAAAGTCTAAGTGTTACAACTGTGACAAATTTGGACATTTGGCTAGAGAGTGTACTGCAAGCAAGAATGTGCAGAAAGCAAACTGTGCAAATCAAATGAAAGTGATTGGAAACCTATTATATGCCAACAGTGCTATTGCTGCCACAAATGTTACTGGAGAATGGTATATAGACAGTGGTTGTAACAACCACATGACTGGAAATGAGAGTTTGTTGACATATATCAGAACAAATGTGGTAGGCAAGGTACAAATGCCAAATGGTGAGCTTGTGAATGTTGTTGGAATGGGCACATTGGCAATTGATACTACCAAAGGCAGAAAGTATATCAAGGAAGTGATGTATCTTCCTAGACTAAAAGAGAATTCATTAAGTGTGGGCCAAATGGATGAACATGGTTACTATCTAGTATTTGGAGGAAAATTGTGCAGCATATTTGAAGGTCTTTCACTAAAGTGTCTTGTAATCAAAGTACATATGAAAAGGAATAGGTGTTATCTCTTGGCACTATTACCTAATGATCATATTGCACTAAAGGCAAGTATATCTAACTCTACTTGGGCATGGTACAAAAGGTTGGGTCATCTACATCTAAAAGGACTAAGTCAACTCAAAGAAAATGAGATGGTGCATGGACTGCCATTCATGCAAAAGGTTGATGGAGTCTATGAAGGATGTCAGCTTGGAAAACAGCATAGAAAATGGTTTCCAAATAACTAAGCATGGAGAGCAAACAATTCTCTTGAGCTAGTTCATGTGGATTTGTGTGGACCTATGCAAAATGAATCCATTGCTGGCAACAAATATGATATGGGTCTATTTTCTCATATACAAGTCTGAAACACTGAATTGCTTTCGAAAGTTCAAGTCAATGGTAGAATTGCAAAGTGGCTTTAAGGTGAAGTGTTTGAGAAGTGACAGAGGAGAAGAGTTCACATCCAGTGAATTCAACAAGTTATGTGAAGCTGAATGGATTCAAAGACAACTCTTTATGGCCTATACTCCATAACAAAATGGAGTGGTGGAGAGAAAAAATAAGATTGTGGTTGAAATGGCAAAAGCAATGCTTCAAGATAAAGGACTGCCTTACTCCCTGTGGGCAGAAGCTGTGCACACAACTGTCTACTTACTAAATAGGTGTCCAAATAGAGCACTCGGAGATAAAACTCCATTTGAGGCATATAGTGGGAGAAAACCAGGACTTGCACATCTTAAAATATTTGGTTGTGTGTGCTATGTACACATACCAAGTGAAGTGAGATAGAAATTAGATGCAAAAAACACCAAGGGCATTTTTGTGGGGTATGCAATCTGTGAAAAAGGTTATAGAGTGTATGATCTTGCTACTAAGAAGATTCTACTCTCAAGAGATGTTGTGTTTGATGAGAATGCAGCTTGGGATTGGAAACAAATGTCTGATAAACAAGGAACTGTGATAAATCATGAAGAACAATCTGATCTGTCTAATGACTCATCACAAATGACACCTTCTAGAAACTATGATCACTTTCAATCACCAAGAACAAGTGATATAAACAGCATCATGAGAAATACTCAAGCTTTTGATCACACTCCATTAAAATGGAGAAATCTGGATGATGTTCTAGCTCAATGCAATCTTTGCATTATGGAACTAGAAAAAATTGATGAAGCTGCTAAAGATGAATCTTGGATAAAAGCAATAAAGGATGAACTGTCAATGATTGAGAAAAATGCAACATGAGAGCTGGTGGACAGACCACTTGATAAGCCTATAATTGGAGTTAAGTGGATATTCAAAACCAAACTAAACCTTGATGGTTCAGTACAGAAGAACAAGGCAAGGCTAGTTACCAAGGGTTATGCTCAGAAACCTGGTGTTGACTACAATAAGACCTTTGCACCAGTGGCTATACTTGATACAATCCACACATTAGTTGCATTGGCAGCACAGAAAAATTGGAAATTGTATAAGCTAGATGTCAAATTTGCCTTTCTAAATGGTGTTTTGGAAGAGGAGGTGTATGTAGATCAACCAGATGGTTTTGTGGTAAAAGGGGAGTGAAGACAAGGTATACAAGCTTCATAAAACTCCGTATGGCCTAAAATAGGCACCAAGAGCTTGGTATGGTGAAATTGACACCTACTTTGCTCAGTGTGGATTTGCCAAAAGTCAAAGTGAGGCCACCTCTATACCAAAACTAAATGAGAAGCAGAAATTCTAATTGTGTCCATCTATGTAGATGACATTGTTTATACAGGGAATTGTCAGTCAATGTTAAAGGAGTTCAAGCAAGACATGATGATGAAATATGAAATGATAGACTTGGGGCTCTTGCATCATTTTTTAGGAATGAGAGTCATTCAAACTCACACTAGCATTTTTCTTCACCAAAAGAAATATGCAACATCTTTGTTGGGCAAATTTGGCCTACGTGAATGTAAACCTGTCTTTATACCTCTGGTTACAAATGAGAAGTTAAGCAAAGATGATGGAAGTGGTCCAGCAAATGAAGAGCAATATAGGAAGATAGTGGGAAGCTTGCTATACCTCATAGCTACAAGACCCAATATAATGTATGCATATAGTCTACTTGCTAGATTTATGCATTGTCCTACAAATAAGCATTATGGAACTGCTAAAAAAGTTCTCAGGTATATTCAGGGGACACTTGATTATAGGTTGGAGTATGTGAAAGGAAGGAATACAGTTTTAATTGGCTCTGTGTGATCTGGAGTGGCTCAAAGTGGATGACAAGAAGAGCACTTCAGGATATGCTTTCTCTTTTGGCAGTTGTGTTTTTGCTTGGGCATCAGTCAAACAAAACTATGTTGCTCTTTCTACTGCAAAGGCAGAATACATCAGTGCATCAGAAGCAACTGCACAGGAAATTTGGCTCAAATTTGTTTTGGAAGACTTTGGTGAATTTCAAGCTGAAGCTACACCACTACATTTTGACAATACAGCTGCAATTGCTATCACAAAGAACCCTGTGTTTCACCAGAAAACTAAGCATATTGACCAAAGGTATCACTTCATCAAGGATGCCTTGCAAGAAGGAATCATTAGCTTGATTTACAGTCCTACAAATGAGCAGCTGGCAGATATCTTCACAAAGTCATAGGCTAAAGATCGATTATGCTATCTCAGAGACAAGCTCGGTGTGAAATCAGCTCAAAACTTAAAGGGGAGTGTAGAATTGTAAGTAGTGAGCCTGATTTTTTTTAAGCCTAGAGTGTTAATTGTGTATTCACTTAGTCCTAGAGAATGACAAGTGTAAGGCTTCAAACGTGTAAGGCTAAAATAGCCAAGAGTGGTAATCCTAGATTTGAGACAAATGGATGGCTGAGATTCATTGATGCTTGTGTGAATCCAGCTCAGAGCTAACGGTCATGAGTATATGTCGTGTGAGCTCATTCTTACAGAGTGTGAATATACAAAACCTTGCTCACATACTTTGTGAGCAAGCAGAGCAGTTATTCAAAGCATTCTCTATTTCTTCTTTTCTCTCTAACTAACCAATACACAAAAACCCAGCTTGAATAGCAAAACACTAACAAGTTTGAGTTGTCTGGCATGCTTTCTCTTTTTCTTCAGATTGCTTGTAATGGAAGGGTTCCTTATACTATATTTTCTTCTGTTTTTGAATTTGCTATATGGCTATTTCATTTATTCTCTGTTATCCTTTGTCCTTGAGGAGATATAAACCATATCAATTTGAACCTCAAGTTTTCGTTTATGGATTTGAAAATCATGTACGTACCAACACAGTTTTAACAAGTTCTCTTCATGGCGCGATTAATATCACCATTTGGAATTATCATTGTCTGCCAATTAGATAGATTAACACTCAAACAACTAGATCTGGAATTATCATTGTCTGCCAATTAGATAGATTAACACTCAAACAACTAGATTGATCATGACATGCATTTGTTTTGCTGGTTTTTCTTTTAGACATAACAGACTTTAGAAAAACACAAAGGAGAGAGAAATTTTGTAAAAGAAGCCAAAATGGACAAAATTGCCTTTATTTATTTTTGAATTTCCTAAGGAATCCTTTACATTTGCATGTCTTTGATTTGAAAGTTGAGAGGTTTTTCTGTCTTTTTTGAAAAAGCTTTGTGTTTTTCCAAAAGTGAAAATTTTTTTTTGGCTAAAACCTAAATTTACTTAACATAAATTACTTAGCCAAAAATTTGATACTTTAAAATAGGATATGGATCCTTTCCTTGGATTTGATCGACTCTTAAAATTCATATATAGCTTGGTGTCTTCTAAAATTCTCACCTATAGTGTTTCAATCATTGTTCATATTCCTTTTATTGTCTTGTATTTTTTGTTTGGATTACTGTTCCATTGTATATATATATATATATATATATATATGTACATGTTTGGTAATAATAACTTGAAGCTCAAGAAACAGATTTTTCATCGACATTTCACGAATAATTCACATTGCATCCACATAACATGACGAAAGTTAAAACACCAAGCATTCTAGGATGGCAAAGCAAAAGGTAACGAACGATTCAATACAAAAAAGAATGTATGGAGGGAGACTGTAAAAATCATCAATTATTTAAATATTATCTGTGTGTAAATCCGTGATAAATAGCAAGCAAGCAATTATGGTTTGCATATATAACAACAACATCCATACGAGAAAATATATCATCCCGAGAGTTATATGCTTGAGCTACAACAAGTGTATCTCTCTTTTGCCTTCACAAGGATCTTCTGATCACTCATAATCCTCCAAAAGGAAAGGAAAATGGTTTTGATACAACAACCCACCAAAGTGAGAGAAGTGTGACCGTATGACGTCAGCACTCATAAGTTAACTCACTATCTTTACAATAATTGAAGAAAATATAGCTACTGGATAATGTAACACATTATTCATCATAAACTCAGCTTTTTAATACCCACGAACATCTTAAGATAATCTCTCAATCCCTTGACACTATGAGGCACTGTGCGTACAATGCAGGCGGACACAATCTGCCTCACTAGCTTCAATTCTCGATCTGAACCCCCTATGGCGACAACTAGGTCATTATATTCCATTGAAAACTAAACACACATCAAACTTGTTAGTACCGTGACTGACCAAGCAACTAGCTAAGCTAAATCATCCACATGTCATGCTTTGAGAGGTCATCACCTTATCCAAAGAAGCATTATTACAAGTCACAACTCTAAGCAAAGTAAGAGGAGTCCCACATCGGAAAACTACAAGAGATGGAGACTCCCCCTCGCCTATAAAAGAAGACTACTCTCCTCTGAGAAAGGGGAACCCTCTTCTGGATCCCTGGGTTGGGCTTTATCTTTAATCATGGGCTTCTCCTTTCTTATCTTTATATTTGGGTCCAACCCCATATACAAATGTAAACATATATTATTATAATGAGAACATACTTCTCTATGGACGTACCCCATTCATTAAAGGTGAACCACGTATATCTCGTCATCCATATATTTATTGTTTGCCCAATCGTCACACACATGCTGAAAGTCCTCACCTTCACACATCATTCACCATTCCACTTCTATCTAAGTTAACCCTCCCAAAAAGAAGGTCAACAAAACTCATTCTGGGAAGACAAGAATAAACAAATTTACGATACAACCATCAAAAGAAGACTAACCTTTGGGCGCATATAAATTTCAGAGTCTATCAGTTCTTCAAGTTCCTACATCCCAATTACATTGTTCAAAAATTAGAGAGACAAGAAAAGCAGCAGAAACCAATATGATCTAATCAATTTACACACCTTTACGGGGATATTCATGAGACGTTTCTTCCGATTATGATATATATCCTGCACACCACACCATACAAGAGATTAGATTTTCATTTCTATAGGAAAATAAAAAATAAAAGAGGCATAAAACTTAGATTTTGCATATACATCCCCAGCTAGCATTACAGACAGATCTTGAGTGGTGGAGAGCACCAGAAGGCTCATATTCCTCCTATAATCATCACCTCAAGTCTTGTACGACCAAAAAAAGAACAAAAATTCTTGTTTCACTAAACCCTAACAAGGTCTAAACCTTTCTAACATCAAACAAATAATCTAATCACCACGTTACATACGGAAATTAAAAGGTCCGGCACCAGAACTACCGTAAGAATGCTTATACGAGCATAAATGTTAAGAATTTAATCATTTAGATTTGTGTACAGAAAAATTGACAGATAGGGCTGCAGCAATAACAAAAAAGGAAAGAAATTTAAGCAATACACACCCTTGTGATCCTGTATTTTGTGCAAATCCCATTAACATGATGCCCTGTGCGGATGATGTCATATGGACCTTTCAGTATCCTTAGTGCCTGAAATCAAAATGTTCTGCACTCAAATCAGAAATTCAATACAAATAGCTTGACAAACTCAGTTTGATGAGAGAAGCAATACTTTGAGGTTTCAAGCAAAAGGAAATGCCACCATAAGTTTTTATAAGTAAAGAGTATGGAATCACATTGAAGAATTGGCATGTTGTTGCCTTGTAAGAGTATGGAATCACATTGAAGAATCACAGATAATTTGAACTTGTTGAATAACTCAAAGGTTACCGATAAGAACAATATATATCAAAAGATCAGACATTTGTACCTGATGAATAGGAACTCTGACTGACAGAAGTAAATGAAGATGTCTTATCTTGTAAACACCATTTCTGACCGAAGTCGGGGTTGTTGACAATGTGGTGAAATACTGATCCTAACCATAATTAAAAAGACAAGAGTTTAACATGTGCAACAAACGGTACATTGTTCTTAGAAAAGAAAACAAAAAGGACAACCGATTGATTGATCAACCTATAGAGTAGATTATACAAAGAAGAAATACACAAAATTCAATACTTTTGTAAACATTTATCATAACATACCAGATTCAGTGCACATGCAATGCCATACACTTTTAAAGCGGATTCGAACGCGGGCCAAGATCTTGCACATATGTTGCTGCAAAATAACATGCAAAGGCTCATAGGTGACAAGGCTTGGCTCTTTTAAACTTTTTGGATTAAAAAAAACTACAACAGAAATCATACTTTAAATATCTCAAGAATGGAACTTTAACTTATGATGGAAAATAGTTTAATTTCACTGTTGCGGTGACAAGGCAGCCTAAACAATTTGAAATAGTTGAAAGCCTTATATTTTCATTTCAGAGTTGGTTGTTTTACTTCAGCTGAGAGGCCCAAACACAGCAACAAAGAATTACAGCTATGTTAGAACTTCAGTGGACTAAATAGGGGTTTTTTATTAGGCCCTCATTTAAGGGCTAGTTTAGGGTTTCAAATTAGGGTAGAAATTTGGGATTGTTTCATGTAAATTTAACAAAAAATAAGAATAATAAGAACAAGAGAAGAAGGTACATACCATCGGATCTACCGAAGGGCCTACGGAAGGACAAGAATTTTTCTTCTGGTATCATAGTGATGTCTTCATCGTCTTTGTCAAATACAACGATATATTTGTCTCGCTGCTTTGCAGCGCCGTTGACGTTGCTATTATTCATGATGGGTGGCTCGTGTTGTGGTGGTTGGTTTTTTGTTTGAAACCCTAGACTAGACAGACACAAAGGCAAAGAGAAAAAAATAGACCGACGTCGTCGTTGATGGCCGGGTTGGGTCTGGCTGGGCGCAGAAAGAAAGAGAATGAGTTTCTGTCAACAAACACCGCCGTGAGAAACGAGTTTGTTGATGTGGGCGCAGAACAATTCTCTCTAAACTCCGCGTGGGGTTTAGGTTTAGGGGATCTATTCTGGATTGGGATATTTGTATCCCTATTAAAGAAGAAAACAAATGTGGGCCCGTGGAGCTCCTCCAATTCAAAATATGTTTTTTCTTTTTCTTTCTTTGAAAACTGGAGTTTTCGTTTTCCACTGTCGAAAATAGAAGAAATCACCCTTACCCTCCTTTCGAATGAATGAATTGAAAATTATATAGAATTCTAAAATGACAGAATTCTAATTTCTATCATTTTTATTTCTGGCAATTAAAGATTTCAGTGTTTAGATTTATGTATGTTGAATTTTTCAAATGACATAATTTTATAAATGGCACTATAGTGCATTTGGATTAGGGAAATAAACTTGAGATTTTGACAGAAGTTAGAATTTCTAAATTGACATGAACCAATTCCATGTTTGGATTAAAAAAAAAACATAGAAATTTAGAAATTCTACATGGGGAAAAAAATGGAATTTTGAGGTCATAAATCTCAATCTTTAATTCTATCTTAAAAGTCGTCATTTTTAAAATTCCAAAATAGAATTAAAGGTTAAATTCTGTATTTAGAAATGACGACTATGGAAAGCAGCGCTGCTGAGGGTAGAAGGGAAAATGAGTTGATAGTGTGGGGGTTCAAGAAGGTTTGCTTCAAGTTGTCGAAGGAGTTGATAGTGCGGGGGTTCAGCTGATAGAACCAGTTCAAAGCAACGCCACTGAGGGTAGAAGGGAAAAAGAGACACATGCCTTCATTGCTGAGACCCTTACATCCGAGGGTGGATTGGAAAAAGTGGATATGGGTGAGGGGATCCTCCTTACCCGTGTAGAAGACAATGCAGAGCGGCTTGTTTTTTTTTAATTTCTTTGGTCAAAGTTTTGATTGTGTAGTATTTAATTTTGTCATACTAACATGTGAATGGTTTTGTATAATATTATGTGAATAAGTTGAAATCATCGAATTCCCCCACTTACAGTGATGAGTTATATAATTTGGCGTTCGGCCCGATTCGAGCTTAATTGTTCTCGGGTTGTAATGTTAACGGCATCAAATTTTTGGGGGCTGCACGAGATGACAAGCTGTGTACGCAAAACAACGGTGTCCATATCCCAGGTGGAGGTGAAAATACGGATATTGATTTCTATGACAAACTCACAACTGTCATACAATTTCTTTACAAAGATCGATACCAAGTAATCATGTTTAAGTGTCAATGGTTTGATACCAACCCAAATAGGCTCGGGCGTGTTAAAATTGACCATGACTTACTATCTGTGAACATTAATAGAACTTGGTATGATGACAACCCTTATATTTTGGCAAACATGGCAATACAAATAGTGTATCTAGATGACCCTAAAACCGGAAGCGGTTGGAAAGTTGTTCAAAAGATGGATCATAGGAACGTGTATGCTATACCAGAACTAGACCCAACTGACAACGACGTCGACAATGTGGCTGACCAACGTTTAAAATCTTAAATGAAAAATGATGTGGAAACACTTCGAGATACAAATGTTATACAAGAACTGTTTCAAATACAAGGAGTGTCTTCAATCGAAATACTAAGTCAGTCAATTACAATTGACCTCGGTGATTTTCTGTGATACGATGTTGCAGTGGGCCCGAGCAACGACGATGATGTAGTTATAGAGGAGAGGAGGAGGATTGGGAGACCGAAAGTGATGATAGCGACGATAACGAAAGTTATTATACTTCAGATGATGAATAATAAATTTTTTGTAATTATATTATGTTAGTGTATAGATTTTGTGTATATAAATGTTTGAATATATGTAGTTGTTATATCAAAACCTTATATATGTGGAGAAATGAAACATTATTAAAATAAATTTAGTTATAAAACATTGGTAAATCAATGTATCCAAGCCCTTTTAATAATAATTTTTTAAAATTATTTTGACAAAACACTTTTAAAGTATGAAAAATGAAAAACAATTTTGTTATAAAACATTGGTAAATAAATATATCCAAACCCTTTTGATACAAAGTTTGAAAATTATTGACACAAAACATTTTTAAAAAATGAAAATGATACACAATTTGGCCTAAATATGTAAATGGTGCCAAATCCTTGCGCGACTAATCTCTTCTCGTCGCGCATCGTTTGCGCGACGCAGAACCCACTCGTTGTGTAAAGTTAGAATTTTGCGCAACAACCAAACATCCGTCGCATGAAGACGTTTTGCGCGATGAAAATATACCTCTCGTCGAGCAAATATATATTATTTTACTGTAATATAATATATACACACTTATATATTTGAAATTGACAATCGAATTAGTTCAATGTATTCATATAAGGTCAATGAGTGTAGTTGTAAAAAAATCATCAAAATCGGAGTTCAAATAACCGTTAAATCATGACTTTTCATTTATAACCGTCGAAAAGTTTTGTCCCGTTACTTGATCTCTGAATGTTCTTTTTTTCCGATTTTTGGGGTCTATGATCTCGAAGTATAAACAAACAAGTTTGACGACTGGATTACTGAAACTAGTTTTGTAGAATGCGTATGCCATCAAAACATTGTATTCATCAACAATGAAGAGTTTATATATACTTTCGTTAAATATAACATAAGATTATGTGGTATCCCCTAGTGTAAATATCTTAAATTGAAGATCAAATTCAGTCATTGTATTCATATAGGGTCAATGAGTGTAGCTGTAAAAAATCATCAAAATCGGAGTTAAAATAACCGTTAAATCGTGAGTTTTCATTTATAACTGTCGAAAATTTTTGTCATGTTACTTGATCTCTGAATGTTTGTTTTTTCTGATTTTCGGCGTATACGATCTCGAAGTATAAAAAAAAAAGTTTGCCGGTTGGATCATTGAAACTAGTTTAGGGTTTAGGGATTGCATGACGAAGAGAGTGTGTCGGTCGCGCAACGTGTACAGTGTGGCATGCGCGACGACACTAACGATCTTTGTCGCGCAATGTGTACAGGACACATGCTTGCGCGACGAGATTATTACTTCTTCGTCGCAATCTCATTCAGCCCTTTCACCTGTCTTCCCCCCTCCCTTTTGAACACTTAGGCCAATTTTTTGGCGAATAACAAGCTTGCGCGACGAAACTAGTGTTCTTCGTCGCACAATGTGTACATGACACATGCTTGCGTGACGAGAGTATTACTTCTTCGTCGCGCAATCTCATTCAGCCCTTTCACCTCCCCAAAAATTTATTTTGAACACTTAGGCCAATTTTTGGCGAATAACAAGCTTGCGCGATGGAACTAGTGTTCTTCGTCGCACAATGTGTATAGGACACATGCTTGCACGACGAGAGTATTACTTCTTCGTCGCGCAATCTCATTTAGCCATTTCACTGTCTTCCCACCCCCTTTTGAACACTTAGGCCAATTTTTTCGTGAGTAACAAGCTTGCGCGATGAAACTAGTGTTCTTCGTCACTCAAAGTGTACAGGACAAATGCTTGCGCGACAAGAGTATTACTTTTTCGTCGCGCAATCTCATTCAGCCCTTTCACTGTCTTCCCCCTCCCTTTTGAACACTTAGGCCAATTTTTTGGCGAATAACAAGCTTGCGTGACGAAGAAGAAAAAATCTCATAAGTGATGATAAGGCAATGTTCTTTTCGCTAAGCACTAAAAAAAAACAAGGTCGATCTAGAGAAATTAACGATGCGAACGTCCGTTAAACAGCCCACCCTAGATTAACAAATAAACAAAGTAGCATGTCCTATTAATAATAATATAGACAAACAATGCAACCGTAGGCAATGCTGGGGGTTGATGCTGTTATTCTTTCTTGCTGCTCTGCAGTTCCTTGAGAAAATCCTCATTGTCAACCAGCTGTTACTAAAGCACTTGAAAGGATCCCCAGAGCCTCCCTATACTTGATCGCCGACGCGGTGCACGGCGTGAAGGAGGCACTATAACTAATGTTGCTTAGCTCAGCTGATAACTACTCTATTGATGGGAGGTCTAGACTCTATAGTGTTCCTCATATCAATCAAATGCTGCAATTTGAAGATGACGAAGATTGAGTTTCTCAAGTTAAGTTTGTGAGTAGTAATATGCATTTGTATTTTGCAAGTTTTTCAAGTTAAGTTGCTTATAGAAAGTGGTGATTTGGATCATGGGGTCATCTCATGTCCTCCTCAATCCAATTCCAAATTCCAATTCAAGTTTAACCGAACTCTCCATATCATTCTAAGAGAGCCAAGAGGTGCTGGACCAAACCCAACTATTATTAGTATTGCTGTCTGTCTTGGAAAATTAGGCCCTACATCCTATCCTATCTATTTGGTATTTCAATGAAGGCCTTGGTTGATTGAAGAAGTATTTTCATAATTTGTACTGGAACTGTTGGCAATTATTTGGCACTCACGTCTTGTCCTCATTTGCAGACAGACAGAAATGCACCATTAGTGAATATTTAAATATTTTACCGATTTCATAAATGGCTTAATAAATTCTAATGAATTATTTTGTTGAATTTGTTTTTTTTTTTCAATATTATATAATAATTAAAACATAATATGTTTAAAGAGTATAGCCGCACGGCTATAATGTTTAAATATTCAAATATGCATAAGGAAATATGACAAAGGGAACTTAAAAAGATATGCAACCTCTTGGTATCACTCCTCATACACATTCAACACAAACAAGGCATAAATATTCCCTCAACCCTAAGCGCACACATAGGAACAAAGCTAGAAATACATACCGTGTCTAATTGATTCATTATCTCAAGGCTCAACTTTGCTACAGAGAAATCTATATTTTTAATGTTTATTATAGCCGCACGGCTATACACTATAAATATAAGATTTTAAAGGTATAGCAGCGCGGCTATACGATACTTGGTTAAACAAACTGAACTCTATATGTTTTATTTATGTGCAGCGGCACATCTGCTCGCTGAATGGTTAAACGGCAATGGGTTGCCGTTGAGCTTCAATCCTGATTTCCTCCTTCATTTTTCTTATAAAGTCTTCGAATTTTTTATTGAGTTCATATGTTCTGTACTAGTGGCTAAGTAGTCATTAACATGATTTGTTTCCAGCTCTGGTGTGTCCATCTCTTCTTCTCGTAGCTTTATCAAAGATTCACTTCCTCCTCCTTTTTCTTCTGCACTAAAAGCTTGAGGTATTTCTTCTGCCTGCAACGGAGTCCCATTTTTATGTTCTTCCTGTTGTCTATCTCCATCGTCATCTTCTTCTTCTTCTTGTATAGTTGGCGATTCCCCTTCATCTTCACCAGCAGCATAAGCGATGGCGTCATGAATAGAGGTGGTCCTGCAACTGGAACTGCAAAGTCTAGGACTAGGCACAGAGATTGCTTAGTTTATGGCAGCAACATTTTTTTTGTAGTCATGATGTAAGCTTGGTGAGGTAGGATTACGAATATAATCATCATCACGGATTCACGGAACGGATGATCAAGTGACATAAATTCATTGGACAGCTAGCTTTTAAAAAGGAGATAGCTATAGATAATAGACAGAGAAGTTTGACCAGGATCTTCTTGACAAAGCACCTTAATTTGCAAGAATAATCATGCCTTCCAATTACGGGTTCATCAAAACATCCCCCATTTAATTAGGAAATGGAAATACATTACGCTTGGCAATGGCATTATGGCAAGCCGATGTTAATGAGGAAACTGACATTATTAATTAATTATTGTATAATTTGAGGAGCCAATCTCTCGCACTCAAATGCATGTACAGAGTACAGAGATGATGTATTCACCTCACTTGTACATCTGTTAATTGGTTGGTCACAGCAAAAGTAAGTGAGGAAGGCAAGGCATACATATATAGGGACTTTCTCTATTGCGAACTCCAAGTGTGCGGAGTGGATGCGAACTTCTATTTGTGACCATTAGATGCCTTGTACGCTCTAGATTTAAAACATCATTGAGAAGGGTTTCAGTCTTTTGGTAAGAGCCAAAATTCCCGCGCTTACACCTCCAATCTACTAACATTTGTTTCCTTCTTCCAACACAACACCTTCTCTTCCCTGTGCTTTCATTCCCGCGCATATACCTCCAATCTACTAATCTCTCTCTGTTTCTTTCTTCCGCCACAAGACCTTCTCTTCCCTATGCATTCATCCGATGCTTTCATCAATTGCTATTTGTGACTCTGTATATGCAATACGTCATTTCCCTTCTTCCCTACGTTGATTTTCTATTTCTTTTTATCGTGATATCCTCGCTGATTTGGGTTTGGGCTTTACTTGGTCTTCGTATGAACTTGGGTCACTTTTGTTTTGTTTTGAGTTTGGTGAGGTGTTGTACTGCTGGGTGGGATTTTTTTATATGACCTTGGCTGATCTGTTGTTTAATTATACTCTGTATTTACCTGACGTTTACAATTACTAACTATATTTCATTTGCATATGAGGATATTGAAGCTAATTATGATCTCTTGATATGATTCAAAGATTCATGCCATCTTCGGATGATTTGCAAAGTTTGTATACAGGATACCTTCAAAAGTTTAGAAAAAATATAAACATATAAATTATTGAAATAGATGGTCCCAAGACTCCATTACAAGACAAAGGAATTGAAGCTGCAACAATAATTGACGTTGTGGGTACAAGTACAAAATTTCAGCCTCATACAAAATTATTGCTTGAACAATAAAGAACTAATCCAGCCACAACTACATTCAAAGTTCAATTTCCACGACTATTACTTCACAAAACGATTATTGATATTGGGTGAAATATTTTCTGCATCCTTGCACAAAGAGGACCTGCATAAGAAATAAGAAATTATATATTTAAGATAAAATAATCAAATAAATTGAAATAAAAAATTTAACTTAGTTTCTTACTGATTAATGTGAGTTGTACAAGTTCTTCGGTCATGTCATGCTTGTCCACACCCATGGCAATGACGTTTACTCTTATTCATTGCTTTCTCTTTTCCTCTCTTCAATCTTTTACCGCAGCCCTTCGCCCTTACTTGAAGAGGGTCATTCAAATGTGGTGAAAGATAACTACTAGTTGCATTTTTATCATTGCCTCCACATATATTGTTACTACTACGCACCACAAAATTTAACTTTTCTCGCATACCTTCAAAACTTTCTAATAGAACTTTACTTGCCTCTTGAGATACCAAGGCACCATCAATAAGCTCAAAAGCAAGTTTAGACAATCTTGTTTGCCTCATTAATAATGAATTATCACCACTTTCAGTTATTTGCCTTCCACCCTCTTCCACAACTATTTCAGATTTTGCTGCTCTTGTCCACCTGTTTAATATATATTTATTTGACAAATACTCAATTTGTTTCATTTTCATGTATGCCAACTCATGCCTGCATAAGATTCCTTCAAATTCAAATTTCTTACATATACATGAAGCATAGTCTGCAACTTTGTGAACCATGACTTCTCGCACCTTCAACTTGAAGCTACCATCTTTTTTTCTCTCCATTACCTTATAAAAGCATAAATTGTCATCCTCTCTTGCAAGTTGAAGCACACATGCCAAACATTTCCACAACTCTTTTTGAAACTTGTAGAAAATTTTACGAGTATAAATGGTAGCCATTTGCTTCTCCATTGTCAATGGAGATTTCAACATAGGCTGCTCATTGATATCAACATGATCAGTAATTATCTCTTCATGACGTTGTTGGGCAAGCGCTCTATTAAACCGTAATATGAAATCCATTAAAGAATTTCTTTTTGAAATATAGAGCTTGAAAAATGCATGAACACCTTCTACTCGTTGGCTACTTGACATTCCTGCTGAAAAAATATATTTCACATATGCTGGCACCCATCTTGAACGTATTCTATAGATTGAAGATAGCCACTCATCATCATTTAGTTTACCTTTGTTGACCACATCCATCCACTTTGACTCAAATTCTTCTTTTGTGTCTGATTCCCACACACAACTTTGAAGTTCTCTATTTTCATCCTTATAAATGCAAGTGTTTATCTTTTGAGAAAACTTGTTCAGAATGTGCCAAATGCAATATCTATGAAACACACCTGGAAAAGCTTGTGAAATAGCATTTCCCATCGCTGGATTTTGATCTGTGATAATTATTTTGGGTGGACCAGCAGGCATAGCTTTCTTAAACTGCTCAAACAACCAAAGAAAAGACTCAGTGGTCTCATTGCTCAAGAACCCACAACCAAAAAGAATAGTTTGACCATGGTTATTAACTCCTACCAATGGGGCAAATACCATACCATACCGATTAGTATTGTAAGTGGTATCAAATACAACCACATCACCATAAAACTTATAAGCTCTTCTAGATGTTGGATCAGCCCAAAAACAATGTTTAAGCCTATCATCATTGTCAGCAAAGATTCATTTTTTGCTTGCTCACCAATAAAATGCTCACTCAACGTCTGTGCATCATGCCTCTTCATCTTTCTCTGCAATTGTCTTTTGTAGTTATATAAATCTTTCTTTGTATATCCAATGTTTTGCATTCCTCCTGCTTGCACTTCAAGAAGACTAAATTGTTGATGTGTTGGGATATTAACATCACCAAATCGTTGTGCCAATGCTTTATTAACTTCAAAAATTTTACGATGCGATCTCAACAAATGTACCATTTGAGGGGCTGTCAAAGCATGATTATGGCCCTCCACAAAGTTAGAAATTATGTATTTTGTGCCTTCTCTTACCTTCAAAAACGCAGTCTTAGCCTTACACCCACTTCGTACTACACCTCGCCTCCTTTCACTTCCATTAGAAACTTCTTTGGAATATACTCCCTCTTTGTAGCACACATATTCTTTTCTCAAGATCTCCTTAGAAGTTTTACTCTTTTGCTAACAATAACTTCGAACACTAAATCCCGCTTGTTTTGCATAGTTGTTATAGAAGTTATAGGCATCCTCAAGTGATTCAAACTCTTGACCAATTTTTGGTACATGATGATCTTCTACTTGAGGATTGAAAAATAAATATGAATTATTTTCATTAGTATCTTCCATAAATTCATATGTCCCGAGTTCTTCTTGTGGGCTTCCAATCTCTAAAGTTTCATCTATTAAAGCAAAAAGTAACAAAAATATTGGTCAATGGGACATTGGTAAAACAATGGCAAAGAATACTGTAGCAATGCTTAAACCAAAAGCCAAACTCGTAAGTGTATATCAAACCTGAATTAGATAAATTTTCAACCAGAACAAAATAGAATAACTGAGCCAAAACCATACAAAAACAAAGACCAATTAGTAGCCAATCCATATAACCCATACATCAGTGCTTTTTGTTTTTCCGATTCCAACCTTCGTGATTTCCAACGAAACCCAAATATTTTTAGTAAACAATCCCATACCATAAGAAAATCAGAAAACTTTGTATAAACAAAATGGAAAATACGCATATATCATAAAGCAAAAAAAAAAAAAAAGAAGAAGAAGAAATAAAAATATTCTAACCTGGAGGAGCAGCTATGATATTGCCAGGGATGAGAGCACATGGAAGAGAAGGTGTTAAAAAGAAGAAATAAAAATATTATAACCTAGAGGAGCAGCAGTGATATTGCCAGGGATGAAAGCACAGGGAAGAGAAAGTGTTGTGTTGGAAGAAGGAAACAGAGGTTAGTAGATTGGAGGTGTAAGCGCGGGAATTTTGGCTCTTACCAAAAGACTGAAACCCTTCTCAATGATGTTTTAAATCAAGAGCGTACAAGGCATCTAATGGTCACAAATAGAAGTTCGCATCCATTCCGCACACTTCGAGTTCGCAATAGAGAAAGTCCCTACATATATAATATATGTAATATATTAATTAATTGTCGAAGGAAACATGACCGCCCCCTGTGAAGTCTTTGAGTTGGGTTTCTTCAAGCCAGGCAATATTTCAGGCTGGTACTTGGGCATATATATGGTACAAAAATGTCCAAAACAGAACAGTTGTTTGGGTGACCAACATAGACACCCCACTTTCAAATTCATCAGGAGCTCTTTTGATGACTGGTGAACATGGAAACATTGTCCTTCTTGATCCATCTGGAAATGTCACTTGGTCCTCCAATCACACCCAAGTTTTGAGACCAAATGTCCTGCTTTTGGATAAAGGCAATCTTGTGATCAAAGAAGGAACCGAAAACAGCCAAATATTTTTCTGGCAGAGCTTTTATTATCCCATCGGATGGAAGTTGAGCACATGTTTAAACAGGTACTTGACCTCATGGAAAAGCTCAGAGGACCCATCAACAGGGGACTTTTCTATCAGACTAGATCACCATGGCTTCCCGGAGATTTTCCTTTGGGACATGAGTGTATATGCAGATGGTGGCCAAGATCTCTATGTTCTAGGCGGGGGCTAGGCGGGCTAGGCTGGGGCTAGGCTCGCTAGGCAATCTAGGCGGTGGCTAGGCTCGCTAGGCGATCTAGGCGGTGGCTAGGCGGCCTCTAGGCGGTCTAGGCGGGCGACATGAGGGTATATGCAGATGGTGGCCAAGATCTCTATGTTCTGGGCGGGGGCTAGGCGGGCTAGGCGGTCGCTAGGCGGGCTCTAGGCGGTCTAGGCGGGCGCTAGGCGGTCTAGGCGGGTGGGCTAGGCGGGCGCTGCGCATGGAAAAAAAAAACGCCATTTTGGAATCTCCAAGGTCAGGGAAGAGATCACGATGGTGCTATGAGCGAGAGACAGAGAGATGAGGATTGAAGAAGTCTGAGCAAGAGAGAGGGGCTGGAAGACGGCTCTTGTTAGAGTTAGGGTTTGAAAAGGAAAATTGCATTTATATGTTGAAGAAAAAAAAAAAACCAAAAGAAGAGATGGGCCCCCGATTACTCCTCATTCTGAAACCCCTTTTATTTTCTCTATTGTCTATGCAATGCAGGTGCCAAAGACTGGCAAAGGCAAGAAAAAAGGCTCAACCCGTTAACAAGGAAGGATATTTTATCATCAGCAAGATGTTTCTCCATGGGGATTCAATTAGCATTGTTCTTAGGAGTATTAAGTGAGGTGTATTGTATGTAGCTTTGACAATTCCAATAGACTTGTGCAAGTAGAGTCCATGCTGAAGATTTATATGCACTGAAGTTGGGAGCTTTTATATGCACTTTTTTAAATTAGAGCAACTTTCAAGTGCTGTATATTTCTTTGGATTTGTTTGTGAATTTCAGTTTACTTGTATTGAATGCACTTTTCAGTCGTATAGTTCTTGAACAAAACTTAACTCGTTGAATCTGTTGGTGAATTCAATTGATAGGTACTTGCACTTCACCATATATAAGTGGTAATTTTAATTAATTTATCTTGTGCAAGACGTGGAGAAATTATAGAGTGGTAAAGTATCACTACGATGTTTACTTTTTAGGAAATGTGTCTTTCTTACTATTATAACCGAAATTATATACTTTCTTTTGAAAGGAACAATGACAACACATTGTCCCATTAACTATACAAAAGATCATATAGCTTTTTTAAGAACAAAAATAATTTAAATTTGATCTTATACATACATACATATATATATATATAACCAAGTGCAAAACAAATACTAAGACACACAGCACTTATTTTTCATTCACTATAGAAATTAAATATTATTAAATAATATAAAATTTCCAACAAATTTCACCGGTGCGGTGACAAGGCAAGCCTAAATTATTTGAAATAGTTGAAGCTCTTTTATTTTTGTTCTAGAGTTGGTTGTTTTACTTCATTGTAAGACTAATTTGCCCTTCATGAAATCACAATTGAAGTCAAAAGACTTTTTTTTTTCTTGTCAAAAAAGGAAATTCCACTCAAATTTACAGAACCTTTGACAATTGTTTTTAAAAGACTAGCTTCTAGAAAAATATTTTATTTCAGAGTTTGTTGTTTTACTTCGTATGCCAAGTCCATAATAACAATAGAAGGGGATCCCTAATTTTATAATACAAAATGTGTAAGCGGAGGTTGCTGAGTGGGGCGTCTGGATTTAAATTCGACTTGCCTTGCTGCTGCTCAGCCTCGCCCTTGATGATGTTTTTATTCATCGCCAACGGGTCGTCGTCGTGGTTGCCCATTTTTGTTTGAAACCTTAAACAAAGAGAAAACTCAAACGACGTCCTCAGAGTTGAGTTTCTGTATCCCCATTACGGGGGAAGGGAAGAACAGTGGAGTACGTGGGAAATAAATATGGGCCTGTTGGGCTCAAATCCAAGGGTCCATCCCTAAAATTTTAATATCGGAAAGACTAATTTTCCCTTCATGAAATCACAATAACTTTGACTTTTTTTTCTTTTTTTTAAGACTAGCTTCTATAAAAAAAAAATATTATAGGGCAAGCAAATCTGCATGTCTCATACCATGCATTTTACCACTGTGATTCCGAATGCCTTAGTATATAAACTAACACTCATATCAATCATCTCATAATTCTCCTTTTGCTAGTTGTCTTGTCTAAGTCATTGATCTCTAAGCCCAAATCACCTAATCGACAATTATACCGTCGATATCCTAATCTACTATGCACAGGGGCTCACCTGAACTTGGTCCCTACAATGGTTAGACTCAACTACACAAAAGATCCTTCTCATTACCGTCTTTTCCATAATTTCTTTATCAACCCAAGAATTCTAGCCATCATCGATAACATATGAACATGTCAATATCAATAAAATAATATAATGATAATTAACAACATGTAAACACCTAATATCAATAATAATTAAATAATAATATCATGCATAACATAGTGTTCACGAAATTTAAATAAATCAATCTGTGTAAAGGCTCTCCAAGAAACCCCCTCCCTCAATTCCAAAGCTAGCTCACAGTTTAAGAAAACACAAGTTACACTCTCTTCCACGACGCACACACACACACACACACACTCTCTCTCTCTCTCTCTCTCTCTCTCTCTCTCTCTCTCTCTCTCTCTCTCTCTCTCTCTCTCCCTCCAATTATAGCATGAGGTGTCTCATGCTCTGCAAGGTAAATAGATGAACAAGGTGATATTGCATGTAATGAATGTAAGACTGCTAGGTATAAAACGTAATAGCAGAAGGTGTTGCAAATGCAATGGGATTACTTCACTTTTGAACTTAGCCACTTAACATGCATGAAGTGGACGACACATGGACAACAAAACTTCTTTATATATTTGTTTAATAATCAAAGAAACTAACTATTATTATAAACATAGAAATATATAAGTATTATTATAATAATATTCATAATAATTATTATAAAAGTATAACAACAATATTTACATATACGTACCAACAATTACACACATAAATATAACCAATATATATATAATCAATTAAAATATATAACTAAGTATGTAGTAAAATATTTAATTCTCAAATTATTAATACATATACTTTTAAAAATACAGGTCTTCACAAAGAGAATGTTTTACAACAACATGATACACTTCCTAAAACTGTAATTTCCTATTTGGACATTCCAGTACAACAATTTCAAGCCTTGAGCATGATTTTCAAACCCTAGACTAACTGCAACAAAAGAAATCAAATGGAATGCGTGGAGTGGAATAATTCGTGGAAAGTATCTTTGAGGCCACGATGGTGTTTGCAGCTTCGGTGTAATGAATTCCATCCCAGCTCACAAATCGGGATCCTTCGTCGCAAACATGAGAGCCAGGTTGACCGCAGAGCCCCCTGACATTGAAATTGTACGGAGGACCTCCGTTGCCACAGCATGCCATTAGCGGCGTAGAGAAACCTACATTGTAACACATTCATCAAAATTAAATTGCACTGGCCCTAAACTAGACTGAACTAATTCACCAGCAAGCTACTTGCTTTAACATAAGAAGGCTTACTGTATTTGGTGGAGTTGGCAATAAGATCATACTTGATGGCGTATATATCTACATAAACTATCACAGCATCCTTCAATTCAGATCTCATCGCGTTGCACAAATCGAGCAATGCTTCATTGAACGATCTCGCAGCCGCATTGTAACTCGAAAGACATCCATATGGATCCAAATCCTTCTTCTCAACTAATGAAAGTTTTTGAGGGAGACAGCCCAACGGCCCGGTGTTGTGTATCCAAAAGTTCCTTCCACCTTGATCGTATAAAGCCTACAATTGATGCGGTATAAATTTCAGCATTGATATAAAGTGATAACAAATCAATTTCGCTAAGGATTTCTGTCGTAATTTCTTTACTCTGCCGGCCCTTTTTATGATCGTTAGTATAGACGCCGAACTCACCTTAACGGCACTCTTGATTTCTTCAATAACTGAAGGAATTCTCTCTGTTACTTGAACGTACGAAAGGTCTTTAGTGAAAGAATCAGAAAGGTCATTTTGTCCGATATCAATCATGTAAAGTGCTTTCCGAAAACCTTCATCATTTATCAAATGTTTGGAACCTAAACATACATTGAGCAGTGTCATTCAGTCAGCTGGTTTTCACAAGAACATCTTCACAACACAGGAACGTTTTCACAAGCTCAATATCTATGTTCACATTCATCAGTGTACATTCCAAATATACCTGCAGTAGCCTTGAAGTGGATGAACTGCATGACTTGAATACTCAAAGAAAAAGGGACACGCTTCGGCATGGTAGAGGACCCGACAACGGCAAAGTTTGCCCCATTTGAGAAGTTGGAGCCTGTCAAAGAGTCTAGGTATGGGCTCAATAAACTCACATTCAGACTCTGGCCTGCACAAGAAAACAACATTATCTTGGTTTCCATTTTTTAATGCATGCTGCATGCTCCTCTCACTCTGTCATAAGACCACAAGGGTGACAATTAAATTTAATCCTATGATCCTAACAAGTATAAAGGAGGGAGCGAGGGTGGGATCTACTTACAGAGGAGGTCAATGACGAGGCGTCCATCGGAGAGGCGACCGGTGGAGCTGCGGAAGAAGGTACGGCCATTGGGGGGATTGACGGAGTAGCCGAGTCCGGCGGCGAGTCCACCCGTGTCCGAGTTGGAGTCGCCGAAGTTGAAGATGTGGACGGGCCTCGTCGAACAAAGTTGGCCATCGACTGAGGATGAGAGAAGGATCAAGAGCACCGCTCCGGAGAGTATTAATATGAAACCCACTGACTGATCAGCCCAACCCAGACCCTGCACATACACCATTTTTATCCAACTCAATAAGTCTCGAGAGTGAAGAAGAAGCCTAAAGAAAGAGGTTTGAAAATTCTACTTTTCTCATTATGAATAAATCATTACAATGAGGCCTTTTATATATACAAAGCCTGTGTACGTAAACTTAATAACTGAAAAAAATTCCTCCTAACAAACTAACTATCCAATGAAGCAAACTAAACCCTAATTAATAGTGACTAGCACGTGTTTGTTTTAACCGGTCTGTGTACGTAAACTTAATAACTGAAAAGATTATTCCTCCTAACAAACTACCTAATGAAGCAAACTAAACCTAATCACGCGTTTATTTTAATTATATATATATATATATATATATCTCTTCCTAGCTTATGATTATAATTATTTTAACTTAAAAACGTGGTATCATTCTTTATAGTGAAGTGAAAATTAACATGAGCCGGAGTTAGTAAGGATGAGGTGTTAGAATTATCCTTTGACTAGCAAGAAGTGGCTTTAGATGGGAGTTGGGGTCAATTTCATGCAATTGTTTACTTTGAGCTGGAGCACGTGCAACTATTATTTATTTCTTAGGATTGATGTGTCAATCTTCTAGATACTTCATCTACTTTTGTGAAAGGATTAATATTAGTGTATATTATATAACATAGTTTCCATACATTCTTAGCCGCCAAATAATTATCCAAATGGGATCTTTGTTGTTGCCGACTTATGCTAGTATAAATAGGACCTCTCAGAATTGAACTAAGAGTAAGAAACGAGAAAGAAGAAAATGAGAGAGAAAGTAAGAGAGAAAAAAAGGAGAGAAAGTGGTGATGAAACTCTTGGAGCTTGGGTTAGGTCGTAGTACATGGAGATAGGTAGATAGGTTGTCTTGCCAATTTATTTTATGGGATCTTATTATTGAGGTGAGTGGTTTATGTAATATGTTCTAAAAGTTCTTATTTTGTGATAAAATATGAAACCATGAATTATCGTGGATTTGTTCTATTTACAAATATCTCTCTTTTTAAAGTCAAACATGTCTAATTTGGTGCAATCTTTCACACTATATATATTGATTGGAATATTTGTGAAGTATGTATTATTCATGGAGCATGAGAACTTCAATGTTGGGGTATCCAAGGGATAGATGTGCCACATAATGATATAGGGCAGTGAGGCTAATAGGGGTAACGTGGTTGGTTATATGCTATGGAGATATGAAATGATGATGTGATATGATTTGAATTGGTGTATCTTTTCATGATATTTGCTAAAGTGTGTAAAACGACATTGCTTAACTGATATATTACATAATCTACTCATTGAGCGGTGATTGCTCACCCCTCACCTTGTTTAATTTTTCAGATGAATTGGTGGGCAAGACAATGACTAAACCAGTTGAGGCTAAATCAGACGATAGTGATAGAGCTTTAATTATTTATTGTACACTTGTAAGACTTTGCCGGAGCTATTTTTATAAGGTAAGTTTATTTTAAACCCATGTTTCATTTTTTTTCTCACGCGCCAGGCACAAGATTTTCTTTCAAACCCTAGGTTCGGGGTGTGACTGGGTCGATGATCCAATGGCTGGAGGAATTGGCACTGGAATGAAATGTGTGCCCTAGCGAGTTGCAGGTAGTATTTGTTAGAAATATGCCCTTAAAGCCAACTAATTATGTAATAGTTAGAGTTAATGACATCTTTCATAAAAGACATATTGTGTTATCAATGGGCAAGAAATGTTGTTTTATACATTAAATCATCCTATATTATCTTTCAATATGTAGAACAACTATAGTCCAAGGAATACATAAGTGGATATGAGAGCTATGTAATGAGATTGCATACATGGTGACTTCTCATCATCCCTAAATCCTGAATATGTTCATGGTCATAGGAATATTGATTGGACGTCAATATTCTACAAAGACCAGTACAAGTATCATCTCTATATGTATGGAATGCAAGGTCTCAAGTCATTAAGTGTGAAGACACATCAATATGTGTGTAAGTGCTTGTAGAAGAACAAGCACACTGAACGCGATCCAACACATGAGTTACAACATGGAAGTCTTTACTCACATGTCAAGCTGGAACTCATAAATTGTAATGGTGCAAACTAATCCTTAGACCTGAGACATCATAGATGTTTTGTGGTTATATTGTTAATCTTTGAGGGCACTAAACGGTCATGGTGAATTAGGCATAGCTTAAAGGTTCTCATCATGATTCTCAATAGATTCATGGAAGCAAATGAATGATTCATGAAAGTAAATGAATGTACAACAAGGAATC